>NC_044199.1:21526996-21869101 GCF_900880675.1 Sparus aurata
GCACAGCCCACTATTGTTATTGCTCGTGTCTCTTCTTATTATTATTCATCCTCCTTCCGATTTTGGCAGTTTTCACGCCCCGCACCGTTGAGCGCATACAAACAAAAAATATATCAAAACGAGCGGCTCGGGCGGACTCGTCCTGCTATTATTTTTCTCAGGAAAATATGAATTTTTCGCGACGCGAGTCGCGATAAACTGCGATAAATTTCCCATAAGGAATGAATGGGACGAGGTCAAAAAACTCGCAAATCTGCGATGTTTTTCAAACATCTCCTGCTCGGGCATACGTTCACGTGGAAACACCATTCCAGCTTTAAAATGTAGGCACAAGTCCTGAGTATTTTGTTGTATTTGAACTTTTTTCCTACGATGTGTAGTTTTTGAACTGTGACCCTTGAATGGCGGTGAGTGATTTTGGAGAAATTCAGGGTTTTCAATGAGTGTGTATGGCGGAATGTTCGTGCAGCACAGTGGAGAGGACCAACTGACAGAGTGAGCGAGATTCAAAAATTCGCTCAGAGATTTTCTCTTTCCGTGACGATCCTGGCCACAAATTAGGCTCAAAAAACAGTGATACTTTCCAGAGTTGTAGCCACACTTGTCTTCTTTCTCCCAATGTGTCTACTTTATCGGTAGGATTTACGGTTTTTTGAATTATCGACCGCTAACCGACAAGAGTAGCTCTGAAATGCTCCATTTACTCCAATGTAAATCGGGAGAAGGATTTCCAAAACTGCACTCTTTTTTAACTCGCTGCCATTTAAACATTTCTGAAGCTAGGACCACAAAACTTAATGAGTGTGTTCTTTAAGGCCTTTCTGGCTCGATCGTGAAAAAAAATTGTCGATATCATGTATGATTTTGACCAAATAGCACTAGTTTGACGTCCGAGATGTGAGGCAGAAATTGCTCTCAAATCAGCTCCCTCACAGGCCGTTGCTACGGCCCTTGCCAACGGTCACCTAGCAACCAAAAACAGCTGGGCCAAGAGAGAGAGTGACAGACAGACAGACACTAGACACACATCAGACAGACAGACAGACAGACAGACACACAGGAGACGCACATCAGACAGACAGACAGACAGACAGACAGACACACAGGAGACACACATCAGACAGACAGACAGACAGACACACAGGAGACACACATCAGACAGACAGAAAGACAGACAGGAGACACACATCAGACAGACAGACGGACAGACAGACAGAGCGACATGTAGACACACACACAGAGCTGCTTAAGCGTGCTCTCACATGCACACAGACGCACACACACAGTATATTTCCCAGCATTTAAACGACATTAAACGATCATTTTTTCACTCATTCAATGTGCGGCTTGATCGGACTCTGTATGCTATAATTCAGTTCTCTAGAATATTAATCTTTCGCGTCGTAAGACGCGAACAGCTGCGAGACACTTCCCTTAAGGAATGAATGGGATGAGGTCAAAAAACTCGCAAATCTGCAATGTTTTTCAAACATCTCCTGCTCTGGCATACATTCAGCTAGAAACACCATTCCAGCTTTAAAATGTAGGCACAGGTCTTGAGTAGTTTTGTTGTATTTGAACTTTTTTCCTATGATGTGTAGTTTTTGAACTGTGATCCTTGAACGATGGTGAGTGATTTTGGAGAAATTCAGGGTTTTCAATGATTGTGTATGGGGGAATGTTCGTGCAGCAGAGTGGAGAGGGCCAACTGACTCCGTCACAGTCCGTTGCTACGGCCCCTGCCAACTGTCACCTAGCAACCGAAATCAGCTGGGCAAAGAGAGAGAGTGACAGACAGACAGACAGACAGACAGGAGACATACATCAGACAGACAGACAGACAGACAGGAGACACACATCGGACAGACAGAGAGACAGACAGACAGACAGGAGACACACATGAGACAGACAGACAGACAGAGAGACATGTACACACACACACACACAGCCATGCTTAAGCGTGCACTCACATGCACACAAACGCACACACACAGTATATTTCCCAACATTTAATGATTATTTTTTTCGCTCATTCAATGTGCGGCTCGATCGTACTCGGGTTGCTATTATTCAGCTTTACGAAATATGTATTTTATGCGACGTAAGTCGCGAAAAACTGCGATAAATTTCCCATAAGGAATGAATGGGGCGAGGTCAAAACAGTCGCAAATCTGCGTATGTGTATGGCGGAATGTTCGTGCATGACCATCCTGGCCACAAATTAGGCTCAAAAACAGTGATATTTTCCAGAGTTGTAGCCACACTTGTCTTCTTTCTCCCAATGTGTCTACTTTATCGGTAGGATTTACGGTTTTTGAATTATCGACCGCTAACCGACAAGAGTAGCTCTCAAATGCTCCATTTACTCCAATGTAAATCGGAGAAGGATTTCAAAAACTGCACCCTTTTTTAGCTCGCTGCCATTTCCACATTTCTGAAGCTAGGACCACAAAACTTGATGTGTGTGTTCCTTAAGGCCTTTCCCGCTTGATGGTGAGGAAACTTTGCTGATGCCATGTTTGCTTTTTCGCCACGGGGCAAAGCGCACAGCCCACTCTCGCGATTTCCCGGCGGGGAATTGTCTAGTTCTTATTATTCCAGCTTCCGTACGCTTTTCGGCACGTATCTCCTCCTACATACTTTGTGCGATTTAAACCATTCAAATATCAAAATGTGCAGCTTTTTAAGGACATTACTGCTATTACTTTTGGCTTTTCTATCTTTTATACTTTTGGAAACATTCAGCTTTTTCTGCAAAACCTTGCCCATTTATCCTTATGGGGATCTTTTAAAATTTCATTCTGCTATAACTTCAGCATACGTTCAGCTATTGAAACCATTCAACTTTTAAAATGTTCAGCCTTTTATGCCCTTTCAACCTTATGCTTTTCAACTTTTCAACTTTTCAACTTTTTCAACAATTCATCTTTTTCCCCAAAAAAATTAACATTGAATCAAATGGGAAAAGCTTCAAATCCTCTTCAAAACTCATCGACTTACAGCCTCATCTTCTCCCTCATACGTTGAGCGAGAGACACCATTCAAACTTTAAAACGGTTTCAAGACCTTGAACTATGGTCGATGTGTTCAGTTTTTAAAACTTTAGTACGGTTTTGAAAATATTGCAGTTTTAGTTTTGGGAACTTTTAGCTCTTCTTCTGATTTTATAATGGGTGTGTATGGCGTCGGCTAGAGTGGGTGACATCATCGCCAGCGTGGAGAGCGGCTTGGAGGATAGAAAAAGAAAATTCTCTTCAGCTTGATTTTGGTCCCAAATCTTTTACTTGACATAGACAATATTTGGATAGAAATGTAGGAAAACTTGTTGGGTGTCAGCTGGTTGCCTCATTTACAGATGTGGGACTTACAGTTTTGGATTTGGAAGCCCGGGAGCGACACAAATTCAAAACCGTGGTCCATAAGCCGCAATGTTAATTTTGAGCCCAGATTTCTGGCCGAGAGCAGACGGTACCTGATTTGTCTCTCGCTGATGTGCCCTCATTTCTCACTCGACTGAAATGAAAATAACATCACCGTGTTCAGCAAGGTCTCCTGTCACTCAACATACACAAATTTCGGCAATTACCATTACAGTTTTTTCAGAAATCGTAGGAGTTTGGGAGAGGTTCTCTCAGTCATTTCTTATGGGGCCACTTTGATCTGTGTCTCTGTATTTCTCCGCGTGTATCTGAAGAATGAGTGTGTATTGCGTGAGCCAGTGTGTGTGACATCATCGCTACAGTGTAGAGCAGCTGGAAAATCTGGACAAAGAATTCTCTTCAGCTGGATTTGGATCTCATATCTTTTACTTCACATAGACAATGTATACATACAAAATGTAGGAAATCTTGTTGGCTTGCTTCATGTTTGCTCCTCCTATACATATGTACAGCCATTTTAACGTTTTCCAGCACTCTTGCTCTGCATCTTTTTACCTTTTCATCCTTGTTTCACCTATTTGAGCTCTTTCACCCTTTGACTTTTTTACATTTTCATCCTTTTTTCAACTCTTTAACCTCTTCCAGCCCTCTTACACTACAGCTTTTCATACGTATTTTCACCTTTTTAACCTCCTCCAGCCCTCTTACTCTACTGCTTATCATCCTTTTTTAGCCTTTTTTGACCATTTTAACCTCTTCCAGCCCTCTTTCTCCACAGCTCTTCATATTTTTTCACCTTATTAAGCTCTTCCAGCCCTCTTACTCTACTGCTTGTCATCCTTTCTGGCCTTTTTTCACTGTTTTAACCTCTTCCAGCCCTCTTACTCTACAGCTTTTTATCCTTCTTTACCATTTTTATGCTTTTTCGGCCCTCTTACTTCATCCTTTTACACCTTCTTAAGCTTGTTCGGCCTTCTTACTCTACATCTTCTCATCCTTTTTTCACCATTTTAACCTCTTCCAGCCCTCTTACTGAACAGCTTTTCATCATTTTCTCACCTTTTGAAGCTGTTTCAGCATTTAACTTTTCACCTTTTGCCTTTTTTCACCTTCTTAACCTCTTCCATCCCTTCTTACTGTACAACTGTTCATATGTTTTCACCATTTTAACATCTTCCAGCCCTTTTACTCTATAGCTTTTCATATGTTTTCACCTTTTTAACCGCCTCCAGCCCTCTTACCATACATATTTTCATCCCTTTCTTTCCTTTTTCACCTATTTAAGCTCTTTCATGTTGTAACTTTTGACCTTTTTAGCCTTCTTTCACCATTTTAACATCTTCCTGCCCTCTTAATCTGCAGCTTTTCGCCTTTCTTTCAACATTCTTAGAGTTTCATGCATTTTCGGCAGCACTTTCAGCAGATTTCGGAAATCACTTCAGCCGTCAGCATTCACACTGTATTTTTGCAGGAAATGCAAATTTTTCTAGTTAATCTTTTTCTTCTTCCGTACGTTTTTCGGCACGTTTCAGCTCCTTCAAACTTTCACCGATTGAAACCATTCAAATATCAAAATGTTCAGCTTTTTAAGGACATGACTGCTATTACTTTTGGCTTTTCTATCTTTCATACTTTTGGAAATATTCGGCTGTTTCTGCAAAAAATTTTTGCAGAAAAACAGCTTTTCATCCTTTTCTCACCTTTTGAAGCTTTTTCAGCCTTTAATTTTTCACCCTTTAGCCTTTTTTCACCATTCTATCCTGTTCCAGCCCTCTTACTCTACAGCTTTTCATATGTTTCACCTTTTTAATCTCTTACGGCCCTCTTACTCTACAGCTTTTCATATGTTTTCACCATTTTAACCTCTTCCATCCCTCTTACTCTGCAGCTTCTTCACCTTTTTAAGCTCTTTGAGCCCTCTTACTGTATAGCTTCGCACCGTTTCAACCTTTTTTCAACTTTTAAAACTCTTTCACCCTGTAACTTGTTTACATTTTCATCCTTTTTTCACCTTTTTAGCCTCATCCAGCCCTCTTACTCTACAGCTTTTCATATTTTTTCACCTTTTTAACCTCCTCCAGCCCTCTTACTCTACAGCTTTTCATCCCTTTCATTCCTTTTTCACCTATTTAAGCTCTTTCAGCCTATAACTTTTCACCTCTTTAGCCTTCTTTCACCATTTTAACATCTTATGCCCTCTTAATCTACAGCTTTTCACCTTTCTTTCAACATTCTTATAGTTTTATGCATTTTCGGCAGTACGTTCAGCAGATCTCGCTTCAGCCTTCAGTATTTGCACTGTATTTTCGCAGGAAATAAAATTTTTCTAGTTTTAATTGTGGCCCTAATTCTCTTCCGTATTTCCTCTTTTTCCCCAAATGACAGAAAAAAACACCAGTTAAGGGCCATGTGCCACAGTGGCTGGTAGAAGAGAAATTCTACCAACCACTACTCTTCAATCTTACTTTTGTGTAACATTTTTTCTTTGTAAAAAACAAACAAACACCAACAATACAATCACATCAAAAAATGTTTATTTAAAATTATTACTCATGGTTATTAATTTTTAGTTCTCTGTAACTGAAAAAAAAAATTTTGACCTGGGTTTTAACTTAACTCAATACTCAAATTAACTTAACTCAATACTCAAATTTGCTCACTTCCACCCAAGCAGCAGTCATTTTATGTCATAACTTCAAGTCATAACTACAATCATTTAAAGTCATAACCCAACTTTGTTGGGCAAGTAACTTTCAAAATGGAATATATTACACATCAGCAGAGACAGTCATTTTAAAGTAATATATCACATTACAATATTAATGTGTATAATAATGGATTAGTTATTACACTACTTTTAGTTACTTTCAACAAAATGCTCAAATAATCTCTATAGAACAATTGAACAGCCTAGATTTTTTTCAAATACAGGAATGGCCTTGGACACAGGTATGAGCAGGCAGACAAAAGATCAAAGTCTGATATATTATGAAATATTTATAATACATATTTTTGATTGTAGGCTTAGTCATATGAAACACAATAGACCTATACCTTCTATAATATAGCCTATAATGACATGACAAGACAAGCATCTTTTCTTCTATGCCTTTTTTATTTGAGTCCACAGAACAAGGAACATATGGACACATGTAATTCAAGAATGTAAATTAAAGTCCAATTGGAGAATTAGGCTCATCATTAGGCCTACCATACAGCTAATTTCAGTCAAACAGAGACAAGACTGAACATAGAACTTCTAGGCTTGGCTATATCAAACAAGCACAGCCTATATTAATATGGTCATGTTGGTTTGGTTTGGAAACAACAATAAACTCTTCACTTCGGTCAGTAATGCGTCATGTGACATAACTGTAATAATACATTACTGAAATATCATTAGTAACGCCAAATGTTGCTTTTGTAAAGCTCTGCTTGTGTTGTAGGCCAGCTCCTCTGTCCGAACTGTTCATTTCAGTTTGACATAGATGGATTCCTTTACTTTAACTATTCAGTTAAGTAGTGAGAGCTGCACATGGTGACTTTTGAAAACCTCTTTCTCTCAGGTTTTCTGCACTGACATGAGTTGAGTATCGATTTGAGGGGGAGACGGGTTGGAGACATCAGTAAAACTGGTAATGGAAAAGCAAATCAGCAGGGCTCGGTATCACTCAGCACAGCCGGAAGTGCTAGTAGAAAAACAGCACTGGGGAGGGAGGACTTATGAGTTCACATTTTGAATCAAGCATGGAGAATTCAACCAATGAAGACAACCAATCATAGGCAGAATGCAGCAGGTTTTGTTAAAATTGTTTTGTTCTTATAACATCATCGACTGGTAATGTTTTCATCTTGTCTGTATGTATATGTGTCATCATGATAAAATGTGGTCATGAAGTCCTTCCTAAAATAATCAAATGAAAAGTCAGAATTTGATGGAATTAAGGATCTTTGAGTTTAATTTGGTGAAATTGTATTAAATGATTGCGAAACAGTGCAACTAAATTCATTCATGGTGTTAATCATTGGGAGTCAAATTCATGTTGGGGATACGTAGGCCTATTTGTCAAGGAAATACAAGGAAAATCATGTATATCATAAGTAAAGAGGTTGAAATTAAACATTACAGGCAATATTACTGTTTATCGTGATCTTAAATTATATTCAAAGCTCCATTAGGGGATGATTTGGATGTTTTTGTCAACACCAGCAAATCTGGTGGTGTTGACGTTTGATGGTAGTGGCCAAAACATAGTTTTTTCCAAGAGACTCATGAGTCTTATACAGGAGCCATCTTGTTTTCTTTCTGTTTCTTGCTGCCCCTGGCCTTTTCTTAAACTTCATAATTAATCATTTCTATACAAATGAGACAGTGCTGACATGTCATGATCATGATAGAAGACAAATCAATAAATATGTTAAAACCAAGATTTATTTTTTTAACCTTGTTGCATTTTGGAAACATGGAAGGTGAAATGGGGCCTCAGGAGTATAGTTGACCACATGTCTACCTGATATCTGATGATGTTGACAAAAACACGAGACATATTTTGACTAACCATGGAAATAATGTATCCATAAGAATAGATATTGTTGAAAATCACTGCTTTTAGTTTAAAAGGCGTTTTACTTTCAACTCTTTCATCTGGAATAGGCATTATACATTTTACAAAATTCTACTGTAGTTCATTCCATTTTAGCGACAGCTTGCTTGTTTAAAATTTTCACCACAAATTAAGTTATAAGTTCAACATTATAAAACAGATAAACAGATGAAATTGTTTACAGAGCAGTGTTTTATGCAGATTAGACACAATGGAAGTTTCCTACCATAGGGGGACTTCAAGCTTGAAATATCACCTCCTTTTAAAGTTTAGAATATACATTTATTCATTGATTCACTCATCTACTGAAGTCCATATGCATTGAAATATTTTTAAATATTTGCAAATGTGATAAGTTTGTAAACTTGTAATCTACTTGACAGCCCTACTTTTAAAGTAAAAGGAAGATTACTTACTTTCTGGATCTTGATTTACAGGTTATTTTTTGTAACAAGTAAGAAATGTTGCATTATGCCACCAAACTGATCAAAACATGTGATATACAAGACATACGTAACAAAAGTATTAATTCAAATTATCTTACGTCCATGTTGTAGTTACTTTCAGCATATTTAACTGTAGTTTATTTCCTGCAACAGCTATATTGCTCAGGCAGATAATGCAATCTCCTGTGTAGAATGTATTTGTCATCTATATAATGGCCTTGTCACCAGAGAGGACAGGCTTATACATGGATACTCTCTGAGGGACAGTGAAAATGATGCAAAGACTTGGCTACTTGTATGCTTGCCAAGTGATGACATTTTAGCCAACAAAAGCTGAAAGTCTTGCCCTTTCATTTTGTCAAAGAGGCTAAATTATTTGTTTGCCAATCAAACTGGTAAAGAAAGCTCAGTTTGACAGCACCCAGTCTAGATCGATTTCACTGCAGATAAAGGATCCTCAGATCTTTTACTGATGAGAGAGGCCATCACTACTTTTATCACATTTTGAACAAAATGCAGGGGGTCTGCAAAATGAGACGACTGTCTCCTGTGACCTTACTCAAGGCATATATTGCCGACAAAATCAATCGTAATGATACATTTGACCTACTAATATTTTCATTTTATTTACAGAAACTTAACTGAGGAATAGAACAGATCTGTCTGAACTGTGTGTTACACATCATACAAGATCTCCCATGTGATACACAGGGAAAGGATATAACATACAGTGCAAGATATGGTGGAAAGATATGGTTGGTGTTTGGTGACATGGCATATGAACAGTGAAAAAAAAAGCTTTTGGTCCACATAAATGCATATATATGTACATACATATATATAGATAGATATATACACACATATATAAACATATACACATTTTTATACATGGTTACTCATACTTTTGAGTTATTCAGAAGGCTTTAAGGTTTGTCCCTCCACAAGTGTGCTAAAAGTTGCTCTTCACTTTCTTTCCACCTTAAAAATGTATTATCCGTCTCCCAATATCAAAATTTGGAAGTCTGAGAGGGCCAAATCAGAAGGTCATTGTATCCTTCCATTTTTTTATTTTTTTATTTTTTTTATTTTTACAATCTCATGCTATATTTTTTTGTATCTTTTAAAATTTAAAGAAAAAAAAAATTTCACTCCTTTATTGTCAGGATACTCTTTCCCACCCAGCCTGGCCTGAGGTTGAGTCTGACCCAGATTAAGCTCAATATTCCATTTAGTTTGGTATTCTGGGGACCAATAAACAGGATCATTTGGGTGATATTCTCTTAAATCAGGCAGTGCTAGGTCTCTGTTTTCCTTGTTTAGAGTGAGGCACTTAAATTTTACACTTTGTCTTTCTCCCGCATAGATGAACAGGTATATCTGCTTGTCCCGTTCGTTCGTTTTCTTTTCCGCAAGGGTTGCGGGATGGTGCTGCTTTTTATCCCCCTGAGTGGTTGCGGAGCTTACTGGGGCCAAATCCAGTTCTACTCATGGGAGCCAGGGATTCGAACCAGCAACCTTCCAATCACTGGTCCACCAGCTCTACCCACTGAGCTACAGCCGCCCTGCTTGTCCCGTTCTATAAAATATGATTCTGACTGACAAGGATGAAAAGAAATATAGTAACCTTGGCAAGAAATTAATTTCCATTATCTCAGTTCTTGAACTAAAGTCCAGTACTTGTGATGACCATCTAATTATATCTTTCTGCATCCTACCATTTTTTGTGTTGTAGTTTGTTTCATACATTTTGTCCTCATCCTGAGTAATTAACACTCCTAGGTATTTAATGGATTTTGCTTTCCACTTCAATTTATATTTCTTCCCCATAGAGCTTCTTGGTGTATAATTAAAGGAGAGTACTTGACTTTTTGTTATTTTTAATTGATACCCTGACATCAGGCCACAATGCTCCAAAGTTGTATTAAGTTTGGGGAGTGTTAAATTTGGATTTTGTAGTTAGATTATAACATCATCTGTAAAAAGTCCTGTTATATGTTCCCCTTCTGCTATATTAGATATATTACATATATTAAATGTTTCATCTAATAGCTTGAGCAAAAGGCTCTATAGGAATGGCAAAAAGACAGTAGCTAAGGCAGCAGCCCTGGCGAGTACATCTCAACAGCTTGAAACTACCTGTCAGATGGCCATTAATATGTCTGCATATGGATCGTCATACCTTGGACTCCGCTGGACAATAGCTCTCCTCTGTTTTACTATCTCCTTATATCTGAATTTCTGTAAAATTTAATGCAGCTTCACTCTGAAATTTTCTGTTTTAATCTTGTTACCTCTTCCAGGTCACCACGATGGAGAGGAGGTTTGTTTGGCTCTGGCACTGCTCAGTCGTCTCATTGATCCACGCATTTACCATGTATTATATAATTATTTGTATCAAATTTTCTGTCAATACAATTTTTCAAACTGTGATTTTGTTGATCTGTTTGCGTGCGACATCTATTCCATGTCTAAGGACAGAGGATGTCATTCACTGTACATAGTGTAAAGCCCACTCAGGCAAAGTGATTATGATTTGGGGATATATAAATAAAATTGATTTGGTTTGATTTGATTTGATATGAATTCTGGCAGTATGTCTTTGTACAAAGTTTGTACGCACCTAACAAACTGATGACAAAAGCCCATCCTCTCTAGCACTTTATACAGAAAAGGCCAGCTATCTGGCTAAGCCTTTTTGGCATCGAGGCCTATTAGAGCTGCACTCACACTCGGCCCAGTTTCCTTTGTTTGTATCTTTGATAAACACTGTCTGGTCAGGCTATTTTGTTAGTTAATGGGTCTTGGATTTTGTGTTTTGTAATTTTAAATTGCTGTGCCCTGAGGTGTCTTCGTAAAAGTGTTGTCTCATTAATTAACATATTGAGGTCTAAGGAATTTATATCTACTTGTACTGTACTGTATTGACAAAGAAGTTAAGAATCATATTCCAATATCCACCACAATTTAACATTTTCAATAAGGATTTTGAGAACTTTTTATTGCTTTCGGGATGTATACTTAACTAATGTAACCAGGATGTTGCCTATGCTCTCTTTAATAATTTTTTATAAATGCCCCCTCTCTCTTCCATAATTGAATCAAAGTAAATGGTGGGAAATCAGCGTAGCTACTCCTCTTTTTCGATTTCAATTTGTCATTTTCTTGTTTCAACATGTGTCTCATAAAATATGACTTGTGTTTTATCCTTTTTAATTTTTGCTATCACCCTACTCCTCGTAGCTGGGTTACTCAGGTCATCCACATTTAGTGAAGCAAATCTCATGTTATGTGACTCCATCAAACAACTTCCAAATTAATGAGTTCGTAGCCCCAAGAACAAAATCTGAACAAACACAGCAACTACAAAACACGAGAAAGAACAAACCTCCAAACAGGGAGGCGACTCTTGCTGCTCAACTGTTACCCCATTGATGTTTTGTGGGTGAATCCCCTTGTTAGAAGAATGCCCTGGGTAAAGGATATGTAGAGAGTCAAAAAACAATAACTCTTCCTTTTTTCACTTAAACTTGTCCGATATAAAAAAAACATGTCTCACATATGCATTTTTATAGTCTCAGAATATTTGCAGTCAAACTGGGTAATAGATATTGCATCCCTCAGTTACATTTGCCCCATGATTCCACTATGAAACCCCTAAGTTCTCCCACCTCTCTCGGTCCTGGCCAGTCCTCCCATGGCCCTCAAAGTCGTGTTTCCAGTCTACTCCCTTCCATGGTTGACTCAGGTTTCTCCACAGAGAATCTACGTCTCTTCAGCTCCTGCTGCACCTCATGTGCACTGGTGTATGTTTTGGTCCATGTTTCCAATGGATTTGCATACCAATGTAAGGTGTTTATCTTGCTGTATTCTCTGTGCTTCTTGACTATCTCAGTTGCAAAGACATGATTGAAAAAGAGAGTTCTCCAAATATCATCTCTTTGGTTGTGGATTCAGCAGTGGTGGGCAAGTTACTTCCAAAATGTAACATATTTCACATTACTAGTTACTTGTATTTGAAAGTAATACGTTTCTTTACAATATTACCTTCTGTGTAGAGTAATAAGTTACTCATTACTTTTTAGTTACTTTCACCAAAATAAAAATTTAGGACAAGGCATTACAAAATGAAGGGGTGCAATATTTTGTCATGGCGAATAGTCCTCAGTTAACTGTAGTTCCTCATAAATTGATTGATGATTTATTGTTGTATTTCTTTTAAATGAAGCTTTTTGATATTTTCACTTGTATTCTTTTCATCTGCTTTTAAGTATATGAATTTCAATTTACATTGCAAAGTTTAAAAGGTTGTCTTCCGTGAATGACTTTTCCTCAGACACTGAGACACAAATCTCTAGTGACTCATAACTTTATATATTTCTATCCATATCTTTTCTTAGTGAGGGCTTTGTTCATTACCACCCACAGTCTCATTTATGCGTATTGTAAAACATGGAAATGTATTATTTATTGTTTTACTAAACAAATTAAAACTATTTTTAATCATTGAATCACCTCTCACACCATCTCATCTTAAATGAACTATCTTTGGAAATGTGATTATACCTTAACAATAGGACTATATCATTAGAGATTTGTTTTTACCTTGTCACTTGATCGAACAGGGATTTTGCTTACTAGCTTTTGAAATGCCGGCGACTCAACTGAGGCAGCGCATCCTCCATGACATACTCAGCCACAAGCCTTCTCACTTCTCCTGGGGCAAGCATCTTCACCTCTGGTCTGGACTGTGAGGTTCTTATCTATTTCTGTGACAAATTCAAAATAGTGCGAGTATAACCACTTAGAAAACGTTGAATTATCAGTTGTTGTTGTTGCCATCTTGCCATCTCCAAACCAAACCGTCTTCTTCTAATGTTGATTTAAAACCGTCTTCTCCTCCTCTCCTGTTGCGCCTGGGTTGTTTTTTCGAAACCTCCGCCTGTGCGACAGCTCGGATTGCAACACGTTACCGGACTCAGTAACTGTAATAATATTACCAAAATATAGTTAGAAACGCATTATATTACTCCGTTACTGCCTAAATGTATTATATTACGGTAACGCGTTACAGTTACTTTTGTAACGCTTTACCCCCAACACTGGAATTCAGGTGTGTGTTTCACTTTGACAAATGTTTTTGTGATCAAATTTTTATTGAAAAATGTACAATATATAAGTATTCACATCATATACAAGGTTTTTTACTCCACACAGTGAGTGCAACTAGAAATATAGTTACTTGTACATTTCAGGAAGGTAACAATATTAGAACCTTTATTAACTTGGTGATGAGGTGACTTCTCTTCAATATATCTGTCACACTTAACTCTGACTGTCATCAGCCCACTCCCAGAGTCCCTCTCACTGCAACAGACAAGGAATAAATAAATATGATCATCCTTTATCAGATTGTGGTTTTAAACACCTTACAATACAAATTGTTTGGGAGGAAACGGCCATTTACTCTTCGTCTATGCCTTCCAACCTGTGCATGTCTGGCAGCCACCCACTAAATTTGAAAACACGAAAGACCCTCACTAGTGCCAGGTGTGTCCGTTCTGGGCTACTGTAGAAACATGGCAGTGCAACATGGTAAACTCCATGGAGGGAGACCCGCTCCTTATGTAGATATAACAGCTCATTCTAAAGTAATGAAAACACAATTACTCTTTTTTCCAGGTGATTATACACTAATTGAAACATACTAATGAATATTGTATTCTACTTCTGCCAATTCTGTTCTGCTGGATGCCACTACATTCTACACACAGGACCCTTAACTTGTATGGTCCAAATCATGAAAAATCCAGTGTTTTTTCTGAAAATAATAGACATTATTCCTGACCCTACTCTGTCAAAGGTAATTATAAGGGGGGACTATAATTGTGTAGATACACAACCATGTTGTTGTTGAGCAATATTAAACAATTACCTGAATAAAAACTTATTTTGGTTGATGCATGGGGAATTTTCAGTATCATAACAAAATAACATCAACAAAAATAGTGAGCAAGGTCTTAAAAAGACTGAAAAAGCATTAATTCTCAATTGTACACGAGGATCAAACATGATTTATGCCAAACAGACATACAGTCTAATTTAAGACAACTTTTTAACATTATATATAGAGGTCATTCCATGAAAACCTCAACACTGATTAAACAAGATGTTGGCCCCCTCAACAAGTTATTCAGAAACCATACAAGATTTTTATGCTTTTGCCAATAGATAGTATACTGCCAGTGAATCCATCGATATTACAGCATTGGCGGTCATTAAGACACCACAAATAGGAAGCTATGCATGTTGTGATGTGATGTGGTTTTACAATGTCAGTCTATCTGTTCATGCAAGGTGATGACAAGTTCCAAAAGGATGTCTTTAGCCTCCAACTAACTGGCATATAGAGTGATGAAATGAGTTCTGGATAAGTGAGGTGCTGGGACACTCTAGATGGCTATTAGTCTGCAGTGAAGCAGTGTACTATTTCCAGTTTTTGGCCAAGATTCTTGTAATTACAATTTATTTGGATTAGCAAAGCCTTTAGAAATAAGAAGTTGCCATTCGCCAGCTCTTGGTTCTATAAAAGCTCTCCCCAGGAATATAGGATCAGACAAGAAACATGACTGGATGTCTTAAGCAACGAAGGGACACTGCTATCAAGGATTTGGCATTGGCAGCTTCAACAAGATTCTTATACAGGAGGACACAGTTGGACCAAGGGGATCACAAACCTTGCCGAAGCACCCTTGAACAATGGATTTAAAATAAAATCATAGTGACTGCTGAAGCTGTGGAGAACTGATGAAGACCAACGATACTTTTAATCCAGTGAGACACAGTCAAGGTAAAGGCTGATTACACCCAATGAACTGTAATATGGTGAATCCTGGCAAAATACAAAATTGAGTGTCAAATGCTTTTAAGCTGTTTTCGAGACAAGATATCATTCATTAGCTGATAATGCAATACAAGACAGACTGTGAAGCTTCCACAGAGGTAAACCTCTACTGAAGCTTTTGTGAAATTATCTTGGTGATGTGTTGAGGAAAAAAATATCCGTGCTTATTCACAGAAGAGAAAAAACAAGTGCTTTTTGTTTTTCCATTATACCTAAGTGTGCTCAAAACTGCCTATGCAATGTCCTTTCCATCTCATATTCAGTATTCAAAGGATCCCTGTTTGTCCTCTGTCTGGTTCACACTGTGGCAAGTTTATCACATATACTGCTGTCCATATGGAAAATGGGACAGTGAGGAACAGCTAATCCCTTGAAACTCAATGAACTACGCTTCCTTTTTCTTTGCTCTCTTTTTTTTCTGTAACCAGCAATCAAGGTTTGGGGGTCAGGTAGGAGGCCGGCAGCAGCTCGCAGCCCAACCAACAGATTGCCTGCTGCTGTGCTGACTGAGTGCTGCCTCAACAAAGCATGAAAAGTGTGGATTCCCGGGGCCAAGGGTCCATGGGCTCTGCACTCCCTGGCCAGCCTGGGGAGAAAGGAACGGCTCAGTCAGCAGGCCAGGGCCACTGGAGCGATGAAAAGATAATTCTCCCCCCCACTGCCGCTGGACCTCATGGAGCGTCAAATCATTTGTGAGCAGTGACACGGCCAGATTGGACCAAAAGGATATGAGTGGGAAACTTCAAAACCTGCTCATGTTTCTGCGATCGTGAAAGGATTTGTATAACACATTCAGATTTGATGGACTTTCCCATGTTCACTCTGGACAGCCCTTTTTTGTTGACATGTTCAAATAATGAATCTCTTATGTGTAGGATCCCTTTTTCCCCCCCTGCTCCTGAGTCCTGTTTCTAGTTGTCAGGTAGGGATGCTGTGCAGACCATTCCATCGTCTGTCCCAAGCTTATGGAGAACCGCTGACTCGCTGGCTTCCAGGAACTAGGGTGAGTTGTTCTAGATAACATAGAGCAATGCACTGCCTTTTTAGATGCTAACTTCAGACTTGGTGCAATTACTCCTTTAATTTCGCTGTTTGGTCAGGACTAAGACTCTGTATCAGTGACTGACAACGATTATGTGATAAGAGTTTTCACAGGACAGTAATGTGTGCACAGAGTGAAAAATTGATAGAAATCACTTATCGGCACATGATCCAGCATTGTTTGTAATAACTTTGATGCCAAAGTTGAAGGTATTCAAACATAATTCAATGTGACATTTGTCAGTTTTGATTCTGTTTGGCAAGCATATGAAAGCTATTCCTCTGAAATCAAAACTGTAACAAGATAGCTGAAATGTTCTGGGAAAATCCTTTTGTTACATTAGCAGAGTATGTTTGGGATTTTTCTCAGCAAAGATAAATTCATTCATGATTAATTACACTTTCTGTATTCCCCAGTCTTAAAGATGATGTTTATGCACAAAATGGATTTCTTTAATTAAGTGCAAATTCTTGCTCTGTTTCAGGTGCTGAAATGGAACATATGCTTTTGATTTTTTTACTGTTTAGTAAGGTCTTATCAGTTGGAGCTCAATTCAATGGATACAACTGTGACGCCAATTTTCACAGCCGCTTCCCGGGTAAGGGACTCAAAGAAACTGACACACATTCACACTTTCTTTAAAAGGATTACTGGATAGCATTTTCATGGCATTATCTTTTTAACAGAATCTACATTTATCTACATATACTAATTATAATATTACATCATTGGAGATTTGAGCTGTAATCTATATATCTTGTGCCTTGTTTTATGTCCATGCCCACCTTTCTGTGTTTGTGTGCGTGTCCGTTGCAGCGGAGAGGGATATCAGCGTGTACTGCGGGGTGCAGACCATCACCCTCAAGATCAATTTCTGCCCTGTCCTCTTTTCTGGCTACACCGACTCTGACCTCGCCCTCAATGGTCGCCACGGAGATGCTCACTGCCGGGGATTCATCAATAACAACACCTTTCCCACTGTCGTCATCTTTAGTATCAGCCTGGCCACACTAGAGTCTTGCGGCAATTCCCTCGTGGTAAGAAGAACAGTAATGGTATCACTGATTGTTTTAAAGATGTGACAGCATTATTGTCAGCATCACTGACACTGCACACTGTTCATGATGGAGTTGGATTTGTTGCTTAAACAGGAAATGTTATTGTTAAGGTAATAAAATAACTGAGAAAATATCATGTAAACTGTAAAGTTTGCGCTGTGATTCAGAAATGAGGCGTGCATCAAAGAAACTTCCTGTTGAAAACTGTGTCATAGAATGACCCATAGTCTTCAATGACTCTGCAATTCTATTTTTATGCTAACTAATAAAAGGCCAAGCAAATACAAACGGAAGTTGAAAACTTTAAAGACTACTCAAAGCCGGCCAACATTTTTCAGCAGCAGCTAGCTGTCTCGTTCACAGTATCCAGGTTTTTATGTTGACAAATTGTGTTTATTCTGCATGGGAATAACTCTCCAGCACGCAGTATCTTGGGCGGCTCTGGGATCCCAGAGGCCCTGGCAGGATGATGAATAAAAAACTTTTCTTAGAATGTTTTATGAGGACTTAAAAAGGAATCATTGCTGAGTGAGCTGTCTCTTGCCAATGTTTTTGCTGTTTGTTAAGCCAGACGGAACAGGACAGCTCCTGAAGGGGTCTGTTCTCAGTTATGGAGCAATTAAACTATGGATTAGTGAGGTACAGTTGTCTGCTATTTATGTCTGATGCTATTAACCCCTCTATTGGTCATGGGTTGATGAGGGAGCAGAAGTATTATCTACACTGATGTTGTTTGCTGCAGGTCTCCACAGCTCAAGGACCAAATGCTTACGGGAACCTGTCACTGGTTCAGATTGGAAACATATCAGGTTATATCGACACACCGGATCCCCCCACCATCATCAGCTACCTGCCAGGTCTGTTGTACAAGTTCAGCTGCAGTTATCCACTGGAATACCTTGTCAACAACACACAACTGGCCTCGTAAGTGTCACTCACATTTCCACTTAAAGTGATTTGAATATGCTCTAATATGGTACTACTGGTAAAACTAATGGTAACACATTATAATAAATTGAATTGATAAATAGTACATTTATTGTGAATTAAATGTTCATTAATTGTTTTTTCACTGTTTTTAGCTGTTTTTGCTTTAAAATTCCTACACTGGAAAAAGTCATGGAGGCACATGATGAGAACTGATACACAGAGGACGCACAAAATGCCACCATTAATAAGTACAACATATGGACCAATGGACAAAATATTGAAGTATAAAATGACTGTTAGTATATTCATATTGCATTCAGAGACAGCATCACCACAAATTGTGGTAACAAATTTTAACCAGTATTAAAATGTTACATTCTCAGCTTTATATAGCTTTTCAGGGCTATTCAATGTCATCATTTTTCACAAGAGTTCAAGTTATTTTGCCTCCTGTATGTCAGACTTGAAATATAAAACCAGCAACAGATGATCTGATGGAAGAAAAAAAAAAAAAAAACGTTTTTCAAATGAGCAAATTTGGATATGAAAATAGAGATTTTTGATCATGAATTCAAAGTTTAAGATTATAAAAGCTCATCTAGACTGAAGAATGTAATTCAGATATCGAGTAATACACAATATATGCCAACCACATACAGTAGCTGAATTAACCAAAGTGAGAGAGTGAATTTGGGTATGGTTTTAATATGCAGCAAGTTTATTCTTCTAACATTGTTAACATTAGCAAATATGAAAACTGATTTTTATTTTTTTTAAGGATGCAAATGTCAGTATCAGGTAAATATCATTAGGGTCCGGGCAGCTAAGCTGCCAGGACACTATTGTATTCCTAGGAATTCTTTCTTCTTTCTTCTTTCTTCCGAGGAAGTCATACTTCCCAAGGGCGAAAACTCACCAAACTTTACAGAAATGTCCGGCCCCATGCCAGATTTACTTAATTCCAAGGACATGTCAATATTCCTCCTGGGGGGGCACAATAAGTGTTTAAATTTTAAAAACTTTAAAAATACCTACAAAATCAACAGTGCATGCTACAGTTTTGAAACTTTCACCAAACTGTAGCCCCAATACTGCTGAAACTTTAGTCCACTTAAACTCATACAAATTATGAAGTCCATCACTCAGTTTTTTTCAAAACCTGTAAAACTTATAAAACCTATCTCCTCCCACAATTTTTGCTCAATTGTCACCAAACTTGCTGGAGAGCATCTTCAGACCGTCCTCCACACAACTTGTTTCTCAGATTTTTGATTTATCAAAAATTAAGCCTACAGTGCATCAAAATGTTTGACTGTAAACAGTACTGTAGTACCTGATGGTGGCATCACAGCAAGCCTCTAAATTAAATTAAAAAAAATAGCTTGGACCGAACCATGGGTGAAAGCTAACCAAATTTTGCACAAAGGTCCAGTCCCATGCCAGATTACCTCAACTGTAAACTCAAGACAATAGTCCAGAGGGGTGTACTGCGAAGCCAGTTTAGTGGGTTAGCGAGGTATGTTGAGTCTAAAGCCAGGCTTCCCTGTACTACAAAGGTGGCTCTCTTTTAACCCGGCTAGATCACCATGGTAACTTATGCTTAGCTCATGACCTGGTCCCGACCAGGTTACGTTCAGAGTTTCAGCTTAAAATCGGCTATAAAAGCGCCGCACTGTTTCACTGTGTAACTCATTCGGAGATGGCGTCACCATTTATTGAGAACCCGGTGGACCTGGGAGCAAGAATAGTTCGGGCAGCACTACGACATGAGCGGCTTCTTCAAGATCGCGCTGAACCGCTGGCATTTCTTGATGAAATTCTCTGTGAGCGATATAGATTTTCAGCCGAGGGAATAAGGTACATTTGCTCACTTATTGAGCCGAGTGTCAGGAATGCCACTCGAAGAAGCTGTGCGCTCACTGTCGGGCAAACTGTTTGTGTAGCCCTTCGTTTTTTTGCCACAGGAACCTACTTACATTCAGTTGGTGATGCAGAAAATCTGAGCAAGAACACTGCGTGTTGCGCCATCTGCAAAGTGGTTCTTGCTCTTACTGAGAAGCTGAATATGTTTGTAGTGTTCCCAAGTCATTTGAGCACAATGCTTGTTAAGGAAGGATTCTATAAAATAGCCGGTAATGTAGGCCTATTTTCATACCCCTCTACATAATCAGTATTACTTGCTTGCATAATGAAATCTAATATAGCCTATAATATATGTAACTAGGATTCCCCAGGATCATTGGTGCTGTGGACTGCACACATGTATCCATCACGGGGCCCCTGGGGGAACATGAGGCTGACTATGTCAACTGCAAATCCATCCACAGCATCAGTGTGTAGGTGAAATCTCAAAAATAGTTTCTGCAGGTGATCGGTGGCACATGCACAGTGAATGTATAGGCTTTTATCAGTGGCACACAATATTGTCTAGACAGACTTTTCACATGAGTGAAATATCCAGTTGCATTATAGGTCTTTTTAAAGGAATCTCTTTATGCTTTCCACCTTTGTGCAGTGCTCTGTTTAAATTTAACCAGAAATCCCGTTAACAGATGACTTATGACCATCAATTGATGGTCACAAGTCATCTGTTAGTCTTCCTCTTTTCATTCTTCTTCCTGTTGGCTTAAGATAGTGATGATATTAAAATGAAACGGGATACAGTATATTATCCACACATTGACAAAATGATGGGGCAGCTTGGCTACATACCACTTTGAATGATGTTTTTGTATTTGGCTCTAACTTGCTGCCATGTCCGACTGCTGCTTCCACATCTTAATAAAATGCAATATGAAATATTAATTAGGCCAACCAAGTATTTATTTGTCACAGATAATGAGTAAAGTTAATTATTTCCTTGATGTGGCAATGAATAAACTGATGAACTGATCAATGTTTCACTCGTTGTAGGGCAGTGTACGCCCAAACACAAATCTTACAGGCTTGAGCTATTTTCACTGTCAACAATGTCTTTATTGTCATTGTACAGGGACAGTAGCTACATTTGCTTGTTCATCCCGACACAGTGATACAGAAAAAAAAACACTGAACATTTATAGCCTACGCACACTCAGCCTCGCTTTCAATAAAACACACACGCGCATTCTATAACTGAGATCAGTAAAATGTGAAAACAATATAGACATCATTCAAAAATGAAAAAAGATAGTTGTTGCTTCAGTTTATTTACTTTTTAAATGGATGAGGGTTAATATGTAAAAGTTGCACAATGTTGAGCTTTCAGAAATTAAAACACTAAGGGCTTAATATAATATTGATCATAATAGTAATCATTGTTAACTTACGCATTTACACCGTCAGCAATTTTCTGCCAGCAGCCCTCCCTCGCTCTATTGGCGGCGACAGTGTCACTTTTTGCCGTGATTGTTTCTTTGAATTCTTCATAGCCTTGCATAATAAGAATCTGCTCATCTTGAGTAAAATATGTGGCCCGGGATCGATCCATTTTCGCACGGAAGTAGAATAATATGACGTCACACGCCCCCTTTTATGTGAACGCGCGCGGAGCACAAAGCAGAGAACCAGACTTGACAAATTAAGTTGATAACCACCGTCGCAGTACCGTTTAACTCTGATTGGGGACTTGGGGCTTTGTTGAGCTGCAGCATGAGCACAAAGCCTGGCTATGTTGAGCCCCCTTCGCAGTACAGGCCTCTGATGGTGGTGCTACAGCAAGTGTCTAAAGTTCAAAACTTTGAAAATTCATAACAAATCAACCATGGCTTCAGCTTGCCAATTAGCTCAGAGTGATAGATGACAGTCTTTGGTTCCAGAAGTTGTGAGTTCAAGCCTCAAGTGGTCCAAAATGAACATTATTGTCAACTGTCTTGTCTTCCTATTCTCCTGTATGTTGCTCAGAATTGCCTAAATTTGCCAAAAATAGCCCGGACCCGACCCATCGCTGCGCAGCAGCTATAATTGTAATTGCCTTTCCAGCTTTGACCTTTGTTTTATCTTTACTGAAGGTCAGCAGCCGCGATCTCAGTGAAGGACAGCAATGGTACTTTCATCAGCACATTAAATCTACTGCTTTACAATGTAAGTTCATGTCAGTCCTGTTATTTTGCTGCATTTGGGAGCTGAGGCTGTTGTCGTGGACAAAGCAACATACCATACACAGGATGAAAGGAAATATGACAAATGTGCTTAAATACTCTGTTCATGTGCAGGACTCATCATACATTCAGCAGCTGTCTATCCCCATGGCAGGACTGACCCTAAAGACACGGGTGTTTGCAGCTGTAAAAGCTTCTAACCTGGATAGGAGGTAAACTGCAAGTCTTAATACGGATCACTCAATAGAGTGAGTAACCACATAACTGTAACTTTCTTCTGCCAAATTGTTGGATTATTTTTAGAGAAATAATGTGATAAGTATGAATACAGTGTAATGAACCCACTTATATGCTGACTGTACAGAATAAACACATATCTGTAAATGATGGATGGAGAAGGGAAAAATTCTGAAGTGGTCAAAACTTCAAAAACTTAATGAAGAACCACTTTGACACTTTGCCTTTGGTCTGTCAATAAAGTTGTGCTTCATATGTAAAAGTGTTATGGAGTTTTGACTAATTCTATATTAAGGTGATGCCAAAAAAGATATTCTTAATGTTTTATATTCGACTTGAAGAATTACTTTTTTAAAATTAAAAACAAAAATACAAAAAACTGTGTGTGAGCTTTGAAATCAGCATGATCTGTATCTTCTCATCAGAAGGCTTATGCTGTTGACAGTCATTTTGTTGATCTGAGGACTGGTATTTGAGCCGATGCTCCTATTGATGATATATAGAGGACAGAACTGCACCATGTAAATGCCTAGTCTTAAGTCTGAACTTGCTTTTGATCTTGGACATTTTTTCTTACATCTTACCTCATGAATTCTGACAGTCTCCTAAATACTCACAAATAGTGAATATGCATGACAATCACATGGTACAATAAACTGCTGTTCCTTGCAATGTTTGAAAAAACATTCATGAAACATTACATGAAACTTGAAATTCCTGTTTCATAATGTGGTTTGTGAATGCTGTTTCTCTGTAACCAAACTGATTAATGTACTCTGTCTGTTGCAAATGTCTTTACATTCTGTGATTCTTCGGGGATTCCATGACCAGTGACAACACTTTTCGCATTTCTGATCTTGTCTGGGCAATTACACTTTGTTATTGCTTGAAAAAACCAATAACTTTTGACCTTCTTCAGTCAGACAGACATATCTCCTTCTGTTTTGAACTTGACTTTGGGAAGACTTTTGTCTTGTGGTCATGTTGGGTAGGAGAGGGACATTGCCTTAAGGGAGGGTGTTAACAAATACACTATACACATTTTGGGTGCCTTTTGGCTCATTGTTCATCTTACCACATTCTTACCTCCTTAGTCACTGCAATAAAATTAACACAGTTGATGCCAGTGTCCAATCCTGTCTCCTAGAAATTAAGTTAGGGAACATAATGCCGGCAGCAATTACATTTCCCATCAAAACATAATCGGGGAAAAAAATTAGCTGTAGACACATGTCGTTTCTTGGAGACAGGGTTCTGTTCTGTTCTGTTGAAAACACAAAGATAATTTGGTGGAAAATGCTGAATTCTGGATTATCTAATCTTCAATGTTAAATAGATGGAACATTCTAATGGACTACTGCTATACCACGCCCTCTGGAAACCCTAATGATGACCTACGCTATGATCTTTTTTTTAGGTAACTCCAATATGAAAACAGATCTAAGATTTTGTTTAGTTCTAATATTTATCTTGTTCTTCTTTCTAATAGTACTTTCTAATTTTTCCTCTCTGAGCCAGCTGTGAAAAAGACCCACAGACCACCGTCTTTGAAAATGGGAAGAGCCAAATGGGCCGCTTTGCCTTTGAAGTATTTCGCTTTGTAAAGCACAAGAACCAGAAGATGTCCACCGTCTTCCTGCACTGTGTCACTAAGCTGTGTCGAGCAGACGACTGTCCAATGCTTATGCCAGTGAGACTTACAAAGGGCACTTTCACATATAACACAAACTATTCAGATACAATATAACACATTATTTGTCAGTATCTCTCTCAAACCCACCTAAAGTTTCATGATGTGATATATGATATGTTCGTATCGTTAGCACTTCAACCATAGCACTTATGCACTTATGCACTACTGCAATTTTACGATCAGTTATGAAAGCAGTAACGATCCTCAGATTAGGGCTTGACAATTGTTTCTATATTTTGTTTTACTCCGTCGATGGTGATATGTTGTGTTTTCTCTCTTGTGACAAATGTACTTATTGTAAGTTGCTTTGGACAAAAGTGTCTGCTAAATGCCCTAAATGTAAATGAGGAAAGCATTTGACGCGAAGACTCGAAACTTCACTTGCATTCACCTGTTCATCTTTCAAACAGTCAACATAGACATAATAATCTGTCATGCAACAATTTCATTTTTCTTATACTCTTCACGCTATGTTTCAGAGAAATTAGGGAAATACGTTACTTTTTACTCAATTTGAATACTGTACATGGCAGACAATTTATATTCCAGTAGACTGTACAACTGTCTGATTTCCTGTCCACATTTCCAAACAATGCTTTATCGGAGCCTAACTTACAGCATCTGATGACTGCTTTTAATCTATAAAAGAGGTGAGGCCAGCAGCTACATGATTTAAGAGGTTATCAGGCTTAACCTACCTTCAGTCAATATACTTTCTAAGAAGAGACTGGGATGTTTCCTCATTCCACTTTCATTTTCAAATTATAAATAACTAAATATTACAGCAATTAGAAAAAAATACATGTCTATACTGTACATTAGCATTTCAAATCACCATGACACACATCCACTGTTTATTCTAAAATAAAGTATTTAAAACATCCAGTTTCAGATGACATTATAACCAAGAAAAGCAAAGAAATACAGTTAGAATATATAAAGGATAAATTAATGTCTTGTGTGTGTTTCCTTAATACCTTATCATGAAAAAGTGTTTAATTCTGCCATTTTATCCCCATATCTACTTTTTCATAGATCTGTGGCAGCAGGAAAAAGAGAGATGTCTCAGAGGAAAAGGAATCAAGCAGCACATCTGGGAATGCTGTCCTGACTGCCGGACCAATCATTACTCGGAGTGGTACAGTTTCATAACACCCCTACTGTTATAACTTTTCCTCAGTATCTGTTTCCCACTAACCAAGCTTCTCGCTCTGAAATTACCCAAACAGCACATTTACTAAAGAGTCTGTTCCTAAACATATATAATACGTGTGATTTCTAGTGGTTGCACAAGATGAGTAAATATGCAATAAATTCCAGATTAGGTACTTTGTCTCTATATGTATCTGGGTTACCTATAGTCAGTGAGCACCTGAAAGCATCCTGTTGACTCATGTACTGTAGAAGCAATTGACAACAGACAAGTTACCTGTACTGTACTGAATACAATATATTACTGTCACTCTTAATTGCCCTTTCCTTTTTTTCACAGATGAAACACCAACGAACAACTCTCAGCTGGGTAGGCCTTTACATTCTGTCTGTTGTGTGGAATGACACTTTAAATGTGGTATTACATTTTAGTTATGTGAAAGGGAGCCATTTAAATAAGTCAAACCCTTCAAATGTAAGGAAAATGCCTCACTTACTCTTACTCTTCTTTCTAGGATGTCCTGTTATCCTGTGATTAATGATTAATGTCAGGGTTTACATTAAGTGCCCTTTTCCCTGCCTTTTCCAATTGCACTTCAATGTATTTTTTTGTTACATAAATCATAGCTACCTGGATGCAACTCCAGTTCTGGCTATGCTATTAGTTTACCTTTACAAGGCTCTGCCTCTGCACCTGAGAAAAGAAATGCTTTGCTCCTGCCAGCAACATTTGGAAGTCTGTAATCACCAATGCAAACACCCCAAAATGGATGAAGCATGATTACCATTGGACAGGCCATGCAGGATATCCAGGATAATCTATTGTTGGCACAAACGAGGATTGAGATCCCTGGCCTCGCATCAGTTTCATTGAGGTAGGCTACATTGTGGCAACAGACAGGGGGAGACATAAACATGACTAGCTTTTCACCCAGTTGCCGGGCGAAGTGTTGCAGCACCTTCTGCACTTCCATGTGCTCCAGCAGGTACCTCACTCGTACCAACCTCAGCATACCTCAGCATACCTCACATGCTGGATTAACCATAATAGAAGGAGCATCCCCTTCTCCTTTGACATTTGTGTAGTCATGGTGTGGGACAAGATGATGTTGGCTTAGCTGCAGGGCACACTTGTTGGGGTTCATGGCAAAGTGCAACTGTGGGATCTACTGGATGCCTAGCACTGTGTAGGCTTTTACCTCCTGCAGATACATGGTGAGAATAAGATATCTGTCTATGTAGGTCAGGATTCTCATGCATCTTTCCCAGAGCAGTGCCAGCACCACCTCCACCTCCACCTCAGAAAATTTGGAGAATCCTTGTGGGGCAAGAGAGGTGAAAGGATTACTAGCTGTGTCTCCCCCACCATAGTACATCCTGTGGCACGGGGAAGTTTACATCCCTCAGGTCTAGGGATGTCATCCAGTTGTCTGACTGGGTGAACTCTAGAAGTTGTGACCGTTAGCATGTGAAAATGTGCAGTGTGATTGGTCAGGACATGCAGGTCCAGTGTGTGCCTGCGCGAGAGAAGATCCTGTCCAAGCTCTTCTCTGTCTTCTCTATCCTGGGAGATGGGAGCATTGGGTGACCTTGGCCATCCCACAGGGAGATGAAGGGGATGAGGCAGGCCTTGACCTCCGAGAGTGGGGGCCCATCTTGCTCCGTGGAGAGGCCCACTCACACCTCAAGTAGACTAATAGCGCTGCCATCTTGAAGGCCACATGACGATGGCGTGTAGGCAGCTTTAGAGGTAGCAGGGTCACCATAATGTCGTGAGCCGAGGAAAAAGGCTGGGCAGGTCGTCTCAGGAGTAGCTGTGGGGTGCTGACACGTCATCCTCCTTGAAGGACGAAGACACAGTGAATCGAAGCCGCCACTCAGCTTTTGACTGTGTTATAGGTTTAGAATGATTTAAAACAAATAAAAATGCAGATTTTAATTAATTTTGTTCTGAAATGTCAATATTAATACCAGTATTGATGTGCTTTAACAGGGTACAGTCATACAATTTAGTTTTAATCAAAAAGAAATGTTAAAGTGTGCAGTATCTCTTGAAAAGCCCTAGACAAACTTCTGCCTTCACACAGGTTTGAGATAGCAAAGTTGACTGCACTTATATGAACAGAGGGAGTGGTTTTCAGCTAAGAAAAAATGCAGGACTTCCAAATATAGCATATCTTGTGGCTTTGTAATATTCTGTTCTTTTTGACGGCTGAAAAATGTTCTGCTATAAAAGTAGTTGAGCTGGAAATGTCCAGTTTTAGAGTTCCCTTAGGAACAAAAGTCAAACCGTCAACTAAACTGGACTGAGAAATGCTCAGTGCATTACCTTTACTTGTATCTGCATCAGGGATTTGTACTGAAAAGTTGGTAGAAATATGACCAGATTTGATTGTTTCTTTGTGCTTGTACTGCTCTAGCCCATCTGAAAGCTCCAGTCTTCCAGATGAACACAGTGACAAGCGCGCTTATCTCAGGCGTGATCATCCTGGGTGTCATGAGCATTTGCTTCTTCATCTTCTCCCTCACACTCCTCAAAGGCAAGAGCACTCCTGTCAGCAGCCTGTCTGGAGTCCGCAACCCAGCCTTCAACTGAACCCAACTCACTGCAGACACTCCTCCACAAGGGACAGTGCTAAGCAGGGGACACAGCCGATGTGACATGATATTTGTGCATGTAGTCATTTTACAAGAGAATAAAAGCTAATGCTGATGTAGAAAGTTCTTGAAATGTCTGTACAATGTGCATTAGTGTAGAAGTAAAGCAGGACTTTTTAAATATCGTTCTCTACTTTGTGTGTCAACCATCTGGCTGGCTAGGTTTAATTTGCATATGGTTATTTGTTATGCAGCTTTAATTCACACAGCGGGGACATTCGTAACTTGATTCAATACCTCAGCTGTACAGCTTTCAGTTGCAGGGTATAGGATCAACTGCAAGGCTTTCAGTATATTGTAGTGTTATATGACCTAATGGTAAAACTTAAATGTTATGCAAGAGGCCAAAATATAATAACACTTCATTGAAAATATAAATTGAAATATTGAGGGAAACTGCTTTGATTAAGCGATTTTATGAGCTAACAGGAACCCTTGGGCTTGGATGTTTTCCAAGTGCTTTTCTGGACATGAAACCTAACTTTTAAAAGTATATTGATATGATAGTTGGGATAAATGTTTAATTTATTAATTTTGCTACATATTAGAGTGGTAGCCTTGTGATTAATCAACTCATAGGTCTGTTCTACCCAAATATGTAATTCACTCACTCACTTTGAATATTTTATGCAATGTAGTAGCAATAAACTGTTTGTTAAGTGTGTACCCAATTTAATTGCGTATAACTTTCCCAGAATGTGTTCTTTAATGGTACGGTGTGTAATATGTAGTGGCATCCAGCAGAACAGAATTGACAAAAGTACAATATAATATTTATTAGCATGTTTTAATTAGTGTATAATCCCCTTAAAATAAGAGTTAATGTGTTTTCATTACCTTCGAAAGAGCTTTTTATATCTACATAGGGAGCTGGTCCCCCACCATGGAGGTCGCTATGTTGCACCGCCATCTTTCTACAGTAGCAGAGAACGGACAAACCTGGCACTAGTGAGGGCTTTTGTGTTTTTAAATGTAGTCGGTGGCTGCCCGAAATGCACCGATTAGAAAATGAAGTAGAAGAAGAGTGAGTGGCGACTGTTTCCTGCCAAACAATTTGTATTGTGAGAAGTTTTAAACCATTTTTGAACCCTCAATCTGATGGGTGGGTGATCATATTTATTATGTTGGCCTCATCTCTTCAGCGAAGCGGAACAACTCTGCGTGCGCAACTTGTGCGACTTATGCGACATATATGTAACGAGCTGGACACAGTGACAGTATCGTCCTATCATTCACTCTTATGTGAACTCCTGTACTGAAACAATAGCACTACACCCCTAATTACAACTGACTATATGGTACACAACCTACACAATGTAACATGTACATTATCTCACGAAAGCGAGTACACCCCTCACAATTTTTTAAATATTTTATTATATATTTTCATGCGACAACACTGAAGAAATGACACTTTGCTACAATGTAAAGTGGTCAGTGTACAGCTTGTATAACTTTTAAAATATAAAATTTAGTGTTGAGCTGAAAAGGGACGGACTTTTTCCGGTATTTCCGAGAGAATCAAAATGGTATTTAAAATGTCAATGAAATCAACGAATGACAGGGCGTTTTATATGAAAATTTACGGTGCTCTGTGACCAATGAGCTGACAGCGCACTCACACGAGAATAACAATGCAGAATCCAGCTCTTCTCATTGGTCAAGGTACTGTTATTTCCAAGAAGATACCGGAAGATAAAACCATGTTTCTGGGAAAATGTCTAGCAGCTTTGGCATGAAGTGTATAGACATCTTGCCCCAATAAAAAGCGTTTTACATCGTGTAGCCTGGGGGTAACCCCTGTAGAATCCCTAATAGCATTGCAAAGCTTATAGACATTTCCGAGACTTGTTTCAACATTGTTTAGACGACATATCAACTTCTGTCGTTTCAAAGTCAAATAGACAACATTTCAACCTTTGTCAAAATACACATGTAATGTATTGCATTTAAAAATATGTTTACCTAAATTGAGTTTCAACTAGTGCTCACAAAACTGGCATTACCACATCCATAAATTCTATGACAAGCACAGCTTTTGTGCTGTATACATGTGAAATTCTCAATGCTCTAATGTACAACTATTTGAATTAACTTCTTAATTTCAGCAAACAATTCCTCAAACTGCATCGAGGTCAAAAAGTCCAATAGACAACACCAGCAAATTTCATTTTTGCCAACTTAAAATATCACGGGAATGGTGACCGTGGTTGAAACTTTGATAGTAAATAAACTCACCTGTGATAAAGTTAAAAATACCCGCGTGATGTTCACCCATACTGTAAAACACAAGTAGTACATGGACTAATCTTAGGTAAAAAAGACAGCATTCAGGACCAGATATATGTAACGAGTTATCTATATATTGAATACTTGAATAAAAAATGAACATGTTTAATAGAACAAATGTTTTATTGAATTAAAGTGGCCTTCACATTCCATCTCTTCACAGCAGCTGGAGAGAGGGCATAAGAACATTTTTTACATTTTTACAGAGCGCCTATTCAGATGTTAAATGCACTTTATAGATGGCAGGAACACTTTGTTTTGGGAGTTGAAAGAGTAATGAAAGAACCACTCCTTAGAGCCACACAGTAGCCTGAATCTGATGGTTCCTAATAAAGCCAGTAGGCATTAACAGTGAGTGCTATGGTAGCCCAGCTGAGCCCAGGATAGTCACATGCAAATGAAGCCCATTCAGTAATTTCAGTTATATCAATCTTAGTTTCTTACACTTGATCACATGACACAGCTTTGTCGCCTTAAAAGGCAGTTTGTCACGTTGTCCCCCTCCATGCATGTTGTATTTCGCCAGGACTCATTCGTCATGAGCCTGTAAGACAAAATTCCTGTTAGCATTTTGTACATATAACGAAATAAAAACAGCACCAAGAGTTTGTCATTTACATCATTGGAGTAGTAATATAGGAAGTTGTGTACTATAACTTTTACATTTAAATTTGTTTTTGTTCCACTCAATCTAAATTCCCTCTGCTGGCCCCCACACCACCCACACTTAAGGACTACAACATATTTCCGATGTCTACTTGGCAAAAATTCTGCACCTTATAAAATATTAACAGTTTTTTTTTTCTTTCAGAATTTGTAGATTGACATTTTAAAATTGGTAAATCCCTTTGACTTACCTGTATTTCAAATGACACATCAAATTAAATTATATGGACAACAGTTGTTTTGGTGCATGTGTGTGATAGCTAATACTGATGGTGGTTCTGTTTTGGATGTAAAGTCTTTGGGTTTTAGCAGGGCTTGGTCATTTGACCTGGAATTCAGAAGTTCCTGGTGCTTGTGACTGATGCAGTGCTAAACCAGGAGAGACGAGACTGTGCACAGAACACAACAGAAGGGGACGTAAAGACACAGAGGGGTGTACTGTGAAGCGAGTATAGTGGGTTAGTGAGCTATGTTGAGTCTAAAACCAGGCTACCCTCTACTACAAAGGTTGCTCTCTTTTAACCCAGCTACATCGCCATGGTAACTGATGCTTAGCTCACTTGTTCAGATGTTCAAGAGTTTCATCCTAAAATCGTGTATAAAAGCGACGCTGTTTCACAATTTAAGTCATTTACAGCTGGCATGACCTTTACTTTGAAATTCCAGTGGAGCTGGATCACAACCAGCGTTTGTACGGAGGGAGAGATCGCCAGATTCACTGGTGTTTACTTTCTGAGCGACTCCGCCTACAGATGTTCAGCTGTTGAGCCGAGCATCAGGTCATTATACATAAGGCTATATATATTTTTTACTTTTATATACAGTCTATGGAGACCACTGAAAGAAGTTGTGCGGTCATAGCAGGACAGATAATCAGATGTATAATCGGTTAAGTTAATCATTTCACTTTGATGTGGCCAAGAATAAACTATTTTCAGTGTTTCGCTTGTTATATGATCGTGTTGCTCAAACGCAAATATTTAAAATGTCTATGCTATTTTAACAGTTAAAAGGTCTTTGTTGTCTTTGTACAGAGACATACCTGTTCATGTACTTTGTAGTGCAATCCCTGAGGTTTTTGCCACCAACTCTGGACAACAAGGTTATCTGTAATGACAGAACACGAATGCTTTACCTGAGACAATACTAGTGTGGTCCAAAAAACATAACAAAAATCTAATAGAAGAAGCAGAAGTGTGAATCGAAAACAGTGAAGTTTAACCTACTTTTCTGTCTACTTGGTGCTGTCACTCTGGGGGAAGTTTGACTTCCACGGGAGGAAAGTTTTCATGGTGAATGCCTCACCTCACTATCTGCAATACAAAAGGACAGATTGCAGATATAACAGGGCAAGACAACAACTACACCCACAAAAGCAACATGCCGCTTCAACAGGATATGAAGTGTCCATTTATGCAGTGTTTGAGTTATCACTAGAGATGCAAGTGTGACACCATTGCCAGTTTAGTAGCCTAAGTTATTGTATGTATTGTTTTCATTGTTGTTTTATAATGTTTGTATAGTTTTAATTGTTTCTGATTTTGTTAAACGTTACACGGTCGCTGTCGCTGTTGCCACCGTTGCCGTGGCTTTCGGAAGTCCGTCCATAGATACAGTGTTGCAGTAGCAGTTTACATCCGATTCCGGAGTAGCCTACTAAGCTGTGTTTCTGTTTTTTTCTTATCAGACTTGTATCATAGATAATGAATCCCCCTTTGACACCTTAAGTGACATCTAATTCAGTGGGTTACACAATAATTAATATAATTGATTAATCTAATATTAAATGTATTGCCAACTATTTTGATAATGGATTTGTAATAACATTCAGACTTTGATCGTTTTACAATTGAGTAAATATGAAATTCGACAAACCTGAACATTGTTGAGTTGAAGGCACAAGATTGTCACTTACGTCTCGGTGTCAGTTCTTGAAGTGATGCACCAGTTTGATTCATTTCTGACACATTGGGGGGAGGTAATGAATGATACTTTGACAAAAAAGAAAAAAAAGATGTGTTACCCGGCTGAAAGAGACATTTTGAAAACTGAGTTATTAGAACTACGTGTGCGTTATCTATGCTGTATTTCTGTGTTTTACTCAGGTTTAGAACTCTGCCGAAAATTCAGTCATCTACTCACTGTCATGCTGATGAGAAATCCGGTGTCGTTTTTTTCATCCTCAAAACACTGCTTAAGTACCATGGGGACAGAGCTTCCAGTATTTTTCAAAAGAAACAGAACAAACTCTAATTAAAGTGGAATCATACTAGAAGCTGTCTGCCTGTGATACTAAAGCAGTGTTTTGAGGATAAAAAAATACTACGGATTGCTCAACAGCTTGATGTTGAGTAGATGACTGAATTTTGATCAAAAGTGAACTATTCATTTAAGCAAAATTGACAGAAGGGTCACAGACCAATTGTTATCTCCAAAGTGCATTACTAACCGAAAGTAACCCATAAATATATATGAAAACATTTATCAATTTTGACAGTTTTAACCCAATGCAGTGATGCTAAACCGAGCATTGCATCGATGCTAGGCTCGGTTTGGCGTCTGTTCCCGTACAAGTTATGTGATTACACAGACTCTATACCTATCATAAACGGTTCAGAAGTAATTCAATGTTTTGTAAACCACGTTTTAGAGGGTTAAGGGGTTGAAAACAGTACGAGGCCTAGTCGGACATTGTTTGTCCTCACCTCACGTAGCCTGTGAGCTATCTCTCGACTAGTCCATTTAGCTCGAAGCTATCATCCCTGTCGCTATCAAAGCTTGAAATACTAAAAAAAGAAGACGGGGTACAACATATATTCCAAAAGGTCACTGCACAATGCACGGGAAAAGGATTTTGGACACACGGCTGTTTCACACGGCAGCTATTTCGGCTGCTAGCCGCCGACACTCGGTTACGAATAAAAGCAAAAACCAGCTATCTGTAACAATACACGATGCAGCAACAAAATGAAAAGTTTAACATAAACGTATAATGGGTTACCAAACACAGCTTGATTTTAAATTAGAGTACTTTTCGTAACTGACCTTTCACATGTGTCTGTCTCAGTCTCTCCTCCTCGTCAACTGCCACTGCCAAGTTCTTCTTCTTGCGCATGCATGGTAAACCGCTAGGTGCGCTAACTACGCGAGGAAAAATAGTTCCTAGATGGATGCTAGAATCACAAACATTTTCAGCCCACATTGCCAATATACATGATGCTACATTGTTTTCTTTAATTCACAAACATATTTCCATCATTTCGAATGGGCAAATCAACCAGCCTGCCCGACGTTAATCAGACACGAAATAAACGTCCCGACATGACTGGACGATGCCTGGATATCTTCATCTCGACACAGCAGTAGGTAGAGGAAATAATTCTTGACAGAGTTTTTTCAGTTAAATATGTTTTCTTTGAGATCATATTCCCCCTAATGTTATCATGTCGAAAAAAAGTCTAATTAAAGTCACGACGTGACGCGACGTCTTCATCTAGACGAAGGTCATCAAAATGTTTTCTGGCAGTATTTATTCAGTTAAACTGCTCTAAAATGCATATTTTTTTTAGATCATATTTGCCCTGATATTATTTTATCATGTTGAAAAACAGTCAAATTAAAGTCACGACGTGACGCGACGTCGATTGGATGTCTTCATCTAGACGCAGGTTGAGAAAATGTTTGCTGGGAGGAAGCCAACATGTCTGTCTCGCTCTACTCTGTGACTGTCTGTCACTGTGAAACCACACCCACTCTGGCTGCAGGCAGTGAGGAAGCAGAGAAAAGCTACACACACAGACACGCTGCCCCGCTATCTCACAAAGTTCATAAAGTACCGATACTAATAAAACGTGAAAAAGTATTGTTTTTAACGGCTGGGTACCGTGGTACCTTTCTAGTATCGGTTTACTGTGCAACACTAAAGGCCCCCACACACCGCCCAGATGTCCAACTGCCTTCTCTGACCACTCTGTTGCCTTTTGACCGTTCGGCAGAAAAGTCGCATTGAACACACCGCTTCGATGTGCTGCCAGCTCCACAGTACCGTGTACATTCTGCGCTTGCGCGAGATGCAATAAGCGGGTGGCTATAGTGTTAAAGACGCTGGACTAGAGGTTTATGCACGCAACTCTTTTTACTTTCGATCAAAATGAAACTTAACTATTTCAGACAAAAACAGCTGCAGCGAGGCATTACCAAACGAACACAGATTAATTCGTCCTTAACGGACATAATAACAGCTAGTCTCATGCCAGTACTCCAAAACATGAAAACAAGAAATGACGGAACGGAGTGCGTGGAAAACCAATGCACACACAGTATTCCGCCCCTCCCACACACCGCCAATCAGAGTATCCAATGGCTCAGACGGCCGACAGCCAACCTCCTCAGACTTAGCATGTTGAATCGGATCAGACAACGTCCGAGTGGCTCCGAAAGCTCCCAACGCAGCTGAACACACCGAACATATTAGTTGCCGACCTCGTCCGAGTCTCTCCAAACGCTTCAGACGTCCAACGATTGGGCCGGTGCTTTCCTGCCTTAAGTCAGACAACGACCTGTTAACTGATGGTGATGATTAATTATGTAACTTAGCGTGAAAAACATAACTTCATCACTTTCCAGGATGTTTGGTGGGTCAGTATCTCAATCACTACACTTTATAACCAGTGTTGGGCACGTTACTTTAAAAAAGTAATTAGTTATAGTTACTAGTTACTTCTTCCAAAAAGTAACTGAGATAGTAACGGAATTACTCCACTATAAAAGTAACTAGTTACCAGGAAAAATAACTATTGCGTTACTTTAAATTATTCCCCCTTTTGAGATCGGCATTCATTTCAGCTTACTCGGCATCCATGTATTTAGAAAATATCTTTATGTATGGCGGACCGGCACCTGTTCTCCCCAATATTTTTGCCAGTGAGTGCTCTGAAGGAGTCTGAGTCAGCTGTTGATAACAGGAGCATGTTCTCAACAACATACCTGCCTATCATTGCATTCAGTTCAGTCTGCGTCAAGTTTTTGTGAAGCTGGAGCAGAAAAATCCAGCTGTAGCTGCTTGGACGGCTCCGTGTCCTTTTGTGTTAGCGGGGCTCACGTTAGCCACACCTGGGGCCCGTTTCAGAAAGCAGGTTTAGTGAAAACCCTGAGTTAGTCAACCCTGAGATGAGGGAAACTCTGGTTTTTCGATTTCACAAAGCCAGTTCAGCGTAACTCTGAGTCAGTTACCCAGGCAACATACTCCGTGAAACTAACCTGCTCACTGGCAGGTTTGCTTCAACTAACCCTGAGTTTCCCCTGCTCTTAAGTTGAAGCCTGCAGACTGAAGGCAGTGGCAGACATGGCGTGTCCATTTCTTGAGGAGCCGGTTGATGTTGAAGCGCAAATACTCCGCAGAAATCTCCGTCAAGAGAGGATTATCAGACCCCGATTGGATGTTTTATCATTCCCTGATGAGTATCTGTTTGAGCGTTTCCATTTCTCTGCACCATCAATAATTTATTTAAACAATATTCTCCGCCCTCACATCGCTCACATGACACATCGTGGAAATGCTTTCAGTTCCGAGCAAATTCTTTGTATTGCACTTTGTTTTTTTGCCAACGGCAGTTTTTTATACAACATCGGTGATGCAGAGCATGTGTCCAAGGCAACTGTCTGTCAGGCTGTCAGAAATGTGACAATGGCACTGAAACGACTACTTTACGCGTTTGTAGTGTTCCCGAGTCACAGACCCACCAGACATCTCAAGGAAGCATTCCACAGAATTGCAGGTATCAGTGTAAGCAATAATTAATGTAATGTCATAAAGCTTTGAGACTCAAAGCACTAATCAGTCAATTTGATATATTTTAGGGTTTCCAGGTGTGATTGGCTACATTGATGGCACACACAATCCCATAATAGCTCCTTCAATAAATGGAGATTATGTGAATAGGAGATCTGTCCACAGCATTAATGTACAGTTAAGCCTAAATAGTAGCTTTTAACATTCCAAATGAAATATACTTTAATACAGCTACTGCAGCTAATTACTGTTCTCCACTGTGAAGATCATATGTGATGCAGCCTACATAATCAACAATGTGGAAGCAAAGTGGCCTGGGTCTGTGCATGACTCTCAAGTTTGTGAGTCTACACTGAGTGATAGATTTGCCCGTGGTGAGTTTCTATACAGTAAAGCTATATCCTATGATCAATATTTTGTTTCCTCCTATTGCAACTGAAACATTCAACTGTATCTTGTATTATCATAGGAGAGATCGATGGCTACCTACTCAGAGACAGAAGGTACCCCTGCCAGCCCCATCTGCTGACCCCTTACCCTGACCCTGAGCCCGTCCCAGAGCAACGCTACAACGTAGCTCACTGCAGGACATGAGCCAGGGTGGAAATGACCATTGGGATCCTCAAGGCCCGATTCCAGTGCCTTCATAGGCTTAGGGTCACCCCAGAAAGGGCGTGTGACATCATAGTGGCATGTGTAATCCTACACAACATTGCCACAATCAGAGGGGAGCAATGTCCTACTCTTTCCCCTGATGATACAGACAATAATCCTAACCCCCCTGCTGATGCATGAGATGGAAGAGCCGTTAGAGACATGATATGCTTCAATCATTTCTGACCCATCACCTCTCCAGTGTCAAAGAAAGACAATATGCCTCTTATTTTATGAGGTCTTCTTTATTTCCTGAAAGTACAAATGTACAGTTAATCTTTTGTTGTTGAAACAAATAAAAATCATCCACCTGTGTAACGAGGGGCACAGAGACAGGACCCAAAACGCAGGACGCAGAGCTCAGAGAAGGTGTCTTTAATCAAAGGAGTTCGGTACACGGGTGATCAGTCCAGACAGGCAACAATATCAAGAGGGTCAGGCAAAGGCAGAGTCGGAGAAACCAGGCAAAAGTCCAAAAACCAGGAAGATACAAACACTAGGAGCTCAGGGAACAAAGGCTGGAACGCTAGACAAACTAAGACGAACTGGCACAGGAGGTGGGGGAGACAGACTACTTAAGCACACAGGTGAGACAAAGAGACACAGGTGAAGCACATCAGGGCGGGGCAGGTAATCACACAGGAGGGAAGGACACAAGGACGGGAGGTGATGGACCTGGAACAGAGACAACACAGTGAGAACCAAAATAAAATACAGGAAGCACAGGAGAGAAACTGACAAAGTAAAAGGGGAACACTTAGCTGGGCGACGTGACAACCTGTGGGCACATCACCCACCTTTAACTGATGATCCAGCAGTTGTATTTCCATTTCTGTCTTTTTGATCTGCAGCTTGATGTGATCCATTTCCAGATTTGATTTATTGATTTGGGTTTGCAAGTACACCTTCAGTTGTTTCACAGGGAGCTATAGGTACACAAATGATGGTGAATTTCACAGTGCCATGTCTACTTAGTGTTCTAGTAAGTTGTGGGTCAATGCCTAACAACATCTTACTGAGGTAAGCTGTGCTGTGGAGGTTGATGGACCCTCTTCCTCATTGTAATTTCCAGCATTGCTCTGTTAGAGAGAAAGAAGATGAAAGTTGCATTGTGGAACAACACTATCATTAACTGAAACCAAAATTATTTTAAAAAGGTGTAAACCTCAACGGGCCTCTCTGCATCTTCCCTCTCTGTGGCGGCAGATAGGGTGTCTTCATCATCCTCCTGTAATAACACAGAATTTTTGTGTTATATTCTACTGTCGTGGAAAATCTCCTTTGAGTAGAGAGTGCTAAATCTCCGAAGAATTTCAGATCTCAGCGTATGAATCAGATGTCATTTAATACACGCAGCGTGGAGAGAAGGCAAAAGCATTCTCTCACAAACTCTAAATTGTTACCCCTTAAGTACAGAACAGAGAGGAGGTTACCTTCATTTACAAACAGTCATAAAACATCTTCTTTACAGATAAAGGACTCTTTGATATTTTGATGTGTCCTGTCTTCCCAGGACAGTGACCCTTTGATCTAACAGAGGGGACAGTAAATGTCATCTTATCTAATAAATGCATACATTCCAATGTGGGGATGTGCCCCCTCCTGTGGCTCATGTGACACCTCAGGCAGTGTGACAATCTCTCTTCCCCCTATTGTCCTTACAGTACATTGATAACAAAAGGAAGCCTATGTAATTTTCTCACATTCCTCCCTTTTGACACAAAAGTGTCAACACAACATTTTGAGAAATTACATTGAAAGTTTCAAAAATAGGAAAATAAATTTTTAACAGCTTCAAAATGTTTACAGCTATCAGTTTCTACTGTGAATAACAAAAACAAAAAACAAAATACAAACACACAAACAAATTCATTCAAACCATTAGTATTAAAGAACAGAATTATATCAACTCATCATTTGAATCATATGGGTTTCCTGGAGCCCATTCCATCCAAGAGTTCATCAGCATCAAAAACCCATGGCTTCCACTCATTTTCTTTCTCAAAACAGTTCGCTTCTTCTCCTGATCACTTGCTCTGTGTCAAGTTTTAGTTTTATGTCCTTTCAGGATTGTTTGATCCTGCATCGGTTCTTCTGTGTCTTCTTCTGCTCTTGCAACCAGTCCATTTTTACCCTTCTGTAAGAGATGGGGTGTCTGAGTATCAATATGGATGATTTTAGTGTGTTTGATGACTGCAGGTGAATCAGTTGGTGGTTTGAAATTTTTTTTCTCCGTTGAAAAACAGGATAGGATAATGGCCATTGTGGTGACCAAAAACAAGGATGAGAACCACAGTCATACTCGTCCAATGGCGTCCTCTCTCAGCACTCTGCAGGTTAGGTCGTTGTCCTTCCTTCAGTGGCATGGCTTCGGAAAAGGCTTGCACTAGGATTCATGTATCCAGGTGTCCCTCACAGCTATCCGGACAGCAGTGGGCAAGTGTGGTCCTGTCCACCGTGGTTGACTCCTCAGTGCTTCCTCCTCAGGTTCTTTTATCACTGTCCAGTCTCCAGGCTGGTTATTGTGGAGTTTGCACCATCGTAGGCTCCAGAGGGACTGCTTTCACCTATAGAATATTATCTTCAAAGAACATGGTTAAATGCACAACACTATCTTAAAACTATCAGCATCCAATTTGGTGAGGGTTAACCTGTTTTGAGGAAACGGGGTGTTAATTATTTTCAAAGGACAGCCAGTGATTATCTCGTAAGGAGACAGTCTAGTCATCTTATGTGACATATCTGTTTCTGCTGTCAATTTAGTCAACTTTGTTTTTAAGGTCTGGTTAGCGTGTGCCACTGCACCTCCACTAGCTAACACAATGTGATTTTTAGGTTTATGTGCAGGTTTTTTGAGATGTTTTGAATAAAAAGAAGAAAAAAATGTATTTACTTTTATTTATTATTTTGTATTTTTACTCATTATTATTATTATTATTATTATTATTATTATTATTATTATTATTATTATTATTATAATAATAATTATTTGTAAGTGTGACTCATTATTAATTGTTTATTTTTTATTCACTTATTTATTTATTTATTTAGGGGAGAAATCTACAGGCAATTATTTCTCTCAGCAATTATTTAGCGATTTAGATCGCTGTTACATATTTACGTGGAAATCATTCAATCCCTTTTGACAAAATGTTTTCACAATAATGTAATAATATTTATACCTACTACATGGAGTGAGTTGAATAAAATCCATTATTTAATGCTCAAAAAAGATCTTAATGTTCAGGATGGGATGACAGAGGCTATGCCTCTGCCGACATTTTAAGTTTAACAAATCACACAATTTTTTAACAAAGTTTTTAACAAAAAGTTGAAAAAATCCTGGCGTATGCCAAAATCTATTTACAATATTCTACATCCTCCCTTTTGATACATGGTCAAGACCATGTGTCAAACTTTGCAAAGAAGGAAGTATGGCTTTTGGCAGTACTGGGAGGCCATTTACACCAACCCAGAGTTCAGATGGGAGTTCAATAAACTTTTTCCTACTTCCATTGAATTTTTACTACATCATCAGCTCCTGTTTGAAGCAGATAGACTTTATTAAAAGACAGATAAAAGCATTTGTAGAGTGGGGTATACAGGTGAAAAAGTAGCAGGAAGTCATGCTTGCCTGTGGTCATTAAAACTGTACCACTCCTTGCCTTGATGATTGGACTCATATGGTTATTTATAGAAACAGAAAAAACAAATGTTAATTACTTATTCTCATTTTTTTTTTATAAACGCTAACCATTTCATTGTATATTGTATATATGCTCAGATTGTCAACTTTATTACCATACTATTTTATTGTATATTTTATCTAATTTCATTTTATAGTGTATTTTACTGTTTTATTTACCCCTTATCTTAGCACTTGTTTCCACTCATGCTGTATTTATATTTTACTTTACACGGAGTATCTGAAAACAACAACTTTTATTTATTTATTTATTTAAATACAGTATTCTGATTTAGATTCTGATGAGCTGTCTTAGCAGCTTCATTTCCCAGTGACACTGGGTCATTAGCACTTGTATGAGCTTTATATTTGCATAGGTAGAAGTAATGCAGACAAAAGGTTAATGATTTTGACTTCTAGGAGCATTAGATGTTCCTGTAGAAGTAAGACATTTTGATTTCCTATAATGTGTGAAATCATGACATATTAAATGCATACTGAGAGTCAGTATGTACAGTGATATTATTCCCGGTCCTAAAAATGGAAAAGAAAAAACAGCTGCCAGAGCAGACAGGTTATTTAGAATATGAGTACGTTCAAACTATATCATAGTTAGTACATATTTCATATGACACACAAGGGGATCCATCTGTTGGATTTCTCACAGCAGAATCATCTACAAAGAAAAAACCAAGTTAAGGTTAATGAGGGAAGTGTCACAGAGTGCATCTGTTGGTTTTGACACCGTGACGACCACTTTCAGACAGGGGTGTAATTCTCCATCTTGAGCTGTCAGGACCAAAATTTATGGGTTAAAAGACAGAACTTTTTTATAAAGTTGCGTGAGTCATTGTCAGAAACACATTTTGCTAGTGTAGCAGTTTAGCTGGGTTAAGGTAGGCGGGTTTTCCTGTAAATAAAGGAAGTTACAGCATGTGGGGCACGTACATTAAAGATGGCACATAACAAAAATATCAATTGTGGCCAGCACTGCTTCAGTAGCAGCTGCTACAGCCTTGTGGTATGCAACCCATATCTCACTGTGTTGTGGACATTCTTTTTGAATAGTATCCCACAGGTTGGTATTCACCATGTGACTGAGTTAGAATTTTCTTTCACAAAAACTCATTACATTCAGAAAAACAAAAAGATTTTAAAAATTTGAGAGTGTCTGGTAGTTGTCGGCAGAGGGAACTCGATAAAGCTTGTTTTAAGTCAGTAAAATCTTTCTCTGCGTCAGGAGTCCAAGTCAAAAAGTCAGTCATGGCCAAATGTCTACCCCCATATGTGATTATATAGGGGTTGGGAGATCTCCACAATTGTATCAAATCCATGGACAACAAAAGCCTGCTAAAATTCAATAAGGCAATCGTTTTTTTTGTTTTTATTTTTTTTCATTCGCAGATATTTTGAAACATCCAAGATTGTGGATGTAGTCGGTATCCAATTCACGATCTTCCGGAGTAAAATAACGCATTTCATTTTAAAAAGAATTTTCAACTTTTCCTTTAAAAAAAATTTAGGATTGTTTTCTGGCAGAAAACTAAAAATGGAAAACTGTCTCAATTTGACAATGCTCCTGCATAGGAAAAACATATGCACAAACATTGTCAACTACTGAACAAGTGAATTAACACACAACGGCCGCTAATGCTAAGTTTGCAGCTCTACTGCAGTCCAAAATGAAAATTGGAGAAGGAAAAACCCTATGGCATCTGCATCCAAGTATAACATTTTACCATTGATAGTGAAAGCAACCCAGAACTGTGAGTCAGGATGAAAAGGAAATGCTAGAATATGCATTTGTTAAAATCATAACTGAAAAACCCAGTCTGATAGAATGTTTAACATTAGTGTTAGAACATCTGCTGGATGCTGACCAGCTTCATTTATGACCCTAAGGTGTTTTAATGATCTCCACCCCCCATTTGTTTTCCTGTCAGGCAAGATGGGGGAGGTACATGGTGAGATTTAGGAAGTCAACAATGGCACCTTAATTTATGGTAGGCTGAATGACATAATACTGACTTCAAACAGTTTTAGGGAATTTTGCATCTTTTATCCCCAGAAATTTAACTTGCTTACAGCCTCAAGCTATTAATAGTGTTAGAAGCAATTTTTCTAGTCTTTATCAGTCAAATCAGTGTTTCTGTGTGTGTGTGTGTGTGTGTGTGTGTGTGTGTGTGTGTGTGTGTGTGTGTGTGTGTGTGTGTGTGTGGGTGTGTGTGTGTGTGTGTGTGTGTGGGTGTGTGTGTGTCATCAGTACTTGTGTCTAATTGTGCTCATGTCTACGTGCTTGTTCAAATTCTCTAACCTTCCTCCACTGTCTCCTCTGGTTGTGTCCTGGTGAATGAGCAGACACCTTCATGTGGTCAGGATTATTCTGGATCTCGCCTTTCTTGCCGATTAAACTCAGGGCTCCCATCAGCTTCCCTTTGTATCATCAGTTTTCTTCCAGTGTTGTTACATTCTCATTGATGGATGTGGATTCAGTCTTCGTCTCCTCTTGCTTTTTGTTATTAGACTGTAATCTCTGTCCAGGATTCTGTGGCAGACCAAAACTCCAGTCTTTGTCAGGTGTCTCCTCTGCAACCTCCTTCATTTCATTCAGTTGGTATAGCCTGTATACAAACACTTCTGGATCTCAATGACAGTCTGCTTTCCTGTTTGCCTCGGCATGGAGTTAGGGAAACATCATCCTTCTGTGATCTTCACTCCGCACCCAGCAGTCAGCAGAATCTGCTATTGGAGAAAAGTCTTTCTTGGAGAAGCAGGTTAATTTGTTGCTGTTTAGGAGATAGGAAGATGGCTGAAAAGTCAGGGTGTATTTGTTTCTCCCCTTCTTTCTTAAAGTCATCTTGGGGTGTTTGACCACATGTGGAGAAGGTGTCGCTGAAAGGATGTAGGTGTGGAGACAGCAGGGAGGAGGTCCATTTCATAAATTCTAGCCCTACATTCTTTTCTCTCTTTCTTTTTCTTACTCAAACCCTGTTTTCACATTTCTTTCAATCATGCTACTGATTTTGAAAAAAAACAATTTATCAGTCTCTGTTTCTTCCCTACTTTCATTTTACCTTTTTTTTTTTCAACATACTCTACACCATCTCAAAACATTCTGTGCTTAATTTGCCTTTTAATGGAAAACCTCAAAGGTGACAAAATGCCAAAGTTGAAATCCTGAACCACCTTTTCCCCATTTGTCTGCTCTTAATTCAGCAGAGCCTGTAAAAGGGTCAGATATATTTATTAATTTCCCCATTTTGTTCCTCATATTTTTTAGTGACTCACTGGGACAGATTTGCTTAAACTTTCAATGGGCTTATCATTCACACAAAACTTCACAATCACACTGATCTTTCCATACAGTGTATGGTTGGATCTCATCAAATCACACACTAACTTTGAGCAACTTATTCAGCGAGGTGGTTTGTATGACACATTCGTTCCGAGCAACGCACCCTTTTATAGCATATAATCTGTATACTCACTGAACGTCACAACAAAGTTTATTCTTTATACTTATTTCGTATATTTATATCACTCATATGCCCATTTTATCATAGTGGGGCCTCGTATAATTGTATACTGTATCATATCATTATTACAGTAGCTCACATAAGATCATATTATTATATTATATTCTATTATATTTTTATTTTACCTGTTATCAGGTTTTCGGTCGACCACTATTTAATATCTACTCATCAGTAAGTAGCATCTGAAAATCTACAATCCCTTGGAATTTTCTTCACACCGTAGGTATAATAATCAATTCATTTCGCCTGTTGTACTCGTTAAGTGCTAACAGCCTTGCGCTGCGTTTCAGTTTTTTTTTTTTTTCGTTTTCACCCAAAACCACACAGGAATTACAAGGGTTTCTCGTTTTTACCCAAAACCACACAGGTATTACAAGGGAAAGAAAAAGGTGCTCCTCCTTGAGCCCTTTACCTTAAAAAACATTCCAATCACACAGCTATGGAATGAACGTCTCGTTACACTGACGTTTTTATCACCCACGACCACACAGGTTTTACATGGGGAATATGACTTTCAACCACACAGGTATTACAAAAGTCAACCTAGGCTTTTAGAATTTGAGCAAATGATTCAAACGCTGTACTCACTTATTTGTGGAGCGTCCGCTGGCCACGTCTGCGCCCGAATTTCAGGTGGAATCCAATCCTCCGTTTGTCGGAGTGGAACTTTTCCTGCCGGCAGTTTCCTTCAGTTCAGGCGCAGGCGGCAGTCAGCGAAGCGTCCATCCCATAACCTCGTCGCCAAAATGTCGTGGAAAATCTCCTTTGAGTAGAGAGTGCTAAATCTCCGAAGAATTTCAGATCTCAGCGTATGAATCAGATGTCATTTAATACACGCAGCGTGGAGAGAAGGCAAAAGCATTCTCTCACAAACTCTAAATTGTTACCCCTTAAGTACAGAACAGAGAGGAGGTTACCTTCATTTACAAACAGTCATAAAACATCTTCTTTACAGATAAAGGACTCTTTGATATTTTGATGTGTCCTGTCTTCCCAGGACAGTGACCCTTTGATCTAACAGAGGGGACAGTAAATGTCATCTTATCTAATAAATGCATACATTCCAATGTGGGGATGTGCCCCCTCCTGTGGCTCATGTGACACCTCAGGCAGTGTGACAATCTCTCTTCCCCCTATTGTCCTTACAGTACATTGATAACAAAAGGAAGCCTATGTAATTTTCTCACACTACCCATCATGAAAACTCTATGGAATATTAAGACTACTTACAACAGCATGGAGGTCTGTAACAAGTAGGCTCCACAAGACAGATTACACCATCAGTAACTGGCAGAAGAAGATTAGTCAGTTGATGATTACCTGGAAAAGTGTCCCACCTAATGTACATTTCCTTTTTTTTTTAACAATAGTGTGCATGTCCCATCACAATTTTTCAGACTCTGAGTCTCCTTAAAATAGATTGACATCTCAGAGCAACAGCAGCCAATTACAGAGAACTGTAGCTACTGCGACAAGAAAAATCAGTGTGCCAAGTTGTGTCTATGATGAATGGATGGCCATTACTGAGCTAACACTAGAAAAAGGATGAATGCACATATGCCATTCATTTGAATAACTTACCTCTTATGTAGGCCCTTGTGTCCTGGGGCGTGGCAGGCTCTGATGAGCTCCCCCCAGAGATGCCCTCGGCAATAGGACGCCCACTGTTCTGACTGAGGGCCATCTCTTCAGCCTCTGTGAGTGGTGGTGGTGGTGGACCGCCACCTGTTTTGCGGGCCTCAGCCTTTTTTCTGTTGGCTATAATGACGTCAAATTTGAACATATCCAGAAAACACAAATTTGGAGACATTCATGTACAACAGGCATTTAGGTGTGGCTTTCATATAGACAATATTAAATACTGGCAGTGATGGCTGAAGATTTGGCTTTTTCTTCGTTTAGGGGTTCTTCCTGATTACTTAAATATCGCTATCACATATTGAATGTAGCCACTGAGCGCTGTTTAATGAGGGCAGGCTAAACAGCAACACAATTGCTTGTAATTAAATTTTACCTTACCTGTTTGGACTATATTTTTATATTTCATCTTTAGTTGCTGCCAAGTCCTTTTTGTGCCTGTTGGGTTGCACCTGTGCACTCAAACAAACATATAGAATATAAATGTTGAATGAGTGGAACACTCAATATGAAACATTTCCTTTTTTTCTCCAGTCAATACTTGCGCATTGAATGGTCAGCAATTTTCTGCCACACAAGCTCTCGCTCTTTTGCTGCTGTCACAGTATTGCTTTTTCTTTTGAAAATGTTTTCATTTTCTGCATATGCAGTCATTAACATTTCTAACTCCACTGGGGAGAAGTAGGAGGATCTAGGCTTTTCCTCACCTGTTGCCATGGTGGATCATGTTATCTGTGTTCCATTGATGAGGGTTTTTTATATCCTCATGCACGAGCTAGACTCAGGGTAACCTTGACTCAGAGTTGATTGAACTAATTGTTAACACCTGTTCTGAAACCGAAAACTCTGAGTTTGACAGCTCAGAGTTGGTCAACCTAGAGTTCAGGGGCCGTATTTATCAAGCGTCTCAGAGTGCCATTTTACACTTAAGTCCTGAGAATTTGTGAAATTTAGTCCTACTCTCAAACTTAAGAATAAAAGCTATTTATCAACTTTCTTAAGTCTAAGAATCACTACTACTCTCCCAGATATTTAAGAGACCTCCAGAGGTGTCCTAAGTGGTTAGGAGTTGCCAGCAGGGGATGGCACTGAGGCGAGATTGATGCCCGTTGCCTCACACGAAGTGCTTGCGCCTGGCTGCACCGCGTCAAAGCACAGGGAGAGTGCGCGTCAGAGATGCCCGGGGACACAGGAGACTCTCTTAATGCATCTCGATCCAAACTGAAACATAAAGAATATGGCTGAAATATCAGAAATGCTTCTATTGTTGTTATGGTTAAAACTTGAACAAACACACATTTTAGACATTTACTGAACAGTGGCCTGGCAATTATCCAACAACAATTACGCACGTATCTCTCTCATCAAAACACACCTAGGGGCAGCGCAATATCCCTAGAGTTGTAACAGGAATAATTTGTGAACTCACCCTTTTGAAAGCAACTCGAGCTTCATCGCAGCTGGATCCTGGCCGCCGTCCAACACGGAGATGCTGGGGTTATCTTCTCCAAGTATGCGCTGCACAACTTCTGCAACTGTGCTCAAGTCTTTGCCAGGTGGTCCTCCACCTGCATAAGAATATAAAAATGAATTAATTAGATATGAGCGAATAGGGTGGCATGCAAGCAAATGAAAAAGAAGCACTACATACCAGTGCGCATGGAGCAGGCCTTGAAAGCTGCGATTTCAGGTCTGCTTTTCGAGAGAACGTTATACCACTTTTTCTCGCAGTCAGCTGGTGACAGATGGCTGAAGGCTTGAGAAGTGTATAGTTGATTCCCTATGTCTTCCCATGCCTGTTTTTTATCGTGGCTGGTAAGCGTTTGGCTGAACTTGCCTTTAATGATGAGCTTCCTTTCCTCAACTAGCTCCACTAAGAACAGTATCTCCTCTCGCCAATTGCGTTTTCTTTTTGATTCCATGTTGATTTCTGTATGTGGTTGCAGTAGGCTAGTATATATAGAGCCACCCACACCAGTTTCAAGTTAGTTGCCTAATTAATTAACGAAAGAAAAGGAAACATGTATTTTTGATTAATTGCCAATATGTTTTGTATTATTTTGTAGATAATTGTCAAAATATACACTCCCATTGTCCACTTAAATATTTCTAAAATATTTCTTTATTCTTAGACAAGGGATTCCCTTCCGTGATTGGTCATTTCTATGGACACAGAAGTGACGTCACCTAAAATTCCGTTTACGGCACATAGTAATGTCGTAATTCAGCTCTGAGAGTGACACTTAAGATTCAGTCCTACACTTCGCTGAAAGTGTGAGTAAGACGCTTGATAACTAACTTTTAAGTGCAGCTTTCAGCGAAGAATTTTTTTACTCATAAGTCAGCTCTTAGCAGGGTTCTTAGGAGTAATTCTAAGAAGCTTGATAAATACGGCCCCAGGGCTCGTATTCACAAAGACTTTTATCTTAACGTTAGGAGTACTCCTAAATCGGACTAAAAGTTTTTATGTAGGATTCGTTTCTGAAAAGTAATTCACAAAGCCGCTGAGACCTTTTAGTTATGAAAACATTGAACTCCTAAACTAGAAGTAACTCTTGCTATGGATGACGTCATTTTATAAGGACGCACTTAGAATTGGTGACAACGGTGATTGGTTGTTGAGTGACATGGCAGCCCATTGAAAAGTCATTTAGGCTACACAATGCAAACCCCCCCAAACAAAAACGCTTCGGACAAAAATGACAAATTAGAAGATTGCGATGAAAAACGTGAATTGCCAATAAAAGCGGCATTTGCTCGAAAAGCTGCATCAAACCATCTCCATTAAAATTCGGGAATCGTGTGTTTGTCACGACCCGCAGGCCGTGATCAGGTCCTCCTGCCCAGGAGATTATGGGACAGCTCCAGAACTTGTCCACCAACATGACAACTCTCCAGGGCGCACTTATGAATCCACCTCCAGTTCCAGCCGCTCCTGCCGCTCCCTTTGTGCAAAACCCCGCCAGGGAACCGTGGGTTTCCCCCCCGGAAAGGTATGACGGGAATCCCGGTAAATGTAAAACGTTTCTCATGCAGTGTGGCCTTGTCTTTGATCTCCAGCCACTTACATATGCTACTGAGAAGGCGAGGATCGCTTACCTGATTGGACTGCTGCGAGGAGCTGCACTGGAGTGGGCTTCGGTTCGCTGGAGGAAACTGGACCCGACCACCGCCACCTACGCATCCTTCACCGCTGAGATGAGTAAAGTATTTGATCATCCAGTTCAAGGTAAGGACGACGAAGGGTTTACCGATCCGCCACTATGTGGCGCTCTGGTGTCACTTTAATTGTATAATTGGCCCTGTGCCCACACCATAACACTTATGGAAAGTAAATTCATAGAGGTGCTATAGAATGGCCCCTGTGACTCACACACCAAAAATGACCAGCAGGTGGCGCTATTTTCAACATGAAATACTTTTTCGCTCATAACTCCCACTTAATATGTTGCACATTATTAAACCTCATACATATTTGATCCCTGAATTCAGCTGAATTGTTTGATGTAGGCCACGCCCACTTTTGCAGTAACTTTCCATTGGCAAAATTGCAAACAATGAAAAACCTACTTTTTCAAACTTCTCCCAGGCCATTTCACCGATTTGCACGAAACTTGGCACACAGCATCTGTGGACCCTCCCAACAAAAAGCTATCAAAAGAATTTTGATAGTCCATAAACTCCCTGAAATGTAAAATGACAAATTCCTGCATATTGTGTTGAAAACAGACAATCTTGCATATCTTTACAAAATACTGTCTGATTATCACATAAATACTCTTCATTGTGTGGTATGGCATGATGAGGCTTTGTGTAAAATTTGGTGCAAATCGGCCAATAGATGGCGCTCTGGTCGCAGTCTAATCAGTGTCAATGGGATTAAATGGGGAAATCTTCAAGTCCTCTTCAAAACTCATTGATCTTCATCCTTTTCTTGTCCCTCATACTTTGAGCTAGACATTCCATTCCAACTTTTAAAGAGTCAGAAGACCTCAAACTATTGGGCATGTAATCAGTTTTTGAAAATCTTTTACGGTTTTCAAATCATCACAGTTTTAGTTTTAAGGATCTTTAGGCCGTCGTCTGATTTTATAATGGGTGTGTATTACGTGAGCTAGAGTGCATGACATCATCGCTACAGTGGAGAGCAGATGGAAGAACTGGAAAAAAAGTTCTCTTCAGCTTGATTTGGATCCCACATCTTTTACTTCACATAGACAATACATACAAAGAAATGTAGGAAATCTTTTTGGCTTTCAGTTGATGGTCTTATTTCAGATGTAGGACTTTTGAATGTGGAAGCCCCAGAGTGACAAGCACTCCAACAATTCCCCTATAAGCCACAATGTTGATTTTGAGCCTACATTTGTGGAGGAGAGCAGACGGTGCCTGTTTGGTCTCTCACTCTGGAGTCCTCATTTTTCACTCTACGTAAATAAAAATGACTTCACAGTGTTCAGAAATGTCTCCTGTTAATCAATATATAAGCATTTTTCAGATAACCATTACATTTCTTTCAAAAATGGCAGGAGTTTCATTCATTCTTATGGAGACACCTTTGATTGTGCTACTGCTTCAGCATATGTGCAGCCAGAGAAACTGTTCACCATTTTAGCAATGTTTTCATAGTAATGTTCATATTTCTGACTTTTCTGCTTTTTCAATACATTCAGCTTCATGACCAGCCAGAGAAACTTTTCACCTTTTAAAGCTCTTTCAGCCCTCTTACTTTTCAGCTTTTCGGCCTTTTGAGCTTTTTAAATCTTTCTTCCTCTTTAGCTTTCATCATGCAGCAGGTGACACCTGACATCCCATTAGTTAATCACTTCTTCTCTGACCTTGAGGGATTCTCAGGATTTTTTGCAAGATCTCCCAAGATAACCAGTGTGCTTCTTGAAATGATAGCACATTGACTCCCAAGAGCAAGCACAGTAAGATGGAACACACATATCCATGCCATGAACACTGTGTTTGAGCACAAAGGTGACATCGTCCAGTGTTTTGAAACCATCATTGGAGTTTGAGCCAACCATTGTGCTACTGGATGATGATACTTTCAGCTTCTTCCTTAAACTATTTCATTGCATCATGCCCCGTCTGGACATTCTCTTCAGGCAGCTGCAGAAGTGGACCGTTAATTCAGTCTTTGTCCAGGGAATCATGCAGCAGTTCACAGACAACGTGCAAAAGCTGCACATGTTCCCTATGTGAACTTTTAGAGGATAGCTGCAAAGGTGAGGTATAAGCAAGTTTAGTTTGTGTTTGAAATTGTGAGGTTTAGTTGCCACAAACATATTATCAAATTTCATTTACCCATCTTTTCTTTTCTTTTTGTCAAAATCTGTCAAGCTCCTTTGCCTGAAAGTCCTTTAAACCTTCCACTGAATCCAATACTGTATTTGTTTTTTACATTTCCACTTATCTGTTACCGAGATATGGATAAACCTAACTCACTCTAATGTGAAACAGCACTGAACACCACCATGGATGCAATGCTGAACAAGAACAAGCGGAAAACTGAACTGTCTCTCATCCTCAGCAATGATGAGTTCAAGAAGCGTAGTGGAGCTCTGGCTTTGTACCAGCTGGTCATGGAGAGTAATCTTCAGGAAATCTTCAGTTGAATCTGAGTGGTGCTTCTCAACACTGAAGAGAATGCAGACCTTCCTCAGGAAGACAATGTCACAGGATTGTATTAATGCAGTGGCCATGCTCTCTATGGAAAAGAAACTTATCAGACATCTACAACTTTAACCACAAAGTCAGTGAGAAATTTGCATCTCTCAAGTAGAAAAGGGCAACATATATGTATAAAAACTAAAACAGAAAACACCTGAACAGTTTCTTTACAGGTTTAATATGTTACTACTAATTGTCAACATTGTTGTACTCATAAGGCAGCACAGCAAAATAACCCACATTTTTTCCTGTATTCTTTTCAGTTTCATGAAACCTGAAGGACCATATCACATTGGAAGTTTAATGTGCAGTGTTGCTGTTTTCGTCTGACCACTAGATGTCAGTACAATGTTTGCAACAGTATTCATTTTACTTGATCTGTAAGTCTTAAAAATGTAATATTATTAATAAGAAATGTTTGGAGATTTATTTTGACATTTTATATAATCATAGATATGTTCATAATACATATTTTAATAGTAGTTTTTTGTGGGGGGGGGGGGGGGGGATTGTTATGACATGTTTGGTGCATTCAACAGTAGCATACACATTTCTCACTCATTCATACATCACATTCACGACTGATGCAGTTACATTTCACACCTCATGCTTTTTGAAAATAGATATTGTTTCAAATAAAACATTCAGACTGCACTTTAACATGACTTCTCTCATCTTTGTTGCATGAATTGAGCCAGCTTGTGACAATAACCTTGTATAATATGGGTGACTGCTGTCCATAGTGCTGTTTCTATGTTCTTAATTTATCAGGTGTCGCTATTTATCAGTTGAGCTGACAGTCAGTCAATATTTACCACCATGGCCATCTTTACTGTTAATTTACACTTTCGTGATTTACCAAATATTTTGGATTTTGGTATAGCACCCCCTGGGAAAAAAATGCACCAGCTGCCACTGCCACAAACACCATCCCCCCCACACACACATTCTCACAGGAAGAATTAGGTGTCACTTACGGAAACCTGTCTCTCTCTTTAACTAATGTGCCAACCTGGGTCACACACACTATCCAGACCAGAGAACAATGTATGATAGCTGATCAAAGGCCCTATTTATGAAGATTTACACAGTTCAAACTACTAAACTGGTATTCTTCCTCCCAGGACAGAGGCACAGCAAGAGTGGAAAACATTGTAAGGGTGATGCCAATGACAACACTCAACAATATCTTGTGTGGATGACATCAAGTCCAGCTTCCAACTGTTTTTACCAGAGTCCATGGAGGAAATGATAGTGGAAGTGACATACCTGGAGGTGAAGCATGTGTTTATGGAAACATGGCGAGCATTCGACCAGGTCCACCTCCAAGCCTACATGTGTCTGTTGATTCTGGTTGGAGCTCACCACCCTCAGCTAGTCTGGTTAGGAGTTTGCAAGCCCCAGTTGCTGCCGCAGGCTAAGCCCCCACAACAACAACAACACTCATTTGCTACAAATGTGATGCCTTTGTTTGCAAGTCACACTCCAACCTGATTGTACAATGCCACTCCTGTATGTCAAAAACATGCATGCACACAGATGTGTTACACCTGGTAGAATCTAGTTGAAACCAAAAGGGGACACAAGGCTGGAGCAGGATGAAAAGCTTTATTTTAACACAACTGAATTCACAGCTAGTTATGGTTTGAGGTTGAGGCTGCTGGAGAGCTGTGTGGTGTCTAGCTGCTTCGAGGAGCACATGGCAGGTGGAGTGTTGCAGCCAGGCTGAGCATATGTGTGGTGTTTGGCCACTTGGGGAAATGCAGCTGTAGACAAAGCATGGCACAATTAGTTGTTATAGTGGAAAACACAGGTGCCACTGCATGAAAAGTGGGATTTTCGGCCCCGTAAACGCCCGGAAATCTCCCTAATTTTCGGCAGTTAACGTCAATTTACAGGCTGTGAACGTGGCGTTTGTCCGTGCCGAAAATTGTCGGAAACGAACCATGACGTCAGTGGAGCTCCCGGATGTGCGAACGGCTCTAATTTGCATATGAATAGCAGCGAAACCACGCCTTGCCAGAGAATGTGTGGGCTGGCTTGAATATCCTCACTCAGTATTGGATGAAACCACTACTCATAAACAAGCAAAATCACTCGTGATTGGTCACCCTGGGTCATTATAAATGTAAACCCCAGTGGGAATATATATAAATATTATGTTTATATATTTATATGATTTATTCATTCATTTATATTTATGATATCATCAATTACATGAATGAATTTACTGAGGAAATGAACATTTGCCAGGAAGGAGTTGTTTATTCAAAGAGTTTTATTAGCACAAATACAAACACACAGCATGTACAAAGCATAATCTGCCCACACAACAAACGGGAAGCTCACAAGAGGCCCAAATCCTACAGCACCGCTAAGTGTCTGTTTTTGCAGACGTCTGTGGTGCTCTGCTACTTCGGAATCGCCTCTCATGTGACAGCAGTGTGGCGCAGAGCTCGGTGAGCTCCCGGCTGCGAAAGGACGGAGGTCGCACAATTCATCCAGACACCCGCCATCTTGTGCCGTCTTCCTCCTCAGACATCAGGTCCATGGCGGCGCACTTCGAAAGGTCCACCTCATCCTCAGCTAGCACTCTGTCTCGCTTCCAGCAGCTGTAAAAACAATCAATAAAGACGATCAGTACTACGCGATGCACTGCGTATGGACACAACACATCTATTATTTAATAGAATAATAGTCACATTGACCAAAGACGGATCTAATCTAATAAATCTTACCCTCTTTGTCCTCGATCGACTCCGAGCTGAACTCCTCACAGCCTCCGCCTGCGATGCAAGATCTGGTTGTTTGTTGTCCTGCGTACTGTCTCGTAATGTCTTACAGGCAGCTGGAAAACAATTAAAAAGACTGGTATGAATAAAGAAACGTAAGTCACAGTAAAATTAAACGAGGGAGAAAACAGTAACAGTTACTTACACACAATGGCGTCATTATCGGCATCGTGTAAATCTGGACTTGCAGACATGGCTCCGAGCTAACAGGAGGTCGCGGCCTTGTTATGAGGCAAGGTTAGTCTGTGAAAACAAAATGCTTGCAGCGATAAACCTCCGTGTCCCTCTGCGGCAGCGAAGCTCCGTCCGTCGGCAACATTCTTCGTGGCGACCCGGCAAAGCTCCTCTCGTCCGCGCAGACGCCTTCTCGACAATGGCCGGGCCGCTAGCCTAGCTCCTGCTAGCTAGCTTAGCTCCTGCTAGCTAGCTTAACCAACTTGCTTCGTGTCCAATAAAACACAAACACTTCGACTGCGATGGAGAGTCCAACTCACACACTCACATCACGTCGTCCGACAACAGTTCACAGTCTGTTAGTGATAAAACACGACACTGACGACACACACAGTCCACTGCTCGACGCCATTAACTCTCCGCTCCTTCTTCCTCGTCACTCACGCTCCGGTCTACCCGGAAGTGTAAAAACTCTTACAGGTCATGAACTCTCATTACTTTTCAACTGCTTTTAAAACATTCAGAAGCCATGAAATTATAGAAATACTTTTTTTTTTTTACATTTTAATATCTTGGTCTCTCAAAATATTTCATGCAAATTTTAACTTCTTAACAACTGGCGTTTTATCTTTAACTTGTTCCCAGAAGAGAGAGAAAAGAATAAATAATCTTTTTTACATAACATTGGCCATTGCTAATGACATACACAGTAATTAATCTAGCATACTTTCATTAAATAAATCCATTCAAGCTAAAATATAAGGGTCTATAATTAGGCAATACTGAGCCTCATCTATTTATACCAGAGATTTTCTTAAAATGAAGTTTACACCTTTTAGAAAAAGATCACCTGGGGTAAAACTCCCCCTGCTACCCTGATTTGCATTTGTATAGCTCACAGCATTTTCATTTACATGTTAAAGCCTCCCCTAGAATCAGGGGGAGGGGGGTCATGGGGGGACAACTGCCAAGCAAGGCCCACGTCAATTTCCGACTATTCACGGCAGTTTTCAGTGTTGCCTGCAAATTGCCGCAAACCTGAAATTCCACGTCAATCTACAGTGCCACATACTGATGAAAATCCCACTTTTCATGCAGTGTGCACTACAGTACGTCTAGAATACACTATTGACAGAGCAATATACCACGTGTGGTTGATGAAATCATTTGGCAGCAGGTAGTGTGAGGATCAAGGCTTTTAAGCAGGTAGCAATTGTCAACCTGCAGCAGGTGCATGTGAATGTGATCTCTCCTGAGACCACAAATCCGCCCAGCCTTCCATTGCACCTCTGCAAGCAAAGAGAACACACAAGCACAAAAAACACAAAACAGACACTGCAGCCATAGATTATGACAAGATGACTATAATCATTTCCAGTGTCTATTCTTTGTATGTTATGCATGTTCACCACTAGCTAGAAACCCTTTACAGTATTAAAAGTGTTAAATAAAATTTGGTCATCATTATGTTTGAGCAGTTAAACCAGACCTGTCAAATTTGACCAGAACACCAAAGTAAGGAGGGAGAAACAAACATAATACAAGGGTTAAGTTGATGTGAATTTTTTAATTAAGTTTAGTCACAGTTGTTATACATGTAAGTGAGTAAAATATGGCCTTTCATGTAAATGCCAAAAGAATCAGCAGGACACTGCAGGGAATTGAACCCCATCCCGGTAAACCAGGAGTACCATTACCAGTGCCTTTTGCTTTTTGAGGCCACATGAAAGGTAAAGCAAAACCTGCATTAGCAACAGCATATGACTGGCAGCAATTACTGCAATATTGTAAATGCTAGAAAAATCTTTTCATGAAAATGTTCTATGTATAAAGCTCCAAAGGTGATCAGAATTATCATTACTGTTTGTCATGACATGTTTTAGTTTAAAATGCTGTTGTAATGCAGGAAACGAAACCCTTATATCTAACAATTTTTTTTGGTTTTTCATATTGAACACACAATATAGGAATACACAAAACACCTGAAAAGGAAACATGCATTAGCAACAATAACATTTTTTTTGTTTTTTCATATACACATGGGGAGAGAGGGAGAGAGATAGAGAGAGATAGATAGAGATAGAGAGAGAGAGAGAGAGAGAGAACACACAATATAGAACACAAAATAAAGCACAACACAAAACTCCTGAAAAGGCAACTAGCATAAGCAACAATATCAACTTTTCTTTTCATACATATTGTACATACAATATAGAATAACACAAAACTCCTGAAAAGTAAACATGCATATATAAAAGAAATATAAACTTTATCAAAACCTGCATATGAAGAACTACAATATAAAAAACATTCATTACAAAACTACTACTACACACTACTATTACACTACTTACTCTATGTCCTAGATGCAAAAGAACACATGATCCCCTCCCCTCATGGTCACTGAAATAAGTTGGCAACACTAATGATTCAACAATATAGTGTGTTGTTTTCACATACACATGATCAATTAGTGTGCCGTTTTCTGTTGTTGGTTGTTTGACAAATTGAACAAACCCTTTGTTTGTCATAAATTTGGTGATTGACGATGATTTCAAAATGTCGTCATTGAAATCTCCCATGACAGCAATTGTGTGACTTTGTGGATTCAGCCAATCAAGTAATTTGCCTAAATTTACTTTAAACAAAGTCATGGGATAAGATGGTGGTCGATAGATTACTGCTATCAAAATGCTGTATGTAGTGCAGTGGTAAACCAAACATTCTAAATTGACATTTGGTACCTGGAGAACATTACATGCCAAATTGTCTGCACTATACAGGCCAACTCCACCACGTTGTTGGCCTTGAATTTGTGTCAAGATTGGGTTGCTGCTACTGAAGGATAATTTCCTTGGCTGATTATGATAAACATAACTATCCATCTTTACAGTTTCAAATGATGAAACTGCAGACAGCCATGTTTCTGTAACAGCTATGCAGTTAAGCTGCAAATGCTGTGTAGACAATGCCAAATCAGATACATGTTGGGTCAAATTCTGCACATTCATCAAAAACACAGTGAAGGTCTGTGGATTGAAATTGTGCCTTGTAATATTCTCGACCATGAAGGGAGGCATGTTTTCAATTGCATCTTTAATTGAGTCCTTACAATAGATGGCTTTCTCCTTAAAATCCCTAAATATCAACCATGACAAATTTCAAACCCGACTCAAAGCTACATATGCCTGTCCAGCTGCAAAAATTTTCTCAAGCGACACGACTGCTGCATCTACTGTAATGCCCTGTACTTTATGTACCGTACAGACCCAGGCAAGCTTCAGTGGAAATTGCCTACGCATTCCACCCTTTTTAGTCACCCTATCCTCTTCGGGTTGAATGCCCGTGGAACCCATTTCTACTGCAGAGGCAAATGCACAGCGTTTCCTTTTCTGTATGCCTACCATATCATCATCAAATTTAACATACACCATCTCAGGAAATCGCTTCCTGTCATTGTCTGGAAAAACTATGTGTATCACAGTGCCGCTAACTAACTAGACCATCCGCTACATCTAAGTTTTTAAACAGCATTACACGGCCATCCTTCCCTAAAAGCAGTGTCTCATCCAGACATGTGTCATACGCTGATGTCCGCTTATCAACTCGAGTTTGCCGGTTTTCTTACTATTGACGTAATCCTGAGCCTCTATTTTGACATAATCCGGACAACTCTCCAACAACTGCACTACATTATGCTCATTTACTTGTCGATTTGTGGGAAATATGTGCAAAGCTGAGCTGACTTCGCCGGTCTCACAACGTTTTAATATTTCAATGTCACTGTCCAACATCGGGGTACCTTTTGAACGAGTTCTAACTCTGTTCAACAACTCTGAAAATACGGGATCTTTCTGACGAACAATGGTCTTTAATTCCGCAACCTTAAACAACCGAGACCACAAATCAACACCCACGTCATCTAAATACAGAGCTTTCCCTTTCACTGGAGGCAACTGATAAAAATCTCCAACTGCAATAACACTAACATTTCCAAACGGGGAATAGTCACCAGATTGCTTAATTTGTCTTAGTCTCCCATGGATATAAGCCAATAGTTTGTGATCAACCATGGAGATTTCATCTATTATCAAAAGTTGCAAGCTACTATATTTAGCACGTAAAGAATTCAGCTTCTCCTCACCCAATGGAGTGTAAGGTAAGCGTACGTCTTTACCTATGCTAAAAGCATTGTGAATTGTAGCTGCATTTAAATTGTGTGCAGCTATCCCCGTAGGAGCTGTTAGTAGAACGCAGATGTCGTCCGGACACCCTCTCTGCAACAACCTATTTGCCTCGTATTGTATAGCCCTGATCAAATGGCTCTTACCTGTCCCTGCCCCACCTGTAATAAATACATGTATCGGATCTGGCTTTGCTCCATTTACCCTACCCAAGCACCACTGCCTAACCTGATAAAAAATACACATCTGTGTCTCATTCAGAGACCTAACTAAAGCCAAACCGTCTTCTCTGTTGAGGACATTGTTCCTCTTTTCCAAATGTGCAACATCTTTACTGTTCACAACCAAATCTGGAATGCCATCTACATGTTCCTCCACTATCTGCTCTGTCTCTCTACGTTCCTCTATACACTCTAAACGCTCCAACTCCTGCTCTGGGCACAGCTCGCACCAGGCATCTTCTAGAACACCATCATTATCGATTGAATTTTGGATATTGTCCAACTCGTCTGCATCCCTTTCAAATTTGCATCTATTCAGATCAACAACTGCTTTAACCGAATGTAGCAATTCATCACCTAATCTCACATGACCGTGTCTATAAAACTGCTCAAACATCTCAAACCCTGCTGGTTTGAGCTGCCCATCTTCACGATATGTCAGGAACAATTGCAAAATGCTCTGATAGAACAATTCCGGATTCTTAGTCTCCGAAAAGCGCACGTAACGAACAACGGCCGGTTGCGTACGTGTCCTTTTCACAACAAAACCACAATCATTGTTTAATTTAACCCTATGGACAGCCCTTTCACTTTTACTCACAACACGATACTCTGATGCAAAAGTTGCCAAACACATGTCATTAAATGTACAATCTTTCGGCCTATTCTTGTACCTGTCAACAGAACTCCTCATCCACATATCTTCACTGGTAAGATCATGTGATGATACCTTTTGTTTTAACACACTTAAAGGCAAACTCATTCTAACTGTATTTTCCCCTACTGGCACAAACACAACTTTCCGAGAGCACTCCTTGAGATGCATGTTTGTCAGTCTATAAACCGCCTCTTGAGCACAAACATCCCTATTGTGTAAATACACACTTCCTAAATTTTTCAGTGCATCTTTAGCACTGCTATTACCCTCTTTAGCTGCTTCCCTCTGAGCATTCCCTAACAACAAGCCCATCTCCTTTTCTGCCTTGGAGATGTAAGAAATGATGTACACTACACAAGCATAGGCATCAATGACATATTGGATGTCAATGTTAGCATTCCAGCATTTCAAAAGCGGTTTGCTATATTGATTTATCCAAACTTCGTTCGCCTACCTCTTCAAAACAACGTGCGTCTTCCTGGCTACTCGGTTGTAAGCAGCCTCAAAACAACTTTGGTTTAATCCTAAATGTCCAAACAACTCTTTACACACTATCAAAACTGGCATTGTCATCCGAAAGAGCCTGTTTAATCTTTGTCATAATTGCCAATGCAATCTCTTTTTTCATTACCTCTGTTTTGTTCTGCCCCTCATTTTTGCATGCACAACGGTCCAATTTATGTGCTTCATCTACCTTACATTTACAAGATTTTTTGCCATCCTCTTCACTGACTGGACGTGAAATAAAAGTTTTTGCGGATGGCGGCTTAGGAAAATTGAAATCTTTTTACAAGATTTTGAATGTCGTTTTGAATGCTGTTGCACAGATGTAACAGTCTCCAATAATGTTTCATCCTGTGCTGGTAATTCACATGTCACATAATGATCAATAAACTCAACTACCTCTTCATCTGTGTTTTTATCAATTATTGGGGCATTCTCTATCAAAAAGAGGCAGTGAACATGTGGTGATCCATGCTGCTGGAATTCCACCCTATAAAAATAATCCTTTATTTTGCCAATAGGATTAGATGGAGACATGAGCACCTCTCTCAGAAAACAATGCCAGCGAAAATCAAACATCGTGGCAGCAGTAACCGGATTGCCACGCAAAAGTTCACACCTGTCTGCCCATTCCAACTGTTCAGCTGTCTCTGGTCTACCTGCCTGTTTCAAAATACTATTGAGGAGATTTTGCCACCGCATATCGGCTGAAGAAAATGAACAAAACCAAGTAGGGACACCAAGCTGACGAACACAAGCCATCAGATCATGCTGGGCTCCCTGCCAAAAAGGTGGGGTACCTCTAATAGGTTTAAGACAACGAAACCCATCATCAGCCTGCAACAACTTTTTCAAAGATTCTTCATCATTCAATATATTTCTGCTAACTTTTTGAGATTTAGCACCTGGCTTACCCTTCCGCAATGCTATTGATACATTTGACACAACCTGTTCTACCTCAGATAAGTACTGAGCATAAAAGATGTATTCAACATTTTGTGCAAATCTACCATCAGCATGTAAAATCCTGTTATTAAAATAGTGCAACAAAGTTAAACGATGCTGTCTACCATCATGATATGTACCATGTCCACTCGGAAACAACACCGGGAAGCATTTTGCTTCATTTGTATGATCAGACAACAACCTTACAGGAGAGTTACCTTCTGCTGGAGCCAAATTCAATATATCATCAAAATATTGATCCAGTGTTTCCTGACCAATATCTACAGGCATAAGACAAGTGTCCTGGAACATGCAATGTTGTTGTCTATCATGCAGAAGCTCATCTTCCCCAACATCTGCAGATGCTTCACCACCACCATGACAATCACTATCAACTTCCTTACAAAACTCATTTATCCACGCTTCATTAAACTCTACATCTTTATAATGGACATTTGTCTGCTTTAAATATTGCAAAGCCTGCCTTACGCGCATACTATCAACAAACTGATACTCGTAATGTCCTTTATAAGTAAGCTTCCGCTTCAACTTCACTGGCAACAAAGATCCTTCCATGTTTGTACGTGGCAGCAAATTGGTCGTCTGCACAATATTTGCAGGAACACACGTCACAGGTCCGTGTACTCCGTTTTGCCCGCCTTTAGGCAACGCCAACATCTTCATAAAGGGAATATGCAATGCTATCAAATGTTCCTCTAACCTTTTCAAACATGCCAATTCTGGTGGAATGGGACAAAGCGCCAAGTTGTTCAATGCACATTCAGGTGGCATTACACCATCACTAATGCAAGAATGACCACCAGATCCACAGCTCACCTCTAGCTGTTTCCAACCATTTACACGGCAATACGCAGTCTTCATTACATTTATGTAAATCATTTTCGCTAATACATTTATCTGCTATTAACCTTATTTCTCTGGTTTTAGTATAATTTTCTCTTTTACACTTCAAAACCTGATTCCTAAATAACCCTTTGTGGCATACACAGCACACAAAATCTCGCCCATTTTTAACCTTTTCCAAAAACTTTTCTCTAACATAATCAAACTCCTTTGACTTTTCTTTATGTTTGTCCCTCTTCAATTTGTTTGCTGCTATAACACGCTTCTTATGCTCAGGAATTTCATGATACTTCCTTTTACTCATAGCTTTTACATGCTCCCTGTGTACTTCACTATCCTTGTATTTGTTCTTACTCCTATCCTTACGTTTCTGTCTGTGCACGTCACTTTCCCTGTATTTGTTTTTACTCCTATCCTTAAGTTTCTGTCTGTGCACGTCACTTTCCCTGTATTTGTTTTTACTCCTATCCTTAAGTTTCTGTCTGTGCACATCACGTTCCCTGTATTTGTTTTTACTCATATCCTTAAGTTTCTTCCTGTACACGTCACTTTCCCTATATTTAATTCTTAACTTTTCAATAACTTTATACTTATGCAATACATTGTCGCTATATTTCATTTTGTTAATCTCCTTAACTTTGTGCTTAAACATGACATCGTTGTGATATTTCAATCTTTTGATTTCAATGGCTTTCCTCCTTTGAAACAATTTTGTCTTATATTTCAGCTTACCAATTTCCTTCACTTTTTCCCTATACAAATCATTTTCCTGGTATTTCTTTCTTTTTTTTTTTAAGTTCTTTTTATTTTTCAAATACTTAGAAGAATTAACATTAGTTGGCTTAAATGTAAATGAAGACTGCTCTTGCATAGACACAGTACTATCCTGCTGTTCTATAACTTCAATATCGATAACTTCTTCAGCTACACAACCTGAAGCAACAACCGGACTTGAACTCTCAGCACAAACACTACTCTGTCTACTTTGCCGTCTAAGATTGTACCCTCCGGAACAAGACGCATTCACTTTGCAGTACCTATAACAACTCTGCATCTCAGGCTGCATAACACAAACAACATTTTCATAATGGTTACCAGGCGCGTCGTTAGACCTGGGCATTCGGGGCTATAGCCCCGGATGTTTTGGGAATAGCCCCGGATCTCTGTGCTTTGAAAAAAAAAATAAAAAAAAATCTAATATTATTGTCTAATGGTGAAAGGTGTGGCTGCATATCGAACGGCCAGCAGCCTCAAATGCGACATTGTCACCAGAGTCCGAATAATTTGTTGCAAATTCAACATCAGTGTTATTTTCTCCCCCTCTATGCGTCACTGATTTGACCAGAGCCGTCTATTAGCCTACTGTTTAGTACCACTGCAGCGTTTATAACAGGGATGGAAATTAAACCCGCCACCGCCAAATGCGGGTGAGTTTGTGTGCTGGCGGGTGAACTGAATCAGTTTATCACTGTGGCGGGTTCAGTCAGATCTGATCCAATTGATCTTAATGATCGATATCTTGGTTAGGGCATAACAACGCGCTTTCCACAACCCCAGAGTTAGATCCGGACAAATAATGTTTCTGATTGGACCAAAGTGTCAGTTGGACTTCAGAGGAGCCGGAATTCAACATACGGCCGTAAGCGGTCATTTGGACCGCTGGATTTAAATCCTATTCCGTCATGTAAATACCCAACTGAGTGATGAATGCATTCATTGTGTCATGATATTTAAAAAAAACAAAAAACGAAATAACACCAAAGTGTACATTTTAATAAGTTTAATTATACATTTATCAACATTCATGTCATCGCACATAGTAAACCGTAATTATTGCATATTTACACACGATTTTAATAGAGAAAACTCAGAACAAGAAAATTAACTATTAAAAGTAACTTATTTGATTATGAAACATTTTATTTTAACACTTAATAATATATAATAAAATAATGATAATAATAGAAAAAGCTGAAAACGAGCTGATGTAAAACAAAAAAAGAGCCGTTGCGATCACTAGTCACAGATTACCTCGGATCTCCTCACAGATACCACACACGTGTCCGACGTTTGGTTCCGTTTGCAGCTCTTTCGGACCGGCACTGCCTCCGTGTCTGTGTCTGCTGCTGCTGCGGTGGTTGCTTCCGCTGCTGCCCACCTTGTGCCGACTGCCGTGGCCGCTTTCCCCTCCATGTATTCTGCCCTCAGCTCCTCTGCCAGCTCCTGCAGGACTTTCCTCCTTTCCTTGAATAAGATGCGGGCATTGATCCCAGCCAGGTCGAGGATGTTATAGAAGACCGCCACTGGCCATCTTCGCTGACACAGACACCGAGGCAGTGCCAGTCCAAAAGAACTGCAAACGGAACCAAACGTCGGACACTTGAAATGCCACAAGCCCGTGTGGTAACTGTACGAGAGCGGAGGTAATCTGCAGACTGTGACCAGTGATCACAACGGCTCTTTGTTTGTCTTTGTTTTAGATCAGCTCGTTTCCAGCTTTTTCGATTATTATTATTATTATTATATTATATATTATTAAGTGTTAAAATAAAATGTTTCATAATCAAAGAAGTTACATTTAATAGTTAATTTTCTTGTTCTGAGCTTTCTCTATTAAAATCGTGTGTAAATATACAATAATTACGGTTTACTATGTGCGATGAATATTGATAAATATAGGCCTACATTTAAAAAACGAAAGAACTAAGTTTAATTATAGCTAATTAAACTTATTAAAATGTACACTTTGGTGTTAATTCGTTATTTAGTTTTTAAGAAAAATATATATCATGACACAATGAATGCATTCATCCCTCAGTTGGGTATTTCCCTTACAGATTATAGAGTTTAAATCTAGCGGTCCAAATGACCGCTTACGGCCGTTCTAGTAGTGTTGTATTCCGGCTCCTCTGAAGTCCAACTGACACTTTGGTCACGGGGGATCCGTTGTGTGACAGCGGAGAGTCAGCAGCTGGATTTTGCACCCACGGTCAGTAGTTTTAGTAGGTGTATAGGCAAACAAACAACAACCACCCCGACCATTATTCATTGTGTTATTAAATTTGTGGGAAGTTATTACAATTTTCACGTCCCCACAAAGAAATCCCTGCAAACGTAACAGTTATTACATGTGTGGGAAATCGTTTGTTACGTTTGTAGTAGGCAGCGGCTCTTGTGGAAAATGTATTACATTTGTGGTTTAAATGCTGCAGATTTTTATTACGTTTGTGGGTTTATTGACGATGTTAAATGACGATGTTTGTCTCTTAATACCCTACAAAGCCTCCTGTAGGCCGTATGCAGATAGACAATGAAGCCAAGAAATTATAATAGGGAATGTTCTACCTGCTCTTATAGCACACAGCGCAGGTCTTGGCTATAATATCTTAAATGTAAACATTACTCAGTAGGCCTAGTGAGGGAAAATTAGCTTTATTAGTGATTAAAATATGACGATGAGGACCCCTTCCTTTCCTTCTCAAACTATGTTGAAATTGCATCTTTAAACTGCCTAATTTTTCGAAATTTTCGAAATTTCCCCGGACCCCGTTAAAAAAGACTATCTGCGCAGTGATGCCGGTATCTGACCTTTTTTCAGAAACGAGTAATCTAACACGTTAATATTTCCAAACCAGTAACCAGATTAAAGTTACTTATTGTTTTTTCCTCAGTAAAAATGTATATTTTTGCTTTCTTCTTGTCGCGGGGAGTTATGTCACGTTTGCAACAAGTCACATTTCAGCACGAGCACAACTCACGTGTAACACCACGCAGCGACACAAACACGACAACAATGGAGGGAGGAGAGAGATGCGCGTTTTCTAGCTGGAAATACAGTCATTATTTTTAATTCCTCTCAGCTAAAGATGAGAATATTAAAGTTTGTTGTAAACTCTGTGCTGGCGACAAAGTACTATCAAGCTTCAAGTGAGTTTTAAGGAGTAATCAGTAATCAGATTACTTTTTCAGGGTAACTGAGGCATCACTGCTCAGGGCTAAAGCCCCGGATGTTTTGCACTCCTAGCGACGCCCCTGATGGTTACCATTACAATTCTCTAAATACACTGCCTGATTGGACAACTGCCTATTCTTGCAACTGTATTCAAGCCAGCGATCACCACAATACGTGAAAATGTTCACTCCTAAACAATCTGCTGCTGCTTGAATCTCTACCTCAGTGGCCCAAGTACCAACACGTTGCATTCCCGATCTACTCACATAATCTGCCATTGACGAATACTCGCGACGCAAAGTATATGCTAGAGGATTGGCCCGTATCTGCTTAAACACAGCTAATCTAATTTTTCTATGATTCTTCTGTGTGCCACACACAGCTTGACTAACCGCTCTAAAGAAACAATTACCATCACCAACTATTTGCTCGTTCCTACAAGGAGCCCCTAACGCACCAACCTCTGTCGACACCAGATCAAGTTTCTCCATGACTCTACGTTCAACTGTTTGCACAAAGCTTGTGCAATGTCGCTGCGCAGCGGATTAAACTCAAGTCTTTTACTTCTCACATCACTGACAAATACAACGTCTGAATTAACCAGATTAACATCCCTGCTTTTCAACTTTTTGGATGCACGATCACCCACTGAAATCTTGCGTTTCACACCTGTCTGACTGTTGCTGCTGTCAAGTGTTACCTGTTCAGCCGACACTTCAAGTGCTGGCTGAAGAGGTAAGCTACAACCAAACTCAACCTCTCTGCTTTCAACAGTTGCACTTTGACTTTTGTGAGTCACACAAACACCGGCAATCTCAAACGGCTTTGGAGAGTTCATTGCGCTGGCAAATTTGCATATGTGATCAAACACATGGTCAAGGCAACCAAAATACACAACAACACTAAACCCGAGCTCATCTACCATGCCATCTGCACCGCGTGCGTGGGAGTCAACAACTGCATACTGCCCATCTCGACCAATGATAGCACATGTGCTGCCACTCACAGTCAGAAAGCATGTGTCATATTTGCTACACATCTCTCCCAAACCATTCCTGAGAGTGGTGTACACACCTTCATCAACAAACTGTCCCTCAACCACATCAACATCACCAGAAACATAGTTACCATACTCAAACTCAAATTCCTGTCCATCAATGATGGACTCTTTGGGCAAATCTGGAACACACAGCAGTTCAGACCTCCCGCTGATGGACTTACTTTCCCACAATGATGTGTAGAGCTTGTCCCCCAACTCTACAACCTTATCCAGATCGTCGGACTGCCAAGAAAACACACTATCAATGCTGTGTTTGGCCAAAGCTACCAAACTTACAGCCATACACTGACGCCGTCCGTATAGGAACCGATCGTTCCCTTGGTGAAAAGTTCCCCTGATGGAACTTACATCGATCTCTGGCCTGACTGACACTGACATCCTTGAGCGTAGCTGCAACACCGACGTCAACACTCCCGCCTGCAAACAACGTAGCACTCTCACTGTCATCATCTAGTGGATATGGCATGACGGAAATGCCATGGACGGCATACCACTTCGTATCTAAAGACTCCTTCAGCTGACGGATGTGAAGCATCAAGTCAGCAAAGGATGTGTTGAACACAACCACAGATGTGCCAATGCTAGATGCCATCCCAGATGCATCGCGCACGCCGCAATCAACAACCACAAGATGGTCATTATGATCAATAATGGCACTTATTGCACCACCGAGGTCCAACAGACACGCGCCATGCGTCAACAAATGCTCTTGCAGCTTCTCAAACATCATGGTGTCCCCCTCCAGTAACTTAAAGTCACTACGTGCTGGAGGAGGAATAGCTACCTGCCACTGCCTGCCAAACACCTTCTGCTCTTCAATCAACTCACACAACCATTTAGCACTACCGTTCTGCCTAGCTTCAACTATGTCACTGGCCAGTTTGCCACCTTCTATGCCTATGCTGTCGATATCTGTCCCTTTACATGTACACACTGGTGAGATGACATGTTTCATAACTGCTGCAACACCACATGCTATGGATGTAAGTGTGTCAGAACTGACTGGTGCAGCTCTGACACGAAGACCAGGAACAAAAGCCCTCAGCGGGGCCTCCGCACACCTGCAAGAAAGCGGGTTAGTGTCATACTCACCTGTGTTGGATCTTGGTGTCCGGCCAAGATCGACGATAGGCTGAAGGTCCCCCCCCGGCGCAGCGACGGCGGTGGCAACCTAGATGAAAGGAAAAAAAACATTAAATGATTTGAATAATTTAACTATGCTACTATTATTATAAAAATAGATTACACACCAGGATTCGTACACATTTTTCAAGGTCAAATTCAAGAACTTTTCTAGCACTTTTAAGGGCCATTTACCACATTTTCCAGCACCTTATCGCTGGGGTAAAATACATATCTACAGGAATATACTCATGATTATTAAGGCTGCATGTGTGATGATACACACAGAGATTTTATTTCTCCTTGTAATAAGCAAATTATCCAGTCTGATCCCAATGTTGCCAAGACAGAGTTATAATGTCAAGCAATTTCAAGCACTTAAACCAAAATCCAAGCACTTTTCAGACCTTGAAAACACAATATTGAAATTCAAGCACTTTCAAGGATTTCAAGCATCCGCACGAACCCTGACACACACACAGTTTGCACAAAACTTTACTAACCTCCCCCCTGGCGTCCACTTTCAGATAAGCAGTTGCAGGCGGTGGCACAGGTTTCACCACGGGCAAAGCTCTCGCCGAGACCTAGAAAACATTTTGTTGTTCCAATTATTGCAGTTATACGGCAGACATGCAAAAAATATATATTTTTTAATCCAAATGAGTCAAATATTGAATACAATTGATACAAACCTTCTGGCGTGCAGAAGTCCGACGATGTTCCACTTTTGGACGCTGATGGAAGAAAAACAAAATAAACTTTCTCAAGCCATATTTGGGCAAAAGCCCTTGTGGACAATATTGCGCAGTTTTGCATGTTGTTGTGAGTGTATCGGAAAAAAAGGAGTTTCAAAAAACAGTTGAACCAACCAACATACACAACTTGCATGCAGTTTACCTTTGAGCTTCTTGGAACAGCAGGAGAATCAGGGCTAGGAAGATGGGATGGAACAGCAGCATCCATCACAGCCAACACCAAACTGCTGAACCAAACAGGGTTGGGCTGGATGAAACACTCCAGAAGTGAAGTTGCGTCAACCTGTCAAATACATTTACAGAATGACTATTGTTCAAAATGCCATCATCAAATCAATAAATTATATCCAAAACAGTCTAGGCTAAAATCAATCATAACATACCTGCTGCTGAACCACCCTTTCTGCACCAGCAACACAGTCTCATCCCTACTCGTCACATACTGACGTTTGGGCATATCCCCCTAGCGTCGACCCTCCGACGCAGGGGGTACCCCCTCTGCTTCGACTGTCAACATAGAGGGTCATCTGATAGATTTGAATGCAAACCCGTCAACGGCGGATTTTGACGCAAAGGGGTTAGCTAACGTGCGGCTTGCCTGCGCTGATAGTTTTGGTTTCAGGTGATGCATTTTGTGTTACAGATGTTTATCTTGACTTGTATATATATTTTTTATTAAACTCCTGAGTATGTGGAATCGGATAACAAATAAATAAATATTTAATTAGAAGATGCATTTTCATTCAGGCAATCATTTATCGTGCATGGTGCATCCCGTTGGCCAATCAACTACTTTAACAGTGATACATCATTGTATGAGACGCTCCTTAGGACCAGTGCATTTTCCGACATCCCGCATAAGTCTTGCCTGCTATCTTGAATTAAAAATTAAACAGCATGCCCTGATCAAAAGCAATCAAATTATGCTGTAAAGTTGTTGCCAGTTGTAGTTGTGTTTATTGGTAATGTTTGAGCGCACTGTATGCGATTTCATAGGATAGAGACACCATAAAACAACCTCTTTTTGCACCAAATGCAATTTGCTATATAAGGTGCTGCACATAGTTAGCTAAGAGTTAGCCAGGAGAACGCGCTTTTTTTTCTAGAACGATGAACTGAATGCAATTTAGTTGTTTGTCACTGAACTAGCTCAGATTATGTGACGTTCAAATCTGAATAAAAAATGTTGCATTCAAGTTAACCATGGCAAGTTCATGTCACAACGCCATAAATTGCCAGACTTCAATTAAATTATTTGCAAGTTCATAAACATCCACGGAAACCAAAGATACCATATAATAGGGCTAGGTTAAGGATAATGTTATAGCTTTAATAAAATGAACTGAGCGTAAACTAGTTCAAAATTGATATGGTGTATTAAAGACGTGAACTTTTCATTTTTAATCTCTGTGAACTGAATTTTTAACCATTTCATGTGAAGTATGGACTTACACAACAGAAAATATTCATTTTGTAATTTGGTGATGTGTTCTATATTATATTGATTTGTTTTTCTCTCTCTCAACAGATTCCTTAATCCCTCTCACTTCCAACAACCGATTAGCAGCATTTAATAACAAAAAAAAGGCACTTTTAAGAGCCACATTTGTCTAGTATCTTGTCAGTCTGTCTCTACTTTTGTATTGTTCTTTCTCTTCCTATCATACTCTCTCTCTCCCTCTCCATCCCTCTCTCTCTCTCTCCCTCTCTCTCTCTCTCTCTCTCTCTCTCTCTCTCTCTCTCTCTCTCTCCCTCCCTCCCTTTGCAATGTCTGATCCTGATCCTGAGTCGAACCGGCTCCAGGAGGAGATGAGGGACCTTGTTGATCAGGCTGACTATCAGGCTCACCTCCAAAACCTCCAGCAGCTCATTAGCATGCACCAGGAGGCCGAACCATCCACCAGTCAGCCTTCCACCAGCCATTCAACAAACAGCAAGCAAGGTGTTAGGTGGATTAAGAGGGACAGTGAGGGAAACATTATTTATGGCAGGCCCAGATCTTCCCGAAAGGAAACAGGTCAGGTTTGTTTTACATTAATTTTAATTAAAATATAGACTTTATCTCCAAATCTAGTTAATCTTGGAATGGTATACAACACGATCACAAGTCTTGGGTCTAAATTAGAACATATGTGAGGTTATCATTACATACTTGTGCCTAGCATCAAGGAAATTGAGACGCTAAAAAATTGTGTCATTGACTGTAAAAACCAATGGCTTTTTTGCTACAGCAGGTCCCAGTCAAAGCCAGAGTCGGAAGACTGATGAATCTCATCAGTTCATGGCTCCTGAAACCAGTGGGGAAGTGACCAGCGACTTTCTCTCAGTTACTGCTGGTATGTTCTTTATTTTGACTGCACTGGTGCAAAACAATATGTTAATTGATGATGATAGGAATGTACATTTCATATTTTTGTGTTTGAGCAATAGATTGCAGCTATTACACATTTCAAAATGACCATTATTCAATGCCATTATCTTCTGTTGTTATAAGCCATTGTTTTTCAATATTGTGCATTGTCTTAACAGAGTCTTTCCTTCAAGAGCTTGAGCGCTCACTGGGTAAGGAACTGTATCTGGCTGAAACACCACCTCAAGCCTCCACCGATTGGTCGACTCGAAAGAGTCTGATCTCAGGGTGGTGGGCGAAAGAGAGACCCAGACTTGTCAACACCATGGTGGGCAAACAGCATGTGGCAACTGGAGTCTGCCAACACTGTCAAGACCATCCAGCGGTTATCCGCTGTTGTGACTGCCGACCACACCCTTTCCTCTGTGGCCAGTGTGACGTCAGGGTCCATCAGGATCGAGTGTTTCACAACAGGGATGCAATGATACATGGTTTCTTCCAACCATTGCCTCCAACAACCTGTGTTGTGGAAAGGGTTCTTACCCAGTGTGGTAAGTTGTAGTTTTCGAGAGTCCCCTCCTCAGACTATTTTTTTTCCAGTTATCACCTGGAAAACTAAATACTGATTTCAGATCATTCGATGAAGCCATGAAGTTAATTTCTCATACATGTTTTTTCTAAGAGCGTGTTATACCTTTGGAGATGCCGGCAAAAATATGCAGTTGTCGTGAAGGATCATCCAGTGTCTTCGCAGGAAAGTCCATAGTTGTGGTTACAATGAATGGTAAGAAGAACTTCAGGGGTGGGGATGGGGTCTCTTCATTCTGTATAAGTGGCTGCAGAATGTCACCCATAGTTATTTCCAGATCACACTCCATATCAACTATCCCTCTCACTTTCTGTCACTCCTCACTGCCCTAACTGAACGAAAAGGGTAAGCCAAGCTTTAATAGGTTAGATGGTATTTTGCCACACCCAGAAGAGCCTAATTCTTTGTGGCATTAATTCAGCACGGTCCTTGAAGCATTCCTTAGACAAGAGCTTTGGGTCATATTAACATGATGGCATCATGCAGATGCAGATAGTTTGTATGAGTAATGTTTGTTGCAAAATTGATTTTTAACGCCTGCAACATCAATTAGGGTTATTTGTGTTGGCACCTGTTCCTATTCCCTGGGATTTTATAGCTTTGTATTCTCTTCTTAGCTTATTTTATAATTTACATAATAATTAAAATTACAATGTGATCATTTTGATTGTTGTATTTTTCTATGTCGCTTTGGACAAAAGTCTGCTAAATTCCATAAACATAAGCACATACCAGCTCGGCCATGCATTAACTTTTGATATTCGCCCTGTCATCCATTATCCCTTACAAACATATTTATTTCTTATTCCAGGTCGATATGATCTCAAATTGCCTGAGATTCGATGCAAAGCATGTGAAGCCTTATGGAGTCCTGGACTGGATGACATAATATCCAATGACTACTGGCCTGCCACCTCTCACTTTTCTACAGTATATGCACTGGACATCCTTTTTTCTTTTGAAGAGGTGAAGATGGCAGCACCAGGGATGTCAAGCCAAGCATTTTTAAGAATGCTGGACAGACGGACTGTCCGCTTTGGCCGTGTAAGTATTTCTGGAAATAATCACAGAATAAGTAACTCAAGAGATAACACTGTGAGGGCATGCTAATGATATGAACATGATACATGAAAATTAATACTATATTACACTACAATAACATTTATACACCTGTGACCCTTTGTCACAGTTCTTTAATTTCTTGTTCTCTTTTACTGTTCTCTATTGAAACAGACTGGAAACATCACAGCAGACAGCTTCCGGACAAGTTTTTTGGAGTGGGAGGCTGTCCAATTTGAAGTGGAGAAATTGTGCAGGGAGGACCACTTCGACTGCCCAGCGTGCAGCCCAGACATGCTTGCTGTCTCAGTTGATGGGAACCGCAAGCACTATAGGTTCAAGAGTGCAGCAAGGTAATTACTAAATCTTGTGTTTGCATAGACAGCTCATCATTTTGAAAGTAACTGCTGTGAATTTGAAAATCATATAAATATTGAAAGTGTATGTATGTCTTTTTATTTAGATCTGAGGAACCAGCCATTTTTGATGACGTCTTCATCGCTAAAGATGATGACGTTGCCAGATTCGTGGACTATGTCCATTCCTCAACCAATCATGTAAGCTTGCAGGAACTTCACTACCTATAAAACAAAGAGGACAGTGTATGAACAAGTTTGGACTGTGTTACCCATCTTCCATGATTTAGGTCTCTGGAAGAGGTGTCTGTGGAGGGCAGTGGTCAGCGGCGCGTGAAACGTAGAACAAATCATCAGGGAAAACAGACGAGGAGGGCCTGGAACTCGCTGCGTGTCGCCATGGGGTTCTTCTTCGTGCCCTCAATATGTTCAGGGGGGAGATTTTTGCCTACCCCCTGTACCTCCAAAGGCAAATTGCCTGTAAGCCAGTGACATTTTTTGCCATGGATGTGGCATGCAAGTACTGGCCTTACCTCCGGAGAGTGACTGAGAAATGCCCTGAGCTTCAGGATCTCCTTACCATGAGGCCATTTCTTTCGGTTTTTCATGCCAAAGCTCACGATTTCAAATGTGAAGTAAGAAAAAAATTATTGTCAATGAGATTTTCTTTCCCTGAAAACCTGCATAAGATTGTTGCCACTTAGGTTTTCTTTTTATGTTTTCTTTTTGAAGGTAAAATGGAGTGGAGCGTATCAGGAGGGGGCTGGTTCGACTCTTGGGGAGGAGGTGGAGCAGTGCAACGCCTTCCTCTCGAGGATTGCTGTGACAACGAAGCACATGTCAAAAGCAGGTATGGTAACCAGTTCATTTTGATCCTGATGAAATGGTGAGCCACTTTGAAATCATGCATACATGCTGAGTCTGAAAATATAAAGCTCAGAATATTCAACACAGATGGATGGATTGATTACAATATCATCATCCTATTTTATTTGAAGTGAGGATAATGAGCACATCAGAGTACCATTCACCTACATGCTACGTCTTCACTATCCTGTACTATTTACCTACTAGCCAGTAGTCAAATGGCACAAGACAGCTGGTTAGTGCTATAGTACTATACTGTAAGTTATTATCTTAGAAAAGTTTGTGGTACCCAACAAGTCTGCACAGTTTCTTCTACTACTGCTTTTTGAAAGAAGGGTGATAATCTCATATTTTTGATGTTTGCAGGACGCATAGACATGCTGACAGTCATGGCCATGCGCTGGAACCAACAAAAGTTTGACAACTTGGCTTCCACGCTTGCCCGCCGATATCGGAAGGTAAAGACACCAGTTTTTCCTTCTGCAACATGCATAGCAATATTGTAAAATAAAGTGGCATATATCACAAAAATATAGGGAAGACTTGCCCGAATAATCTTCAATAAAGTGGAATATACAGATGGTTCCATGTGTTGTATCAATTGTATTCTGTGCTTGATATAAAATATTAAATGTTATTTACACATATTTCATACCACATATATTGATAGTCCACATATATATGAATATACTGTGTATTTAATTAGTGTATGTGGTTTTCTAATAGTGAAGGCGCTTTACAGTCCTTATCAAGAACATTCATCATGTAGGCATTTCCCTCATTGTCATTTGTTACTTGTGTTTAAAGGCCACAATAACCCTGCAAAGCCAGTTGCAGAACTTGGAGGCAATGAAAACGGAAATGGACATCACAGACAATCAACTGGAGAGCTGGATCATTGATATCAATGAGTGGGCAGAAGGTAGAATATACTGTTTTAAACTGTTTGATATGCTGCTTGATGTATCACTTCTGCTTCTTCTTGTAGAATTATGAAAGTAAAGAAAAATATTTGTTTCTGGTCTAGTTTTGTATTGTCATCGACACAAGCTTCTTTTAGTATCTCTATCACTTTGAATTTCTTGTCATGCTTTGAATTTAGCTTGTAGTAATTGCAGGCCTTGAACCTGTGTTTCAGGTGTACTAAACTGACTAAGCTTGGTTGCAATTCAAAAGAGGCTCATTGTAATCGTAGTCAAAGAGCACATACTCTGATTGCTGATGACTTGTGGAAAAGATTATCCCCATGGGGACAACAAAGAACCTAACTAACCTAACTATACTCAACCTTAGCTACAAGTGTAGTCTCTCAGTTACAGAGAAATATGAAAAGATTGTTGAAGCTCACTTGCCCATATACCAGAAATAATATTTTTCATGGAACCAAGAAGCATAATATGTCTTATCTCTTCATTTCTTCTTCTCAGCAACAGCATCCCCAAATGATGCTGATGTTGCCACTGTGGCCAGCCGAATCGAGGAGCTGGTGGCAAGTGTTAAGAGGAGGTCCCAGCGTCTTTATAAAGACAATGATGGATGTAAAGGACGTGCTCAGATCTGCCGGAAGATCAGGGAGGAAAAAAAATTCCTAAATTCTGCAGTGGAAAAATACAACACCATGGTCCCTAATGCAGAAAACCTGACCTTGGACACCATTCTGTCTGACGACATTGTTTGGCCATGGCAGCTTCCACAGGGTGGTATGTACACAATTCTGTTGACTATGTGAAATAGTCACATAGTGGCACAAAATCTGTCATGCCTCGATGTAACCCCAGAAAATCTTTAAATACTAATCTTAAATAGAACTGACTTTTGTTTCATCTTTGTATTCCAGACTCTGTAGATCTAAGGACAAAGAGAAAGGCGTTTGACCTGGTGATGGCAGTAAGGAGACTTGAGGTGGAGAAGAAGATTCTTGTTGCAGAGATGAACAAGCACTGGAAGTGTCTTTGCACCCGTGCAGACACCCTGAAACTGATGTCATCTCAGCACGCTAATATGACATCAGGCATGTATTTAAGTTATTTAAGTTATACTTGGCATACATTACAATATATCGGAACGTTTCTAATTAATAAAGGCTCAATGTGTTTTTACATGCAAGGTGAGACCTGGGGCCTACTTCAAGATGGGATCCAAGGTCTGCAGAGCTTAATGTTGAAGAACTTGCAAGCAAGCAACAGCATGGCAAAGCATGCAAAGAACTCTTATGTTCAAGTGCTGACAGAAAAAGAGATCAACTTTGACAGTGATTCTCAGGACGATACCTGTAGTGACTCTGAGCAAGACTAGACAGCGTTGTCATGGCCAGAGTCCTTGCTGGGGAGGCAGCATTATTCCGGTGTAAGTTTAATCCATGGTCTAACACACCGTGAAACTGTGTTGGACTCCCTCTCGAGAGATCAAGTTAGCAGACCGCTTATTTAACAGAGTTTTAGCAACCTCAGAAAAAGCTTCCTGTTGTGGGGAAGTCCCAACGAGTCGATTACCGAGTGCAGTTAGAAATGCTCAATTCTGTTCTTTTCCCTGTCCATTCTCGTTAATAAGTGTTATAAACTGGCAGGTAAGACACATATGAACTTTGATTGCATTTCCATGGACTCATAATCAGACATTTTCATCCATGAGCCGCGGAACTCTACTGCACTCGGTAAGCGACTCGTCGGGACTTCCCCACAACAGGAAGCTGCTGCAGGAGAGTGCTGAGCTGTGTTCACTTCACAATAGAAATCCGGCTAAGCTAGCAGATGTTTGATCCCACGGACTATGTGCTGAGACCCTATTTTTACTGTTGCTGAAGTTTGGTGCTGTTCTGAGCATTATTTGTGGCTTTTTGATGGCGGTTTCTTGTTGGAGGCATATACTGCAGTATATCGTTAATGCGCGGTCTTTTTCTGAGGTTGCTAAAACTCTGTTAAATAAGCAGTCTGCTAACTTGATCTCTCGAGAGGGAGTCTTTCATGGTTTCACGGTGTGTTAGACCATGGAATAAACTTACACAGGAATATCCCTTTAAGAAGAGGGCCACTGGGACAGGCTGCTAAGGAATGCTGGCTCGGTGTTTGACTGGAGTGCATCACATCAACTGCAGAGAAAATTCTCTTTCTGCCCCAACCATCACATCACTATTGTCATCTATTGTCTAGTATCCACTATCCATGTCACTGTCTTGGAGGCTACATTAGCCCCTCCACACAATCCGGACTGTGGTCCTAACATTTACCCCTGTTGGCTTGTATTACCTTTTTCTTTTTAATTTAAGTGTCTGTTGTTCTATTTATTTTATCTTCTTTGTATTGTTTTTGTTAAGCAATTCTATTATGTTCACACTCACATAGTCATATTTAACAACTTACACAGCTTTGCACTGATTAAATCCCTGCACTGTTTACTTTTGCACTTCCACCAATGCAAAACACTCCATAGCTGCCCCTGGAGGTCAGTGTATCACAGGGTCAATCCCTACCAGGCTTTTGTAATCACTTGACATGCTCCTCACTTTTTACATTTGTCTGAGTTATTTTTGTGATGTGATCCTGTGGTTGGTATGTCAGACTGTTCATAGGTTGTTTTGTATCCTGACTCTGAGCCCATGTAGTGACTTTCATAATAGAATTAGGCCTTACGTTAATGCTGTGCCCTGAAGATCTTGCCAGTTTATTAATGTTATGTAATTAATGAATACCTCCATATCTTTACTGCTGATAGACTCTGTTTTCCTGTGATGGTCACAAAGTCATGTTGCAAGTAAATCTACTTAGCTTTTAAATGTTCCTTGTCTTGACTTTCATTGCACATCCATAAAAGTGTCTCAGTGAGCTGAAGTCAATACCCGGAAAAGAGGAAGAGTACACCCTGCTCACACAGCTAACTAAGTGTTCAATGTATTCACACTCATGCTCACCTACTGTCACATAATTGATCAATCATGCTTGGTCTGTGGAATAACACCTGTAAGAACAAGGTAAGATGATGCCAAAGAGAGGGATCAGCCAGATACTACTGCAATCCCCATGAGCCCACATTCAATATCTGTCTTTTAGCTTACATCTATAATAATGTATTTGGGACAATAGACGAGTATATATTTTGGGGTTTTTCAAACCTTTAAGGCTGGTAGATCCTTTCAATACGTAATATATTACTTAACATTTATTTAAACAAACCTCCTCCTTGAACCGGCACCTTATCGTGGTGGAGGGGTTTGAGCACCCGAATGATCCTAGGAGCTATGTTGTCCGGGGCTTAATGCCCCTGGTAGGGTCTCCCAAGGCAAACAGGTCCTAGGTGACGGGTCAGACTAAGATCGGTTCACTCGCCCCTGATGAACACAAGAAGACCAAGGACGTGCACGTCACCCGGATCGGCGTCACCGGGGACCCGGCCGGGCGCAGCCCGAACGAGCAACGTGGGCCCGCCCTCCCGTGGGCTCACCACTCGCGGGAGGGTTCAGAAGGGGCCGGTGCAGAGGGATATGGTTGGCGGTCGTGGGCGGGGGCCCCGGCGGCCCAATCCCCGGATGGTGACTCTAGCCATGGGGACATGGAATGTCACCTCACTGGGGGGGAAAGAGCCTGAGCTGGTGCGGGAGGTTGAGCGGTACCGGCTAGAAATAGTCGGGCTCACCTCCACGCACAGCCTGGGCTCTGGAACCCAACTCCTTGAGAGAGGCTGGACTCTCTTCTACTCTGGAGTTGCCCGCGGCGAGAGGCGGCGAGCTGGTGTGGGCTTGCTTATAGCCCCCCAGCTCAGCCGCCATGTGTTGGAGTTCTCCCCGGTGAACGAGAGGGTCGTTTCCCTGCGCCTTCGGGTCGGGGATAGGACTCTCACCGTTGTCTCGGCTTATGGGCCGAACAGCGGTGCAGAGTACCCGGCCTTCTTGGAGTCCCTGGGAGGGGTACTGGAGAGTGCTCCAACCGGGGACTCCGTCGTTCTCCTGGGGGACTTCAACGCCCACGTGGGCGATGACAGTGTTACCTGGAGGGGTGTGATTGGGAGGAACGGCCTCCCCAATCTGAACCCGAGTGGTGTTTTGTTACTGGACTTCTGTGCTAGTCACAGTTTGTCCATAACAAACACCATGTTCAAGCATAAGGGTGTCCATATGTGCACGTGGCACCAGGACACCCTAGGCCGGAGATCAATGATCGACTTTGTGGTCGTGTCATCTGACCTCCGGCCGTATGTCTTGGACACTCGGGTGAAGAGAGGGGCTGAGCTGTCAACTGATCACCACCTGGTGGTGAGTTGGATCCGCTGGCGGGGGAGGAAGCTGGACAGACCTGGCAGACCCAAACGTATCGTGAGGGTCTGCTGGGAACGTCTGGCAGAACCCTCTGCCAGGGAGATCTTTAACTCCCACCTCCGGGAGAAATTGACCAGATCCCGAGGGAGGCTGGGGACATTGAGTCCGAATGGACCATGTTCTCCACCTCCATTGTTGACGCGGCTGTCCGGAGCTGTGGCCGTAAGGTTTCCGGTGCCTGTCGCGGCGGCAATCCCCGAACCCGGTGGTGGACCCCGGAAGTAAGGGTTGCTGTCAAGCTGAAGAAGGAGTCCTACCGGGCCTGGCTGGCCCGGGGAACTCCTGAGGCAGCTGACGGGTACCGGCAGGCCAAGCTTGCGGCAGCACGGGCAGTCTCGGAACCAAAAACTCGGGTCTGGGAAGAGTTCGGGGAGGCCATGGAGGAGGACTACCGGTCGGCCTCGAAGAAATTCTGGCAAACCATCCGGCGCCTCAGGAGGGGGAAGCAGTCCTCCACCAACACTGTTTACAGTGGAGGTGGGGAGCTGTTGACCTCGACTGGGGACATCGTCGGGCTGTGGAAGGAATACTTCGAGGATCTCCTCAATCCCGCTGACACGCCTTCCATAGAGGAAGCAGAGGCTGGGGACTCAGAGGTTGACCCATCCATCACCCAAGCCGAAGTCACTGAGGTAGTCCGTAAGCTCCTCAGTGGCAAAGCACCGGGGGTGGATGAGATCCGCCCTGAGTACCTCAAGTCTCTGGATGTTGTGGGGCTGTCTTGGCTGACACGTCTCTGCAGCATCGCGTGGCAGTCGGGGACAGTGCCTCTGGACTGGCAGACCGGGGTGGTGGTCCCCCTATTTAAAAAGGGGGACCGGAGGGTGTGTTCCAACAATCGGGGGATCACACTCCTCAGCCTCCCCGGGAAAGTCTATTCCAGGGTACTGGAGAGGAGAATTCGGCCGATAGTCGAACCTCGGATCCAGGAGGAACAATGCGGTTTTCGTCCTGGCCGTGGAACACTGGACCAGCTCTATACCCTCCGCAGGGTGCTCGAGGGTTCATGTGAGTTTGCCCAACCAGTCCACATGTGTTTTGTGGACTTGGAGAAGGCATTCGACCGTGTCCGTCGTGGCATACTGTGGGGGGTGCTCCGGGAGTACGGGGTCGGGGGCCCTCTGTTAAGGGCCGTACGGTCCCTGTACTGCCGGAGCAGGAGCTTGGTTCGCATTGCCGGCAGTAAGTCAGACCTGTTCCCAGTACATGTTGGACTCCGGCAGGGCTGCCCTTTGTCACCGGTTCTGTTCATTACTTTTATGGACAGAATTTCTAGGCGCAGCCACGGGCCGGAGGGGATCTGGTTCGGGAGCCAATGGATCTCATCTCTGCTTTTCGCGGATGATGTGGTCTTGTTGGCTCCTTCGAGCCGGGACCTCCAGCATGTCCTGGGGCGGTTTGCAGCCGAGTGCGAAGCGGCTGGGATGAGAATCAGCACCTCCAAATCCGAGGCCATGGTTCTCGACCGGAAAAGGTGGCCTGCTCCCTCCAGGTGGGAGGAGAGTTCCTGCCTCAAGTGGAGGAGTTTAAGTATCTTGGGGTCTTGTTCACGAGTGAGGGAAGGATGGAGCGTGAGATTGACAGACGGATCGGTGCAGCGGCCGCAGTAATGCGGTCTTTGTATCGGTCCGTCGTGGTGAAGAGAGAGCTGAGCCGAAAGGCGAAGCTCTCGATTTACCAGTCAATCTACGTTCCGACCCTCACCTATGGCCATGAACTTTGGGTCATTACCGAAAGAATAAGATCCCGGATACAAGCGGCCGAAATGAGTTTCCTCCGCAGGGTGGCAGGGCGCTCCCTTAAAGATAGGGTGAAGCTCTGTCACCCGGGAGGAGCTCAGAGTAGAGCCGCTGCTCCTCCACATCGAGAGGAGCCAGCTGAGGTGGCTCGGGCATCTGTTTCGGATGCCCCCGGGACGCCTCCCTCGGGAGGTGTTCCTGGCATGTCCCTCCGGGAGGAGACCCCGGGGAAGACCCAGGACACGCTGGTGTGACTATGTCCTTCGATTATGAGAAATCACTTTTTTCAGTCAGTTTTGGACAGGGAAGGCTAAATTACCCATGAGCCTCAGCCACCGTTGCTATGGAGACGAACGTGTTCCACGACTTCGCTATGCGTTAACGTTACCATAGACTGTATAAAACAGTGCCTTAACTGTTACAACATCACTGCCTGATATCAGTCTGGACCCGGGCAAACAAAACCGTCATTTATTTCAAAATAATCAAGATTGTGTGTGTGTTCATGAAGTCGCCCCCTTCACACACACACACACACGCACGCACGCACGCACGTAGAAGGCTCCACGCCCAGGGGTGTCTGCACACAAGACGACAGCCGACAGCGGTCACTCGGCCGTGTGCCCGGATCTCCCGCCCCCGCCCGCGTTCGACTATTGTTTTGGCTTAAATATCTGAAATAAAACAACATATTCACTTTTTGTTAACATATATCATCTAGATGCAGTGTGATTACTAGTTCGGCTGTACTAGCTGTTTCATATATTCAGTAGATATGTCATTATACGACCCTATCAACAACCCTACCTCAGAAACCGGAAGTACTACAACTATGATGCTGATTTGTATCAAACTAAATGGCGCGCCTCTATGGAATTGTAGTTTTTTTTTTAAATATTAGTGTTTTTCCAATAATTGGAAGTTGTAAATACTGATTTGATAGTATATTAAGCGGTTTAAGGGGGTGGTAAACACATATGTGAAATCAAATTTTAAATATGTAATTGTTAAATGGGTGAGAATTAATTTTAACCATATTTGACAGCGCCCCCAATTGGTGACTATACTCACATGATAGCTGAGATCAAAAGTTCTCTAGAAAAGTTTCTCTTATGTCTGTAGCCCCTTTTTTTGCTGAATTATAAACATTCAAACTTGCACCAATGTCAAGGTTCAAAGGTCAGCATTTCAAAGCAGGAGCCATGTAGAATGTTCATACTGACATATGTTACTCTCCAGGTCGAGACCTTTCCAATGATGTATTTGGTTTAGCTCCACATCAAAGTTTTAATTTTTTCGTTTCGTGGACACACACCATCCCAGGCCTAGTTTCAGAGAGCACTTTGAAGGCCCCGTAAATTAAATGAAGCTGTTTGTTTGATTGTTTGTTTATTTTTTCTTTTTCAGTGGAAACAGTGACCAACATGAGTCACTTTAAGAGCTTATAATACTGCTGAGAATCTAGGGCATTACTACTGGCTTGGAGGAAGGAGGGTTTCCATGGCTGAGCAGCTGCATCCAAGCCATACTTCAGCAAGTGCAATGCAAAGTGTCGGATGCAGACTCTAGAGCAGTGGAGACGCGTTCTCTGGAGTGACAAATCGCATTTCTCCATCTGGCAATCTGATTGATGAGTCTGGGTTTGGCGTTTTTCATGAGAACGGTACTTGTCTGACTGCATTGTGCCAAGTGTAAAGTTTGGTGGAGGGGGATTATGGTGTGGGGTTGATTTTCAGGAGCTGGGCGTGGCCCCTTTGTTCCAGTGGAAGGAACTCTGAATGCTTCAGCATACCAAGAGATGTTGGACAATTCCATAATCCCAGTTTTGTGGGAACAGTTTGGGGATGGCCCCTTCCTGTTCAACATGACTGTGCACCAATGCAAAACCAAGGTCCATAAAGACATGGAGGCGAGAGTTTGGTGTGGATGAACTTAATTGAAAAGTCCTGACCTCAACCCGATAGAACACCTTTGGGATGAATTAGAGCGGAGACTGAGAGCCAGACCTTCCTGTCCAACATCAGTGTGTGACCTCACAAATGCACGTCTGGAAAAATGCTAAACCTTGTGGAAAGCCTCATCAGAAGAGTTGAAGCTGTTACAGTTGCAAAGGGTGGACCAACGTCATATTAAACCCTATGGATTAAGAATGGGATGTCACTTAAGCTCAAATGTGAGTCAAGGCAGGTGAGCAGATACTTTTGGCAATATAGTGTAGCTCACTCTGTATTTGTATGGAAGCGTATTGCTGCCATGTCAGAAAAAGAAATACAGACTAACAGCACAGCCTGGGTCAGGGGTCATGCTGGAGACAAATAGTCCAGTGCTGCCACAAGCTTCATGCCTGGCACCCTTGCAAGCAGTCCCTGCGAGGTCATAGGCTGGGGGTAGGAAACCTTTTTATATGAAGAACTACACTGGGTTGAAAAATCACTGATGGGCCAGGCAGCCTGAGTTGTGCTAACTCATAGTTAGTATGCTTGGAGAATAAGTGGGGGCTGTGTATTTCGTGAATAATGCAACACTTTGATGACAAATCCAATCTGAGGCCTTTGATCATTAAGACATTGGCCGGATTAAACAGGTCACATGTGACCTACCTTGCAGGGCCAGGTCTTAGATTTCCCACCACTGTCATAGGCCTTAGTAAACCACCCACCTGTTATGTCATTCCAGGGTGACCGGATAGATGTCTTCAGTGTGCGGGCACATTCCCTATTGTCAGGGAAAACATAGGCAACCTACCTCTGTCCCTGGTTTTATGACGAGAAATGATTAGATTTTTAAATTAAATTGATGGCCAAGCTGGAAATGTTCCCGGCTGTCTCAGGCTCATGTCTCCAGTTTTGATCTGTGAAGTCTGATCACCTTATGTCATGCACATACTGTATGTTGACACAGATAACGAGAAAATGATTTGTGAAACTTGACACAGATCTGCCTGTGTATGAGGCAAAGAAGATGAAAAAGTTGCCTTTCTGAGTGGCACTTCAAACGCTGTGTGATTTCAATTCACTTGCATATTTGTCCATATAATATTTCCTATTATCCAATTACAGTCAAATTTAGTACTTGTTCTGTCACTGCATGCGACTTTCTGCTATCTCACTTTTGCCATCAAATACAGCACATAAGATGTAAAGGATACAGCCAAACAGGTTACAGAACATAGAGGGCAAACAAAGATTTTTCAAGGAATAATCAACGTAATGCTTCATTATTCATCAAAATTTAATCAAATTGTTCACACATATACATACATACAAAATAAACAGTAGGGAAAAAAAAGTAGTAGTAGGTGGTGTTAGCAGTTAAGCTTCATGGCCGGCTCCCAGGTGTCCTCCCAGATTCTGTCACTGTAAATAGTGCACAAGTCATCTTACACACAGCATACACAATATAAAAATATGGTATTGTGTTGCAAAATAGTTTTCTAGGTCATTCATTTTATAATTTGTTTCTACACTTGGTCCCTTACAGCTCTCAATGCGAACTCAAGACTTGTGACTCAGCATTTTGTGCGCATGAGTGCCTTCCAACCGAAATCAGACCCCTTCACAGAGAACAGTTAGCTTCATAGTCCATGGTACGGTTCGCGTTTTGTGTACTGCTAACAACACGACCCTTCCCATAGAACACTGGAACATGCAGACCAGCCAACAACTACTCTTCGGGCTCAAGTCTGAGTATATATCATCTGAAGCTGATAAATAAAGGTTTGCCCTTTTTCTGTTAGCTAATTTTATTGTGGTTTATTTTATGTGGTATTTGTCAAACAGCAGTCATTTTGTTTCTTGTGAAAACTACTGTACCCATAATGCAGCAGAGATCTCCAGGTGGGAGAAGTGTGAACAGAAAGAGGGCTGAGGCCCAAGTCATTGTTACATAATGCAGCAAAACACTGGACACTCAGTCGCTTGGACACAGTCATAACACCTTTGAAGTTCTGTGTCAGGTTAACCATGTCGCTATGTAATTCATCGCCACCACAGTAGGGGGCACAGAAATGTCGTAGGTGGATCCTTACAATAGTATCTGTCTGGCACCACAGAGCCCTCTGCGTCAACGTGGAACCCTGAATTGGGCTAAAGACCCCATCAGAGCTAAAGTGGACTAGTAAGTGATCTGAGTCCTCTTTAAGTGAACTCATTATGTGAACACAACTGAGTTATTTTGCTTCAGTCAACTTCACGGCCCATTTAAGAGGACTGAGTTTGGTTTTCAGCAGTTTTCACTTTGAGCAAAATGACTGCAGTTTGGCAAACACCATATAAAATCAACCAAATAAGCCAAACAGAATTAGCAAATGTATAGGGCAAAGCTGGTTTGAATGGTAGCTTCAGATGTCATACGACCAAACCTGAGCCAGAAGACTTACTTGTACTACATGTTCTCATGTGGTCTCAGTTCGGCTCACTTCAAGAGGGGTCTGAGTATTGTTGGTGTGTTCCTTATGCCCAAAATGGCTGAGTCACTGGTCTTTGTTCACTTTGAGGGTTGAAAGGGACCAAGTGTGAAAACACTAAGACTGTGTGTGTAGCTATGGTATATAATAACAACTATATTAATATTATACTACCCATTTAAATGTGTAAGTAATACTCCATCATCATCTTTAAGTAAAACCGCAGTTACATAAATTCATAGGGCTAAGGTATGGATGAATGAATACGTATTACATATACAGAATAAGCCAGCACTTACCATGAAGGGCAAGGCAGCCAGCGCACCTTGACCTCTGCCTTCCCCTGCAGACACACACACACACAAACTTTATCAGTTTAGTGAAGTTACCATAATGATTTTACCATTCAATTAATGTTGTTCAAACTTGGCTCTCTACACTGGCTTGAAAGCTCAATAATAATGATAAAAAAACATCTGTTGTGGCATACCATTTGCATTGTTGTTCTTGGCTAGTATTTACTGTATGTAACACTTGTAAGAGGGTTGAGATTTGCTTCAGTGTCACTGTATTGTCATATGTGGAATGACAGATGAGCCAGTCAAGAGATTATCAGACAGCCTCATGAAAATATGGTTCTACATCTTACCCCATTCATCCGTCTTGCGATGATTTTGTCAATTGGGAAGACTGTCTGTCGCCTGCATTTTTTGCAACCTTAAATGACAAAAGCAAAAAACAGTTTGTCGATCAATAGATCAACAAGTAGCAGATGTTTGGTGATCCTGTGGGTATTCCAAAAGTGGTGAAGCAGTGTCATGCTGGAAAGCAGCAGCGTAGGCAAACAGAGCAATACAACAAAAGAGCTAGGGAGCAGCCAGCTACTGGCTAACAAGGGGGGGAGAGGTAAGAAGAAGCTGGCAGAGAAGTTGGATGGGACAATGTACACTGTTGTACAGTTTCTTAGAGTAGCCTTATGCAGTCTTGTGTGCTTTTGTAACGCCTTTAATGTAACAATGCCTATGCCATAAAATGCCCACAGGTACAGAGTGTAGTTTGAGTCCAGCCTAAGGTCATTTCACAATCTCAAGTCCCAAGGGGCAAGTACATCAAAGCACATTTTCTGTAGTGACTTTAAAATGCTGAGCTGACACAAAAAGCTTAACCTTAAACTATAAGCTAGTATTGCTTACTTTATACTTATTTGCAGCCTTAGTGCATTATCATAAACATTCACCTTAAGGTGAACCGAACTAATATCTTTTATAGTGGACCAAAGCAAAAAGCACTCCATTCTATTTGTGCACACATTATGAGTTCATCTCAAAGAGGAGGACTCAGATCTCTTCCTGGTACACCTAAGCTGTGATGGGGCCTCAGTTCTCTAGTGCTTTGTGGGCTGTGTAGTCGCTCTGCGTTGGCTGTATCATCAACGTCCTTATATGCATGTTATGAACTCTCTGGTATTAGCAGTGTTGGGCACGTTACTTTTAAAAAGTAATTAGTTTTAGTTACTAGTTACTTCTCCCAAAAAGTAACTGAGTTAGTAACGGAATTACTCCACTATAAAAGTAATTAGTTACCAGAAAAAGTAACTATTGCGTTACTGTTATTTCTTCCCCCTTTTGAGCTTGGCAGTCATTTTAGGCATCTATGTATTTAGGAAATGTCTCTCTGCATGACCGGCTCCTGTTCTCCCTGGTATTTTACCAATGAGTGCTCTGAAGGAGTCTGAGTCAGCTGTTGATAACGGGAGCAAGTTCTCAACAACATACCTGTCTATCACTGCATTCAGTTCAGTCTGTGTCACAAGTTTTTGTGAAACTGTTAGTGGAGCTCACGTTAGCCACACCTGGCCTGCTGTCATCATCAACAGCGTCAACAACTGAGTTTTTGGCCACTAGTGTTGTAGAAGCGTGTGCCGCTGAGAGATGCTTCATTAGATCAGAGTTGCTTACAACGGACGAGGACAAAGGAGATTAAAGTAGTGTCTGTACTTCCACTTTGAAAACGTTAACTTTCCCTCCGGACTTGCCATTGCCGCAGTTCAACTCAGCTAGTTTGTGTGTATGAGGCTGCTGTGTGCGTGTGTGGCTTGTGTGTAAACTGAACATTGCAACTGATTGGCTTAAGAACTCTCACTCTATCTTAGAGAGCCAATCATCATCACTTATGCGGTTGCCTCCTGCCTCACCGGAGGAAAAAAAATACTGCTCTGCAGCTCCAATGATCAGCTTCAGTTTGCAATGCGCCACATTTAATAGTCGGTAACGCTAACGGGGTTGTAACTATGGAAATAGTAATTAGTTGGATTACCTGTTACTAAAAAAAAAGTAAAGACGTTAGTAATGCTGTTTATTCTAACGCCGTTATTCCCAACACTGGGTATTAGGCCATCGTTCATTATCAGCTTAATTATAATAATGACAATATATCATGTTTAGTATTTTTTTTTTGCTTGTTTCATAAACATAAAAATAAGTATACCATTAATGTCTGGGTGTTTTCATATTCATATTGTCCCCTTTAACTGAACCAAACCTCGTCCTTTTAAACTGAACTAAGAAGTGGACCAAAACAAAAAGAAATCAATAATCTTTATGTTCACATTATGAGTTCTCTGAAAGAGGACTCTGATCTCTTTCTGGTCTACTTCAGCTCTAATGGGACCTCATCCTATGCCTATTCACACTCACCTGCAGCTGGGGCTGATCGTGTGTCTCCTGAGCGTGTGGCTGGGGCTGAGGGTGCAAGGGGAAAAGTTAAAGAATGACATTTTCAGATTCTTGGGGGAGGTGCTGATATTGAAAATCAAAACTGAGCTGGAGTGATACTGCTATTGATAGCTAAAATAACAGTTTTCCCAAAAGTTTGAGTGGATAGAGAGATAATAAGAAATGGTGATCCATATCACTGTATATAGTGTAGTTCACTGACTTATTTGTTGTTGGTATGATCAAAGTTATTTATCATAATTAAGCATTTTCTGAAGAACAAACTTGTTGGTTATACAATTACATATTAACTTATTGGAACAGGTAAAGTTCACCTGGGTTAATTTGTTTTTGGCTAATACAACAATTAAAAAAATATGGGCAAATTTACAGATTGGGTGCAACAAATGTGTACTTAAACTGTCTTTTCTTTTTCTGTGGCTGCTTAGGGTCTCAGCTGGGGCTGAGAGTGCAAGGGGAAAAGTTAAAGAATGATATATTCTCAGGGGAGCGGCTAAATTAATTGAAAGAGATGGAATTCACCTTGTGTAACTTGTTTTAGATCAATACAATGAATACAAAAAACATAGGGCAAATTTACAGATTGGGTGCAACAAATGTGTACTTACTCTGTCTTCTCTTTTTACATTCCTGGGGCTGGGGAATATGCTGGGGCTCCTGAGGTTGTGGCTGGGAGTGAGGGTCCACGGGATAAAGATCCAAGATTAAATATTTCTGGGCTAGTGGCTGGTCTTCGGGGTGTGGCTGGTCTTCAGGGAGGTGGTGGTCTTCGGGGTGTGGCTGGTCTTCGGGGAGGTGGTGGTCTTCGGGGTGTGGCTGGTCTTTGAGGAGGTGGTGGTCTTCGGGGTGTGGCTGGTCTTCGGGGAGGTGGTGGTCTTCGGGGTGTGGCTGGTCTTCGGGGAGGTGGTGGTCTTCGGGGTGAGGCTGGTCTTCGGGGAGGTGGTGGTCTTCGGGGTGTGGCTGGTCTTCGGGGAGGCGGGGCTGGGGCTGATCTGTTGTGGAGACCCAAGTAAGCAAACATTTTTATTCTGTACATATCGTTAGAAGAATCTACAGACAACAGTAATGAACTCTGCATAAAACTAATCTTACCTTTTATTTTGAGTATAAACTCATAAGCCGTCTTCATGTTGTTCAGGAAGTCGGTTATGCTTTCATTTTTTGGCAGATTCGTCACTACATCTGCCACCCACTTGCCCTTGCTATCCTTGTGACTGGTGAACAAGATTGGCGTATAGCCCAAGGCATAAAGTTTTTGAACCTGAAATGAAACAAGCACATTACCACTACATCATTAAACTATGTATCTACATAAATTGCAGTCCATCTACTATTTAAAAAGACCCAATCTGGCAAAAAAATAGTTTTTATCACTTTCCATTTCATTAGCGATATACTGTGAAATTGATACACAGAACTATTCATTCATGAGGATTTTTTATTGCAACTGCCAGTGCTCCATTTCGTTTGAAATAATTGATCAGATGTTGTGCCAGTACTAAAGATCGGTTCCACTCATTAGATTACTAGACACACAATTGACATAATCAACTTCCTTCACAAATAAGTTTCTTTTTTTATCTTACACAAAACTTTACCTGTGTACAACCAACATTCACATAGTGTAATGTGCTAAGTAGTGGTGGTGTAGTGAATAGAGGTCTGGGTTTCTAAACACTGTGAGGCTAGTTTCACATCGCAAGACTCCTACCCCAGTGTGGACTGAGGACAGTCTTGAACTGATATCCTAACCCTTTAGCAGTCTCTTTGAAATAAATATGGAGACTAAAGAGTGTTAAAGGTTTATGTGTGGGCTATGCAGTGGTTTAGTAGTTTGCCTGTGTTGCTGGCCATTTACTTGGTGAAAATCTTGAGTAACTAAGAAAAAGACTGACATAATTGTCTCAAGTGAAAAAATTAGGAAATGTTTTTGGTGGAGTATACCAATTTTAGAAACGGTTTGGTGTTGTGTACCAGGATATTGTTAAAATTACCCACAAAGCCATTTAGAATACATGCCGCATTCATTTAGGACCTCTGAAAAAAAAAGTCCACAGCTTATAAGGCCAACTTAAACCTGTTACATTTAAAAATCCTATATTTAAACCTCATCTTCTGTTAATTCTCAGAAATTGACCATGGTCTGAAAAACATGATGACAAGAATTGATAGAATTGACAATAACATTACATTGTGGGCGAGTTGGAGCAGCGGTTAGCATCCCCAACTGACATCTGGGAGACTGGGATTCGATCATGTCACTTTGGATAAAACATCTGCTAAAAACCTGTCACTTTTACCTTTAAATACATATTAGATGCTAGGTACTACTTGATTCTTGTTTTTTTATTCCCACCCCATATTCCAAAAAGCATGTAGATTCCAGATGTTTATCTCAAGTTCGTGTTTAACAGATGAAACTATTTGTTTTCTTCTGATCTATGCATCTACAGATGGGGTCCTTGCCCCATCACACATTATCAACGAAAAGTGACAGAAATCATGTTAGGGGGGCTTTCTGTAGGGAGAGAGATCTTATATTCTGGACTGATGGAAATGATCCCCTTAGGACAGACAGATGGGTGTGCATGTTAATGTAAATACTGTATGTACTTTGAGTTTCACATTGATTACCACTCAATTCATGAAGTATGAGCATTTTTACTTACAGCAATATTGGAGGAGGCCACCACCCGCGCTGCATTCCTTTGGTTGATGACACCCTGCCCCCACTCACTCGTGTGGTGGTCTTTTGATTTTTGCAGCTTAACGTTTCTGCAAAGGCTTTTAAAACAGGCACTGCACGATTTACTGTTGGCCTGATTCGGCACCTGGCAGTAAGGGCAGGGTCTGAACTTTGGCTTTGTCATTCTGAAATGTACAACAGACACACAAACAAAATATCAATATTATACTGTATATCAAACATTGATGCAAACACATGTATGCTCAAAAAAGACAAAGCATTCATGCACATTCAGGTGGGCGAGTTGGAGCAGTGGTTAGCATCCCCGACTTACATCCAGGAGACCATGTCGCTTTGGAAAAAAGCGTATACTACATATCTGTCAACTTCACCTTCACCAAACAAAACCCTTCACAACTTGGACTCAAATTGTGGTGATTATATTGTAAGTACTGATTGCTATGTTATATTGAAAAAAATCTACTTGTGACACCTGTCTCAAATGGCTGTTTGTTGCCCATCTATGTGTAAAACTGAATAGGCCTACAGCTTGGGGATGGGCCTACTGAAATAGCATGCTGAATTTTCAAACTAACAGCCATATCCTGGCAATAAGTCCCTTCAAGTTTTAGATATTAGCTTACTTTAACATCTACACCCAGCAAATAAGAGTAAAGAAATGTAAAAGTTACAGTTACTTATTTGGCATGCTACTTTATCCTGAATATTGGCCTAAAAAATGACATTTTCAAGAAAGCAGTATGCTTTCTAAGCTAAGAGGCTAGCCTATATTGTGCAGTCTCATGCACATTTCATTTGGTGGAACGAGGTATTATATGTCTCTATCCCATGAAATTGATACAGTGCACTCAGGACGACAATAACGGTGGTTTAAGATGTAGGCTAAATACAGTACATTTTCAACTTATTGTTTGCATGCATGCTGTAGTTACTTCATACACAGTAAAGTTGTACTTACGTAGCAGAGTCGAAAAACGCAATGATGGTTGGGACCGTTGTACACGCCGTGTATAACGTTACTGACGTGTCACCATCAACGTAGTTGGTCAACATAATGTAAGAACTTGCGGCAAAATAAATCATCATAAAAAATATGCATTCTTCTCAATTTCCGCAGTAGGACGGAGTATTAGGGCCAGACTAAGAGAACAAAATATTATTATTATTTTTTTGAAATTACGAGAATAAAGTCATAATATTACGAGAACAAAGTAGTCAGTTTATGAGAACTCCTCTCGTATTACCGTATTACGAATTTATTCTCGTAACATTACGACTTTATTCTGGTAATATTACGACTTTATTCTCCTAATTTATTTTATTTTTTCCCTCTTAGTATGGCTCTAATACTCCGTCGCAGTTATCCGATTCCACATACTCAGGAGCTTAATAAGAAAATATATACAAGTCAAGATAAACATCTGTAACATAAAATGCATCACCGGAAACCGACACTTCCAGCGCAGGCAAGCTGCACGTTATCTGACCCCCTTGCATCAAAATCCACCGATGAGGGATTTGCGTTCAAATTTGTCAGATGACCCTCTGCGTCGATGTCCGACGTAGAGGGGGTACCCTCTGCGTCGGAGGTCGACGACAGGGGGGTATGACCAAACGTCAGTATGTGACGAGTAGGGATGAGACTGTGTTGGCACCAGAGGACTGCTCAAGTTCCTCAGGTGCTCTCCTCTGTAATGACAAAATAAGATCCTTTGTATTAAACAACCATTCGACCATTACAGAGGTCGGCTGTTAAAAATAAACATCAACCGCACGATGATGGTGTGTAAACAATTACCTTCCTGCCCTTGCCAACAACGGTCCACTCAAAGGGGTTTGATGGACGAGGTACGGTGACCTCTCCCTTCACAACCACCTTCGGAACAACCTGCCTACGAGGCGGCGACGTTCTGGGAGCAGGCTGAGGCTTTGGTGTCGGAGGATGCAGGAACTCGTATGCAACACTCCACAGCAGCCCGGCAAAAATGGGCATGCCGTCACTATCACTGAGGTGAACCTGCAAAAATAATGACAATAAAACAGCTTAAACGATATCTGCAATAAACTTGTCATTCAACTACAGAGAAAATGTAGACGAGACTATATTTTACTTACACCATCTTTGCTCCACAGCTTAAGCCGGTCCATGGGGAAATGATCAGCAAAGGAGAAGAACCTGACACCTAAAAAGACAAATATCATCAATTATACTAACATCTCTATGCATTTCATTTAAAGTTTGAGATAACACAACCGTAATTATTATGGAAATTATAACTTTCATTCAAACAGTCTGCCTAATAACACATCATCCATTATATTGTAACTGCAGTTAAACTCTACTCTTTTTAAAACTTACCCATACGTGCTGCCACACGGCGGAACTCTTCACGCAACAATTGCTGCTGATCGACTTCAACAGTCAAACGGGGTGCAAAGTCTGTGACACACACCTGTAGAGTAAAGTGGTTGTTAATAACAGAATAAAAATGTTCTGATACTGTCATAACTAATGATATAAATATACATTATTCTGCAACAGAAATCAATATATATATATATATATACACACACACACACACACACACACACAATAGAATATAAACCTACGTTAGGCCATCGCGAGCAGGCACTGAGCAGGAGCTTAGCAAAATCTGCCCCAGCCTCGTCGATGGTCCTGCTGGATGTCAGGTTGTTGCTTGGTGCAATGACCAGGACTGCGTCAGGAGTCCGAGGAACAGCAGCATGTAGCAACTCGGTCCTCAGCTCCATCGCACAGGCCCCGGGCGTGCACATGAGGCCAAAGGAGAGTGAGCCCTCTGGCATCGGGACAAAGCCATCTACGATTGCGCGTAGATGGGAATCACCGACAACAAGAACAAACTGGAAAAAATAGATTTGATTGTTGTAGAATGAAAATCACTAATAAACTCTTTTATTTTTATCTTTATTTTTATCTTTATTTTTATCTTTATTATTATTATTATTATTATTATTATGTTACCTTCTTGTCAGGTGATTCGCACGGCAAGACCAGCTTGTGCTGACGGCCTGTCAGCAACGACTTGTGCCATTGTTTCACAGCATGGCGCTTACCAGTGCCAGACTCTATTGATAAACAGAAAAATAACAAGATACACATTCTTAATGAAGCCTTTCAAATCATCATCACAAATCATGTAAACACAACACACCTTGCCACTAAGAAAATATGTATAGTGTACACATCTAAGGAAAAGATTTACATACGTGAGACAGAGGCATTGGGAGGCTGCTGCGGTTCCACGGCAACCTTTCGCCATTCGACCAGATTTTTTTTGGCTGCCTCCGAACGACGAAAAGACTTGCCCCGTGGCATCTAATAACATTTAAACAATTGATTATAACATTACAACTCATCTGTAGCCTGAAATAATTGGACAAAATACATCTTAACACGTTTAACAAGCAAGCAGTGATGGGAGAAGAAGAATTAAGATTGTTACTTGAAGTGAAACTCTCACCAAAATGCAACCAAGGCTTTTTTGTTAATGTATACGAGTCAAACCTTCGTGTAAAAGGTATAATTATGACAAAAGAGGCACTTTTAAGATTGACCATATTTTCGCTCAAACTCATTATCAATGGGAGTGCATGGGCCACTTTTACACTAGCATTAAAACTGCTATTTTTAAAACACTAAGAAGGGTCAACACAACATGAAACTTTGCTCATAGTATCACCATGGTCTCTACACATAGCTCAAGTGCACCACATACACTACCCAGACATTTCGATACCCGAGTACATCTGGGCTGAACTGACGACAGCTAGAGGAAGAAGCTACTGCTAATGTGAGTTGTTCAAACTCTCTTTTTGTAAATTCTGGGTACACAAACAATGTTATCAATTCTCAAATTCATGTAGAGACCCTGGTGACATCACTTCATGTCATTTCATTTATGGAGGGCAATGTGAAGACTGTGTGGTGAGTCTGTACTTCTCTTCAAAATTACTATCAATAATATGGTATGCACATAGAGTAGATCTGAATGATCTACTCTATGTGCATACCATATTATTGTCAACTGTATTATCAACTTGTTCACGTGAACTTGCATTAGATGTTACAAATATGCAGATAAAGTGTATAAAACCACGAATTGATCAAAGTACAGTGACAGGTCTGAAGTCTGCTGTGAGCACAAGGCCCTAAAATGGCTAAAATGTCACCTGTGTTACCTTTCAACTGTGATAACCATTCACTGTAACACTGTATGAAATTAAATTTGTTGAATCTAAATAAAAAAATGTTTTATCAACAAAAGGTTTCTCTTGTTCTCCTGTCCTGTAAACTGTGTTACTCCTCTCAACTATGTTACAAGTGGTCTTTGTATGATGAATAACTCTAAATTCAGTGTAATGTGGATTTATGTTGAAAAAACGTTCATGCATCATCATAGCATCTCGCAGAATGTCCATCATAAAGCTCAAAAGTCAAATTTTTAAATAAGTTTGACTGATAGCCTCAAAACCCCTGGTGAATAGACTCAAACACTTTTCAAAAAAAGTGTGTCATTAATTGTGTAGCATTTCATAACATTATGTTTTATATGACACAACATTTGTCCATAACACACTTGACAATATAATGAATCAAATGTTTATTTTCATTAACATTAAAAAAGTTATTTGAGCTTAACCTTTCCAATTCATACATTTAGCGAATTAACATTGTATACTATGGAAAAATGTAGTTGATTTATCGAAAATAATTACTGATATTTTGACTTTTTGGTTGAAATGAAATCTCCTAATCATAGAATGACTACATAGCTATATTAATACGGATATTACTGAAGACATGTTTACAGTTGGTTCTACAGTTTGATCATATTGCTAAATTAGGGGTAGAGTGCATGGTGAACTCAATAACTTGCTTCTTTTTTTTTACTCTATACGTTTCTCTTTTTCTCTGTCCTGCACTGAAGCGCAACATCGCCCGCGAAGTTCAAAAAACTACTCCAACCAATCACAGCGCAGGACGCCCCTCAGTTGAAAGTTCATCCCGACAAGCACAGCGCGACCGCGAAATTCAAAATATACTTGCGCAAATCACAGCGTAGTAACGGAATTCTTTACCAGTGTGGCGTTATGATACTTGAAATTTATTTTGATATTACATAAAATGAATACTGTCTAAAGACTTGCGTTGCTAGTAGCTTATAGCTGATTTAGCAAACAAACCAAAGGCATGTGCTACCAAACATAACCTATGCTAACAGCCAACCAGCTCTCCTAAGACTAACGTTACAGATAAGCCAGCATCGATGACACATACCATAACAGCAGGAGAAGATTCATTCACTTTTAACTTGGTTAGAAAAATAACTCGAAGGTTTCTGCTACAGAGCAATGCTAATACTGTCTGCTAACTTGCTCTCTCATCAGATGTACAATGATTGAAGGTCAAACAGGGTGACTTTACATACAACCAACAGTGTTAAAAACAAACAAAAATAACAGCATGACAGTCATTCACAAACCATAACTTACACACACACAACTTATCTTACTAAAGTTTGCAGTTAAGTCTTATGCTAACGCATTGTAAATTCAAAACTCACTCACCGTATTGAGCAAGTCCAAACTCCGGATGAAGAAAACAATGCTGCTGTCTTAATCCGAAATGTGTGGGAATGTATGTCAGTATCTATTTGTATGTTTGTATGTATGTGTGTATGTGTGTGTATTCTCTATGTCTCTATCTCTGTCTCGGTGAGAACTTTAGCAAACTCCAGATAGGACTCTCGTCTCCAAAGTTTTTTGCTAAAGGGACCGTTAACTGGGTTCAGCGTTCTTTTAAAGGCTAACAGGTGACATGCAACCAGCCAACCAATCACGGCGCAGCAACGTCACCCAGCTAGCGATGGTGTATGTTCTTGGTTGAGACTGTGATAAAAAGAAAATTTGGTCATTAATTATTTACTGGGTATTATTAAGGGGGATTAAACAAATATTTTAGCATGTATAAATCTGTGAAATACACACATGTTGTGTGTATGTTTACTGGATCCTTTCCCCCCTCCCCACTACATTAACTTAATGGTAGAGTCCTACACTACCGGAAGACAACACACACATTGTCAAAATACAGTAATTTGCAAGTAAATTATTTGCTTTCTTTTATTTCTCATATAAAGAGTGTTCATGCCGGCAATAATACGACTTTGCGCTACATTAAAATAAACTATTAATTCAACACCACTTACTACAGGCAGGGACCGAGACTGACGTAACTCCAGCTATTACAGCGATCGTATGTCATTGACAGGCAGCCGGTTAGCAACGCTAACATGTTATAATACGTTTAAACAGCAGTACATCCACACGTTTATCAGCCTGCACAGGAAGACAGTAATGCAAGCAGTGATGAAGAGGATTCGGCATTATCACAGAGCACACACCTAGATGTCTCCTGTCACTCTTGGCTAAATCAATGATACCTATGAATCCTGCAAATGTCATGAAGATGAAATAAAAGTTTTGGGACTAGCTAACTCTGCCTGTGTCCACTATGTATTGCTAGAAATGACCCTTCAATTATATCTGATGTTGTAGTGTATGATGGGGAAAAAACAACCTGCAAATGTCATGTACTGACATTATATATTTAAAGCAGTCGTCACCATCCACCATGCCGCCAAACAGTACTGGTGAGGGGATGCACTGCATGGGAGAGTAGCACTACCTGATATACACTGCACAAAGTAGGGGGCTATCAACAGTGTACTCGCAGCCAGGCTTGACACTTCTCAGACACTCACCTTGACTCTGACTGGTTCTTTTGATTCGAGTGGCAAAATCTTGCAAACCAAGACACACTGGCTGCACCCACAAACAGTGGAATTTTTTCACAGTTGATGTATTTCTTATTCTACTCTCAAATCATAATGACTATTTTAGCCAATATAACAAATAATGCTTGTATGGACAAATAATTTCTCTTCTTCATTATAAAATCAACCACATCACACAAGCAACACTACAACATCACAAAAATGTCGTTTCTTATTTTTGAAACCCACAAATAACTAATGGCTAACACTAACACATCTGGAATGCTTTTATTTTTTTTACCCCATAGTCTTAATATTACGATTGTTGTGTGTGTGTGAACACTTGTGACAATTTCTAACACCCTCAACATCATAGAAAATGTATACAAAAGGAAGCAAACACGTATCTAATCACCAACATTTATTTAACAGTTACATGAACACGAAGACGAACACGAAGACGAAGATGAACACAAACACAAACTCTTGTCATTCATCTCCCCACACCTTCTCCTAGAACAAATAAGAGAAACAACACAGGCAAATACATTATTACACTCACATATAAAGGCACAGCTTGAATGTAACAAAATACCACATTTACAACTTACACTCATCCACCATCTCCGCCACTCCTACAACAAATAACATAAACAACACAGGGAAATACATTATTACACTCACATATAAAGGCACAACTTGAATGTAACAAACTACCACATTTGCAACTTACCGTCCTCCACCACCTGCACCTCGCCTACAACAAGCAACATAAACAACACAGGCAAATAAATCATAACACTTCAATTACACTCACATATTAAGGCAAACCTTGAATGTAACAAACCACTACATTTACAACTTACCCTTCTCTATCAGTGCGTTTACGTGACACTCAAGAAAACCGAATTACTGCGTTAGTCTGACTATGATCGGATTTTTAAGATGCATGTATACACCTTTGTCTAACTAAACCGGATCGGATTTCTCATAGTCGAATTACACCACGTAGATTATTCGATTGAAAGTCGCATTACTCCTGCATGTATACGTTTCCAGCGGATCGGATCGGATTTTGCGTTCTGCGCAGGCGCGAGATTTTTCCCCGGGGCCGTGAGCCGGAAGTAGACGGGCGGCGGCGGCTTTCCTCCGAAATCACGGCAAGAAAGAGCGCCAGAGTGCACCTAGTTTGTGTAATTATCATGTACACCATATACGAAGTGTACAACTTCGTCTCGCTCTTCGTACGCCATCTTTCTTGAATGCCGAGGCAGCTGGTGACGTAAAGAGGTCAGCCGGAGGTGCGCCGTTAACACTAGTTGAAATGGGTACAGCGCCACCTAGCGTACCGGGGTATGACATGCTTTCGGCCAGTAATTCGATTTTCTCACTGGCATGTATACTCGGATAATTGCAGTTGTCCGATTGAGCAGCATAGTCGAACTATGGCTGTAATCTGACTAAGCTGTGCATGTAAACGCACTGTATGTCAATTCCAACCTGCAGCATTTCTGCATCAGTAAGCTCTGCAAATACACACAATCATAGTGTTCCGTTCCGTTCCGTTTTCTTTCCGCTTATCCATGAGGGTCGCGGGATGTTGCCGCTTTTTTCCCCCCTAAGGGGGGTTGCGGGGCTTACTGGGGCCAAATCCAGTCTTACTCTATGGGCGTAGGCCAGGGTACACCCTGGACGAGTCGCCAGCTCATCGCAGGACCCTTACTGATGGCAGTGGCTGCCTTCACAAGGTGCCAAGCTGCACATCAGGAGCAACTTCGGGGTTCAGTATCTTGCTCAAGGATACTTCGACTTGTAGCTCAGTCCCGCCCTGGGGAGCTCATAATCATAGTGTTAGATGAACTATTTGACTTTTTCCCACACTCACTTTCAGGGATCATACACATTTTTCTAGGTCAAATTCAAGCACTTTTAACAGTAATTTTCTATTTTTTCCCTTTTCACACTTAAAGCTGATGATGTCAATGCCTGATGTGACGTTACAGAGACAAACTAAAAAGTCACATTTCCGACTGGTGTTAACCAACTGGTGTGAGTCACTCGTTTGCTGACAACCTGTCAGCAGCATGAAAGATTAATACTAAATGTGTCATCAGTCCAAGTTGCATCAAATTTGACCTTCTCCTCAGCCATCCTTCTCTGTTCCTACCAGACTGCATGTGTAACGATACACACACAGGCCATAGAAGGTAGATACAGTCAGCCGGCATCACGTAATGTCATTAATGCTGCATTAATTATTATTTAACGTTTTATGGTTTCCATTAGGGCTGACCTCCAATAGTCGACTATTCGATTCGGAGAGGATCTTATTTGACTATGAACCTCGTAGTCGAATGGTCCGAAAATGTTGTTATCTAAACAAGACCGTACAATTCTGACTATATGGAGTGCCCACGGCTGCTGAGCGTAAATTATTACATAGAATGTTTTTTTTTTTTAGTTATATAAAAGCCTATTTTGATACAAAATCTGCCTACTTTCTGTTAATAAAGACTTCAAAATGATGTGTGCGTTTAAACGGTAGTCTTAGCTTCTTACTACATATTAATAAATCACCCACTGCAGTTGCACAATCCAAAGGAGCGGAGGTGAGCAGCACACTACAGTACCGTTAGCATTTACGGATTTATTGGCTCACAATGGCTACTAAGGCCCCGTCCACACAGGCAAAAACGATCTTTTTTTCTTATTCTTCCTCGTCGTTGTTTTAAGAATATTTGTGTCCACACGGATCCACTGAAAACGACCGAAAACGCTGTAGTTCGTATTCTAGGCCTATAGGTGGCGCTTCACGTTCACCAAAAACGGAGAAGAAGACACAGAGCATGCACAGAAAGCTTGCGCGCTATAAACAAACAGACAGTTGACGGAGAAACCGAACACAAGAAGAAGAAGATGAAAATGGCGAGTGGAAGGAAACCAGAATCGTTTGTGTGGACTGTTAATGAGGTCGAACTGCTCCTGCGACTCACACTCAACTCAAGGCAAGTAAGTTGCAAGAAAGCTCAATAGCTTCTGCAGCACGAACATGAGCATGTAGTCCGCCATTGTTGTTGTTGTTGTTATGAGACATCGCGGGGTAACTTACTCAAAAAGTCTAAATTTACATTTTATGTGACAGGAGAGCGCAGACTCTCCCATTGAACAAATCTGCCGATCTTTTTTGCAGACATTGCATGACGCAGTCTTTCATTCCGTCATGGTCTTAACCATACTTTGTAGTTATCATTTTCAAGCCAACGCTTGTTAAAATGGCACCCTCCCGGCATTTGTCATTTCCTGCTGTCTGTCTTCGATGGGGGCGGAGCAGGGCCACCGGATTGGCAGGTTGCAGAGAGGCTCAACACAGCCCAGGTGAAAACGTTCAGATAGAGTTCTCTTACTGATTTTATTTCTCTGTGTAATAAACAAACTATCCAGTCTGATCCCAAAAGTTATAAAGTCAAGCACTTTCAAGCACTTAAACTTAGTGCCAAACACTTTTGAGACCTTGAAAACACAACATTGAAATTCAAGCACTTTCACGGATTTCAAGCAGCCATACAAACACTGATTTTCCATGTACTTATACTGCTGACTCACAGTTACTGAACTTACCACTTCGAGCAGCCATCAACTCTTGTTTGAGTTGCTCATTCTCTGCCTTCAACTGCTGGATGGCACTTTCGAAGCTCTCAGCACGCTTCTTAAACCACTGCACCTGCTGCCTACAAGCCCGATTTTGCTTGAGAATGCGGTCAGCCATCCTCAGTCCAATCTCCCCCGCTTGCAAGCTTTGCTTATAAAGCTCTCGACGGGGCACAGCCTCATTCAAGCACTGATACTGCAACACACACAACATACAAACACTTCACCGACATAAATAAACATTACCTGTTACCTTATATTTCCACCATACACGTAGACACTCAAACTCACATATATATTTTTCTAATGTTTTACACTGTTTACAGCTACAAATATATATATGTACATATATATATATACACATACATACATACAAAGGCTTATAATGGTAGCCTACTATAACTTCAATTTGTTTTTTGCATTTATTATATAAAATATAGTTTATGTCAGAGGTTATACCACTTCACTCATAAAACAGAAGACAGATGCTAACTACCAACTAATTTCTTATCTTGATTTGCAGACTTTGTTCATTTTTGTCTCCATCATTGTTATTATTATTACTTTGATTATAAAAAAAAAATTAAAAAAATCGGTGTATTTACAAAATACATACAATTACGTGCATGTCAACGTTGGTAGATTTTATTCACCCAGATGTCACATTTACTTGTCTGGTTATTGTAAACACAGCTCCAATAATTAAATGTCATTTATCATCACATCTGTCATAACCTTAGTGGCTATCAACATGAAACGCCTGATTCAATACTTACAGACATCAACTGCATTTCTTTGTTGAAGTTCATGGCTTCGGGATCCTTGACGAAGGTTAACTTGGAGGGTGAGTGTGGGAATGCCATGTCTATATTTCAGTACAGAAAGACACAACCCATTCACATTTAAATATCAGTCAATCACAGCAATAACAACACACTTTTTGACATTACTTATAACTCGCACTTTTTCCATTCATGTATTCATCCAACAGTAACGTTAGCATGCTTTCGCTAACGTTACATCGTTAACTAGCTAACCGGCAATAACTTACTCCATCCATACACACTTTCAAAACTATGTCTGAATACTAAATCAACTACCTTGATATCTGTCGGTGCCAACAATTTTTATGCTTTTTGTTTACGTTTTATATGATGATATTAGGTGTGTTGGTACAGGTGAAGGACAAGTGAACAACCTACCTCATGCGAATAAGTCCAGATAATGGCGGTCTCCACGGATATTCCACAGGTGTAACATGGGAAATCGCGACAGATCTCATGACGCATTCAGGGAACTCAGGTGGATTTTTAGTCAGGGAGGCTGCGCAATGACGGAATTTAAATACACCTTAATTTCCTGAATGCCGCATGACATTTCGCTATGTTACATACAAGTCTGGAATATCGCTTAGAGAGATACATTATCCCGAATTCATCTTCACAGGTAAGTTGCTCATGTGCCATTCACTTGTAACAACACACCTAATATCAGCATATTAAACACAAACAACAAGCATAGCTATTGCTTGCAATGATAGATGTCAAGCTATTTCATTTAGTATTCAGACATTATTTTCGGTGGCAAACTAACGTTAGCTATAAACTGCTAAAGCGAGTGATGGAGGAATGAAAAAGTGCATGTTACAAGTCATGTCAAAACGTGCGTTGTTAGCGATGTGATTGACTGATATGTACATCTGAATGGGTTGCGTGTTTCCACATTGCAAGTATAGACATGGGTGCCAAGACTCCCCGGCCAAGGTCGGCACCGTGAAAGACGCAGAAGTCATGGGGATTCGCCAGGACTTGCAGCTGCTGTCTGTAAGTATTTAACAAGGCGCTGTATGTCAATAACCAGCAGGCTTATGACTGACGTTACCCACCCCAACCATAAAGTATTTGTGAAGCTGCCTTTTGGCAAGCGCGTACGCAGTGTTTGCATTGAAATGTAGACAGAATGCCTCATAAAGAGGATTTGCCGTTGCTACGTGTGCGTGTCCACAAAACTGGTTGTGCCAGCTTAGCAACGTGAACTCATACAAGTTATGCCGCCAATTGATTTGATGCGACACTCCTGTTTCTTTCACATATGTTTATTACACCGTAGAAATAAAAGTTCCGATTAAACAAAATAAAAGACAACATCAGCTATTGCAGTCAATAACGTTACAGAAATAGCACTGCTTAGCATTGTAGCTAATACCGATAAATACAACATGGAATAATACTAACCACTGTAGCCTGCTTCTCGACGAACGGCTGAGTCATTCCCGAAAGGCAATCTTCACTGTCAAAAAATATGATTCAACATAAACTACTAAACAGCTAGTATTCAGTCTCTGCGTGAAGCTTAAAGACACTGCTTCGGCTTGTCTCTTTTAAAAACAAAGCATGTATTTCTAAAAATTCCCAAACAGCTGCAATTACACAAGCCAATGCAATTCACTTATAAAGAGGACTTGTAAAAAATGCTAAAAATTACCTACCAATGAATGTAACGCTGCTGCTGTGATAATAAATGAAGGTTCAATATTGAAACTGTGTGTACAACAACCAGATTCTGATATGTAAACATAACATCTGTGGGAATAAAAACCAGCCACATTGACATGTAGCTAATTGTGATGAATCCTTTGTATAAATACACTGAATTTTTTTATAATCTCATTACTAATAATACGATAATGGAGACACAAATGAACAAAGTCTGCAAATCAAGATAACAAACTACAATTGGCAGTGAGCCTGCTTTCTTCTCTTTTAACAGTGACGTGTACTCAATGACATAACATTATAACAAATGACATGTCTACCACTGTGCGAGAAGCTAGAAGGTTTGTGAGGCTACGGGAGGATGATACTCAGCTTCTTCCTGAAACTATTTCATTGCATCATGCCTAGTGTGCACATTCTCTTCAGCCAGCTCCAGAGGCGGAGCATCGACTCAGTCTTTGTCCGGGGAATCATGCAGCAGTTCACACAGTTTTTCTGACTTCAGCGGGTTAGGGTTAGGGTTATATACTTTGTATATACCATATACTTTGTCGCACATTCAAAAACCTTATATCCACGCGTTCAGTGCATTGTGCTGAATCTAGTGGTATCGGCCACGCCCATTTCCGCCTACCGTTTTTTTTCGCTACGTCGCAAAATGTCGAAAACCTACTTTTTCGAACTCCTCCCAGGCGATTTCACCGATTTGCACGAAACTTGGCACACAGCATCTGTGGACCCTCCTGACAAAAAGTTACTCGTGGATTTTAATTAAAACAAATAATTTTAAAGTTATTAAATAACAACTTCCTGCAGATTTGGTTTAAAACAGAAAGTGTTGGATATTTCCACAGTGGTCAGGTCTAATGACATGAAACTCAGGATACTACTTCCCCATGAGCCCCTGAGGCCCTGTACAAAATTTTATGCAATGACCACAAGGTGGCGCTCTTTAAATCGAACTATTTTATATCTCCACATTGGTTCATCGGATTGACATGAAACTTAGTATCATTATTGTCAGTGCCCTCCTGAGGAGAGCTTTTGAAGGGTTTACCGATTTGACATTAGATGGCGCTGTGGTGCCACTTTAATTTAATATTTGGCACTGTGCCCACACCATAATACTCATGGAAATTAAATTCATAGGGGTGGCCTAGAATGGCCCCTGTAACTCACACACCAAAGATGACCAGCAGGTAGCACTATTTTACACTATTTTACACGTGAAAGCATTTTTGGCCCATAACTCCCACATAATGTGTTGCACAATGTTAAACTTCATATCTCCATGTTCCCTCAATTCAGCTGGATTGTGCTGTATAGGCCACGCCCACTTTTGAGATAACTTTCCATTCGCAAAATCATGACCAATGAAAAACCTACTTTTACGAACTCCTCCCAGGTGATTTCACCGATTTACACGAAACTTGGCACACAGCATCTCTGGACCCTCCTGACAAAAAGTTATTAAGGGATTCGAATTAAAACAAATAATCTTATTGTTATTACATAACAACTTTCTGCAGATTTTGTTCAAAACAAGAAGTGTTGGATATTTCCACAGTAGTCAGGTCAAATGACATGAAACTCAGGATACTACTTCCCCATGAGCCCCTGAGGCCATGTTCAAAATTTTAGGTGATGACCACAAGGTGGCGCTCTTTAAATTGATGTATTTTATATCTCCACAACGGTTCATCGGATTAAGACGAAACTTAGTACATGTATTGTCAATGCCCTCCTGAGGACATCTGACAAAGGGTTTGCCGATCTGCCACTAAGTGGCGCTCTGGTGTCAGTTTAATTTTATATTTGGCCCTGTGCCCACACCATAACACTTATGGAAATGAAATTAATAGGAGGTGCTATAGAATGGCCACTGTGACTCACACACCAAAAATGACCAGCAGGTGGCGCTATTTTCAATGCAAAGCCGTTTTTGGCTCATAACTCCTACTTAATGTGTTGCACATTATTAAACCTCATCCCTATCTGTTCCCTGCATTCAGCTGAATTGTTTGGTGTAGGCCACGCCCACTTTTGCAATATCTTTCCGTTCGCAAAATTGCAAACAATGAAAAACGTACTTTTTCAAACTCCTCCTAGATGATTTGACCAATTTGCACCAAACTTTGCATGTAGCATCTGTGGACCCTCCTGACAAAAAGTTATCAAAAGAATTTTGATAGTCCATAAACTGCCCAAAATATAAAATGACAAATTCATGCATATTGTGTTGAAAACAGACAATCTTGCATATAAATGTTCATCATTGTGTGGTGTGGCCTGATAAGGATTTGTGTAAAATTTGGTGCAAATCAGCCAATAGATGGCGCTCTGGTCGCAGTCTGATTAGTTTCAATGGGATTAAATGGAGAAATCTTCAAGTCCTCTTCAAAACTCATCGACCTTCAACCTCTCCCTGTCCCTCATACTTTGAGCTAGACACACCATTCTAACTTTTAAAGAGTCAGAAGACCTCAAACTATTGGGCATTTATTCATTTTAAAAAAATCTTTTACAGTTTTAGTTTCAAGGATTTTTAGGCCCTCTTCTGATTTTATAATGGGTGAGTATTGCGTGAGCAAGAGTGCGTGACATCATCGCTACAGTGGAGAGCAGATGGAAGACATAGACAATATATATATAGAAATGTAAGAAATCTTGTTGGCTTTCAGCTGACAGCTTATTTCAGATGTAGGACTTTTGGATGTGGAAGCCCCAGAGTGAGAAGCACTCCAACAAGTCCCCCATAAGCCAAATGTTAATTTTGAGCCTACATTTCTGGAGGAGAGCAGACAGTGCCTGTTTAGTCTCTCACTGTGGAGTCCTCATTTTTCACTCTACTTAAAAATAAAAATGACTTCACAGAGTTCAGAAATGTCTCCTGTTAATCAATATATAAGCATTTTGCAGATAACCATTACATTTCTTTCAAAAATGGCAGGAGTTTCATTCATTCTTGTGGAGACATGTTTACATTTGATTGTGCTACTGCTTCAGCATATGTGCAGCCAGAGAAACTGTTCACCATTTTAGCAATGTTTTCATAGTAATGTTCATATTTCTGCCTTTTCTGCTTTTTCAATACATTCAGCTTTATGACCAGCCAGAGAAACTTCTCACCTTTTAAAGCTCTTTCAGCCTTCTTACTTTTCAGCTTTTCGGCCTTTTGAGCTTTTTAAATCTTTCCTCCTCTTCAGCTTTCATCACGCAGCAGGTGACATCTCACATCCCATTAGTTAATCACTTCTTCTCTGACCTTGAGGGATTCTCTGGATTTTTTTCAAGATCTCCCAAGATAACCAGTGTGCTTCTTGGAATGATACCACACTGACTCCCAAGAGCAAGCACAGTAAGATGGAACAACCATATCCATGCCGTGAACACCGTGTTTGAGCACAAAGGTGACATCGTCCAGTGTTTTGAAACCATCATCGGAGTTTGAGCTAACCACTGTGCTACTGGACGATGATACTTTCAGCTTCTTCCTCAAACTATTTCATTGCATCATGCCCCGTCTGGACATTCTCTTCAGCCAGCTCCAGAGGCGGACCATCGACTCAGTCTTTGTCCGGGAAATCATGCAGCAGTTCACACAGTTTTTCTGACTTCAGCGTACATTATTTCTCACCGGCAATAGCAGGCCACCGAATTATAAAACGACTTCCTCAGCGGAAGGTGTTGCTTGAGCATGCCCCGACGGCAGCATGCGTCGACGGCAGCATGCCCCGACGCATGTGGACTGCGAGGGCCCATTCAATGCTGCTTGCAGCTTTAATTTATTTTATTTTTTGTTTATTCATTTATAAAAGAAAATTATTTATTTATTCATTTATCTTTTCCATCTACTTTCCAACTACAGCATTTGGTCTAACTGCCTGTCTCTGATGAGACCAAAGCTGGGATAATACAGTGCTGCAAATAACATGTAGTGTAGAATGCAGGATGTTGGCAGAGGGGGATTGGGGAGGTTTTGGGGGGCATTTCTTAGAAGCGCCACACGGACCAGTAATAGGGGGGGTTCTTCTCAATGAAGAGTGAGAAGTGGGGAGTGACAGGGAGGGTTTTTTCTATTGTTCATGTGTTGTTACTGTTTCAGAGTTGGTTCATTTTGTTGTGATAATCAGTTAAGAATGTGTTCAAGCGCCTGTACAGGAAGGGTAATTATTATGGGTTTGGGTTTGACAGCACAGAAACACTCTTATGATTTTGGTAGTCTCACCTGTCTTCCACCAGTTAGGGCACCTATAGGTAAAACACAAAATAAGGTAAATGGCTAAGTATGTTAGAATACTTTCTTGGAATATCAACGGAATTAAAGACCCGGTAAAGAGGAGGAAATGTTTAAGTTATCTAAAATCTCAACAGACTGATGTGGCATTTATCCAAGAGACCCACCTGGTTGACTCAGAGGTGGTTAAACTTAAAAGAGATTGGGTTGAGCAGATATTCCATAGCTCATTCAATAGTAAGAAGCGTGGGGCAGCAATTTTGGTGCATAAGAAACTGAATTTTGTATTATTAAAACAACATAAAGATGAGGACGGCAGACTCATATGTGTGGAGGCCATAGTTAATGGAATGAAGTTAAATCTATGCAATATATATGCTCCCAATGTGGAGGATGGACATTTTTTTCACAAAGCGAATAAATTGTTAGGGGGCATTGTTGATGGGCATACAGTAATGGGAGGAGACTTCAATCAAATCCAGGATAATGTCATAGATAGAAAAACCTATAGTAAGACAATGCCGAATGACAGACAGGCACTACATTTACTTATGAAAAACCTAGGGTTAGTGGACATATGGAGATTAACTAATCCGAGAGAAAAGGAGTACACTTTTTACTCTCATAAACATAAATCCCACTCAAGATTGGATTATTTTCTAATTTCTAAAAGCATGGTTGAATCTATTATGGGATGCAGGATTGGCATTATTGCTCTCACAGACCATGCGACAGTGGAACTCTGTTAAGCAGCGGAAATGGATTTCCTTATAAGAAATAGGTGGAGACTCAATACATCTCTATACCAAGATCCAGCATTTGATGGGGTACTGTCTCAGGACCTCAAAAGCTTCTTCGAAATTGATGTTGGATCCACAGAGAAATTGGGCACAGTGTGGGAGGAATCAAAAGCTTTTATAATGGGTAAGATAATAGCATACTCTTGTAAAAAGAAAAGCATTGAAAAATTGAAGAAAGTGGAATCCCAACTAAAAGAGAAAGAAAGGCAGTTAGCAAATAGTTACAGTGATTCATTACTTAAACAAGTGTGCGCTCTGAAATTTGATTTAAATGAGATTTATAATAAAAGGGCTGAGTACGCTCTGTTCAGATTGAAAACAAATTTTTATTAAAGTGGGGAAAAATCAGGCAAGCTATTGGCCAGACAACTTAAGCAAAGAGAGGCCAGCTATGTGATTCCTGGTATTAAAAATGTAAAGAAAGAAGTGGTCACTAGTATAAAGGAAATTAATCTAGTGTTTCAAACCTTTTATTCAAAACTCTATACTTCAGAGATAGATTCGGATACAGACAAACTGAATAAATTTTTTTCTAAAATCAAACTTAACAAGATAACCTCAGATCTAGTGGGAGAGCTGGACGCCCCTATTTCAGAATCAGAGGTTAAAGCAGCCATCCAATGCATGAAACCTGGAAAGTCTCAAGGACTAGGCGGCTTTCCGGTGGAGTATTACAAAAAACATACAGACATGCTGGCACATGTTTTGGCTGCAGTTTCGGAGTCGTTGTCACAGGGGCAGCTCCCAAATACATTTAATGAGGCTTTGATATCACTGATCCTTAAAAAAAGATAAGGATCCATTGGATCCAGGTAGATTCCGACCAGTTAGTTTAATCAATGTGGACTGTAAAGTGCTCACTAAAGTCCTGGCAATGAGACTGGAGAATATTTTACAAGACATTATTCATGAAGACCAGGTAGGATTTGTGAAGGGGAGGTCATCCTCAGACAATCTTAGACGGCTGCTCCATCTTATGTGGAAGAGCCGTCAAGAAAACACCCCAGTAGCAGCCTTCTCCCTTGATGCGGAGAAGGCATTTGATAGGGTTTAGTGGGGTTTTTTAATACATGTCTTGGAAGCTTTTGTTTTTGGGTCGGGATTTATCAACTGGGTTAAACTGATCTATACAGCACCGAGAGCATCAGTCCTTACCAATGGACAAACGTCCCTGACTTCTCCCCAATTCTGTCTACTGGGAGACAGTTCAAGGTCACCACCGGGAATATCAAAAGCAGAATTCGGTTTGGCACTGACAGGCTTCATCACTGCAGCTAGAATCATTCTTCGCCACTGGAAGAGTCAAACCCGACCAGAATATACCGACTGGGTTAAGTTGATGACGGATAATGCTGCCTATGAATTGATGATAGCAAGGTTGAATGATAACAAAGGGAAATTTTACCAGGTCTGGGGTCATTTTCTGAATCATATAAGAGGGGAATTGGTACCTACAACATCTGAGGGGAGGACGATTCGTATATGTTTATATTATCATACTCTTTTTGTGGACACAGTGTTTAGTGCTGGGTTATGTGCTGTGTTGTTTGTGGGCTGGAATTATGTGTATATGCAAATTTATATGTATATGCATTTTTTGTTTTTATTCTGTGTATTTTTGTTTAATATGGTTGATCTGTTTGTGCTGAAGTCTTTGGTATGATGTTTTGACATAAGAAATTGAATAAAAAGTTAAATGACAAAAAAAAAAAAACTGTCTGATGGTTGACAACAACTGCTGGAGTTTCAAGTTGGACTTTTGTCGCGTATTGGTGTTAGATGCGAAGAAAAGCTTTGAAGTTGGACTTTTGTTGCGTTTGGTGGTGGACGCGAGGAAAAGAGAGCCATGGCGGAGGCTTTGTGTGATGATCGGCGCATCAGCTGAGTGTCAGCTGCTCACCTGTTGACTGGAGACGCCGGTGAGGAGAGGACCGTGAGGAGGAGCGGGTGAGGAGACGCCGGTAAGGAGAGGACATGTAAATGAAAATGCTGTGAGCTATACAAATGCAAATCAGGGTTGCAGGGGGAGTTTTATCAGAGTTTTACCAGAGATTTTCTTAAAACTTCATTTTAAGAAAATCTCTGGTATAAATAGATCAGGCTCAGTGTAGCCTAATTATAGACCCTTATATTTGAGCTTGAATGGATTTATTTAATGAAAGTATGCTAGATTAATTACTGTGTATGTCATTAGCAATGGCCAATGTTATGTAAAAAAGATTATTTATTCTTTTCTCTCTCTCTCTCTCTCCTGGCAACAAGTTAAAGATAAAACGCCAGTTGTTAAGAAGTTAAAATTTGCATGAAATATTTTGAGATAACCAAGATATGAAAATGTATAAGTATTTCTATAATATCATGGGTTCTGAATGTTTTAAAAGCAGTTGAAAAGTAATTCTTATTGCGTGTGAGAGTTCATGACCTGTAAGAGTTTTTACATTTCTGGGTAGACCGGAGCGTGAGTGACGAGGAAGAAGGAGCGGAGAGTTAATGGCGTCGAGCAGAGTGGATTGTGTGTCGTCAGTGTCGTGTTGTATCACTAACGGACTGTGAGCTGTTGTCGGACGACGTGCTGCGAGTGTGTGAGTTGGACTCTCCATCGCAGTCGAAGTGTTTGTGTTTTAATGGACACGAAGCAAGTTCGGATAAGCTAGCTAGCAGGAGCTAGGCTAGCGGCACAGCCATTGTCGAGAGGACGTCTGCGCGGACGGGAGAAGCTTTGCCGGGTCGCCACGAAGAATGTCGCCGACGGACGGAGCTTCGCTGCCGCAGAGGGACACGGAGGTTTATCGCTGCGAGCATTTTGTTTTCACAGACTAACCTCGCCTCATAACAAGGCCGCGACCTCCTGTTAGCTCGGAGCTATGTCTGCAAGTCCAGATTTACACGATGCCGATAATGACGCCATTGTGTGTGAGTAATTGTTACTGTTTTCTCCCTCGCTTAATTTTAATGTGACTTACGTTTCTTTATTCATACCAGTCTTTTTAATTGTTTTCCAGCTGCCTGTAAGACATTACGAGACAGTACGCAGGACAACAAACAACCGGATCTTACATCGCAGGCGGACGCTGTGAGGAGTTCAGCTCGGAGTCGATCGAGGACAAAGAGGGTAAGATTTATTAGATTAGATCCGTTTTTGGTCAATGTGACTATTATTCTATTAAATAATAGATGTGTTGTATCCATACGCAGTGCATCGCGCAGTACTGATCGTCTTTATTGATTGTTTTTACAGCTGCTGGAAGCGAGACAGAGTGCTAGCTGAGGATGAGGTGGACCTTTGGAAGTGCGCCGCCATGGACCTGATGTCTGAGGAGGAAGACGGCACAAGATGGCGGGTGTCTGGATGAATTGTGCGACCTCCGTCCTTTCGCAGCCGGGAGCTCACCGAGCTCTGTGCCACACTGCTGTCACATGAGAGGCGATTCTGAAGTACAGGGCAGCGCACATCAGACGTCTGCAAAAACAGACCCTTGGCGGTGCTGTAGGATTTTGGGCTTCTCGTGAGCTTCCCGTTTGTTGTGTGGGCAGATTATGCTTTGTTCATGCTGTGTGTTTGTGTTTGTGTTTGTGCTAATAAAACTCTTTCTTTGAATAAACAACTCCTTCCTGGCAAATGTTCCTTTCCTCAGTAAATTCATTCATGTCCTTGATGATATCATAAATATAAATGAATCAATAAATCATATAAATATAAATAGATAAACATAATATATATGTATATATATATATAAATTCCCACTGGGGTTTACATTTATAATGACCCAGGGTGACCAATCACGAGTGATTTTGCTTATTTATGAGTAGTGGTTTCATCCAATACTGAGTGAGGATATTCAAGCCAGCCCACACATTCTCTGGCCACAGGGCCGGCCCTGTACATCTGGGGGCCCTAAGCAGGATAAAATTGGGGGCCCTGCCTCACAGTGTATATATGTACCATCAAATATTCATAAAACCAGCTACCGTATGCAATCCTTGCGTATTTTATTGTACCTCTATCAACATGATGGCGAGCAGATATTTTATTACTAATTAAATAGAGTCACTGAAACACTTAAAGCTGTCTAATTGCACTTGTCATTTTTTCTTCTATGTTTTTGTCTGAATGTTAATATTGTGAAATGGCAGTAACTGTGTTTGTCCACTAGGCGGCTCCAAACCTGCAGTATTAAATCACTGCAGAAACATAAAAGATTCTACAAAAGATTACAGTTTAAACAGATTTATTTTCTTTAAATTATCTGTACAGCTTAATTCTAAAACCCTTAAAACAAAACTTCAAACTCTATACAATTCTGTCCTGTGACAAGTAAACAAACAAGCCTAATATATACTGTACATTTGCATCCAAACAAAATGAACAAGAAAACAGTTAACAAGGTAGAAAATGCAATGAATAATAGATAAAATATTCTTAATAAATTTGAATAAAAGAAAAGTAAATAATAAGAAAAAATAAATAAATTATATTGTCTAAAACTTCAAAAAAACAAAACAAAACCTTCATTACTTTTTTTTTTTTTTTTTATCCCTGTCCTATACTCAAAGGTGCCAGTTATAAGTTAAATCTTACAACCCAAAACTTCAAACTCTATACAATTCAGTCCTGTGACAAGTAAACAAACAAGCTTAATTCACATCCAAACAAAATAAACAAGAAAAAAATTAAAGTAGAAAATGAAATGACTATGATCCTAGCAGCTATGTTGTCCGGGGCTTAATGCCCCTGGTAGGGTCTCCCAAGGCAAACAGGTCCTAGGTGACGGGTCAGACTAAGATCGGTTCACTCGCCCCTAATGACAGTAAGAACTGGATCGGCGTCACCGGGGCCCCACCCTGGAGCCAGGCCTGGGGTTGGGGCTCGCAGGCGAGCGCCTGGTGGCCGGGTCTTTGCCCACGGGACCAGACCGGGCGCAGCCCGAACGAGCAACGTGGGTCCGCCCTCCCGTGGGCTCACCACTCGCGGGAGGGTTCAGAAGGGGCCGGTGCAGTGGGATATGGGTGGCAGTCGTGGGCGGGGGCCCCGCGACCCAATCCCCGGATGGTGACTCTAGCCATGGGGACATGGAATGTCACCTCGCTGGGGGGGAAAGAGCCTGAGCTGGTGCGGGAGGTTGAGCGGTACCGGCTAGAAATAGTCGGGCTCACCTCCACGCACAGTCTGGGCTCTAGAACCCAACTCCTTGAGAGAGGCTGGACTCTCTTCTACTCTGGAGTTGCCCGCGGTGAGAGGCGGCGAGCTGGTGTGGGCTTGCTTATAGCCCCCCAGCTCAGCCGCCATGTGTTGGAGTTCTCCCCGGTGAACGAGAGGGTTGTTTCCCTGCGCCTTCGGGTCAGGGACAGGACTCTCACCGTTGTCTCGGCTTATGGGCCGAACAGTGGTGCAGAGTACCCGGCATTCTTGGAGTCCCTGGGAGGGGTACTGGAGAGTGCTCCAACCAGGGACTCCGTCATTCTCCTGGGGGACTTCAACGCCCACGTGGGTGACGACAGTGTTACCTGGAGGGGTGTGATTGGGAGGAACGGCCTCCCCAATCTGAACCCGAGTGGTGTTTTGTTACTGGACTTCTGTGCTAGTCACAGTTTGTCCATAACGAACACCATGTTCAAGCATAAGGGTGTCCATATGTGCACGTGGCACCAGGACACCCTAGGCCGGAGATCAATGATCGACTTCGTGGTCGTGTCATCTGACCTCCGGCCGTATGTCTTGGACACTCGGGTGAAGAGAGGGGCTGAGCTGTCAACTGATCACCACCTGGTGGTGAGTTGGATCCGCTGGCGGGGGAGGAAGCCAGACAGACCTGGCAGACCCAAACGTATCGTGAGGGTCTGCTGGGAACGTCTGGCAGAACCCTCTGCCAGGGAGATCTTTAACTCCCACCTCCGGGAGAGCTTTGACCAGATCCCGAGGGAGGCTGGGGACATTGAGTCCGAATGGACCATGTTCTCCACTTCCATTGTTGACGCGGCTGTCCGGAGCTGTGGCCGTAAGGTCTCCGGTGCCTGTCGCGGCGGCAATCCCCGAACCCGGTGGTGGACCCCGGAAGTAAGGGTTGCTGTCAAGCTGAAGAAGGAGTCCTACCGAGCCTGGCTGGTCCGGGGGACTCCTGAGGCAGCTGACGGGTACCGGCAGGCCAAGCTTGCGGCAGCACGGGCAGTCTCGGAAGCAAAAACTCGGGTCTGGGAAGAGTTCGGGGAGGCCATGGAGGAGGACTACCGGTCGGCCTCGAAGAGATTCTGGCAAACCATCCGGCGCCTCAGGAGGGGGAAGCAGTCCTCCACCAACACTGTTTACAGTGGAGGTGGGGAGCTGTTGACCTCGACTGGGGACATCGTCGGGCGGTGGAAGGAATACTTCAAGGATCTCCTCAATCCCACTGACACGTCTTCCATAGAGGAAGCAGAGGCTGGGGACTCAGAGGTTGACCCATCCATCACCCAAGCCGAAGTCACTGAGGTAGTCCAAAAGCTCCTCAGTGACAAAGCAACGGGGGTGGATGAGATCCGCCCTGTGTACCTCAAGTCTCTGGATGTTGTGGGGCTGTCTTGGCTGACACGTCTCTGCAGCATCGCGTGGCAGTCGGGGACAGTACCTCTGGACTGGCAGACCGGGGTGGTGGTCCCCCAATTTAAAAAGGGGGACCGGAGGGTGTGTTCCAACTATCGGGGGATCACACTCCTCAGCCTCCCTGGGAAAGTCTATTCAAGGGTACTGGAGAGGAGAATTCGGCCGATAGTCGAACCTTGGATTCAGGAGGAACAATGCGGTTTTCGTCCTGGCCGTGGAACACTGGACCAGCTTTATACCCTCCACAGGGTGCTCGAGGGTTCATGGGAGTTTGCCCAACCAGTCCACATGTGTTTTGTGGACTTGGAGAAGGCATTCGACCGTGTCCCTCGTGGCATTCTGTGGGAGGTGCTCCGGGAGTACGGGGTCGGAGGCCCTCTGTTAAGGGCTGTACGGTCCCTGTACGACCGGAGCAGGAGCTTGGTTCGCATTGCCGGCAGTAAGTCAGACCTGTTCCCAGTGCATGTTGGACTCAAATTGCCCTTTGTCACCGGTTCTGTTCATTATTTTTATGGACAGAATTTCTAGGCGCAGCCACGGGCCGGAGGGGATCTGGTTCGGGAGCCACTGGATCTCATCTCTGCTTTTCGCGGATGATGTGGTCTTGTTGGCTCCTTCGAGCCAGGACCTCCAGCATGTCCTGGGGCGGTTTGCAGCCGAGTGTGAAGCGGCTGGGATGAGAATCAGCACCTCTAAATCTGAGGCCATGGTTCTCGACCGGAAAAAGGTGGCTTGCTCCCTCCAGGTGGGAGGAGAGTTCTTGCCTCAAGTGGAGGAGTTTAAGTATCTTGGGGTCTTGTTCACGAGTGAGGGAAGGATGGAGCATGAGATTGACAGGCGGATCGGTGCAGCGGCCGCAGTAATGCGGTCGTTGTATCGGTCTGTCGTGGTGAAGAGAGAGCTGAGCCGAAAGGCGAAGCTCTCAATTTACCAGTCAATCTACGTTCCGACCCTCACCTATGGCCATGAACTTTGGGTCATGACCGAAAGAATAAGATCCCGGATACAAGGGCCGAAATGAGTTTCCTCCGCAGGGTGGCAGGGCGCTCCCTTAGAGATAGGGTGAAGAGCTCTGTCACCCGGGAGGAGCTCGGAATAGAGCCGCTGCTCCTCCACATCGAGAGGAGCCAGCTGAGGTGGCTCGGGCATCTGTTTCGGATGCCCCCTGGACGCCTCCCTCGGGAGGTGTTCCTGGCATGTCCAGGAGACCCCGAGGAAGACCCAGGACACGCTGGTGTGACTATGTCACCCAGCTGGCCTGGGAACGCCTTGGGGTCCTCCCGGAAGAGCTGGAGGCAGTGTCCGGGGAGAGGGAAGTCTGGGTGTCCCTGCTCAGGCAGCTGCCCCCCGCGACCCGGCCCCGGATAAGCGGACGAAAATGGATGGATGGATGGATGAAATGACTAACTGATAAAATAATTGAGCAATATGAAGAAAATAAGTAAATAAATAAGAAAATCTAAGTCAAGTCTAAAACGCTACAAAAAACAAGGAAACAAGGAAGGAAAAAAAGGGGATAAGGGTGTACCCTTATCCCCTTTTTTTCCTTCCTTTGTTCCAGTTCAGAATTTTGGTCTTCTTGCTTTTTGTGATGCAAAGTCATTTATAACATCATCATAGGAAATCTGGCTTCCAATCTGGTGGTTGATACTGATGACTGCCAGTCCACTGAGGCATTCTTCTGACATGGAGGACCTTAGGTAGGTCTTGATCAGTTTGAGCTTGGAGAAACTCCTTTCTGCAGATGCCACCGTCACTGGTAGTGTGCAGGCTATTCTCAGTGCCACCCAAAGGTTTGGATAAAACCCAGTCAGCTCATTTTGGTGGATGAAGGTGAGAAGCTCAAATGTGGTCATACTTGTCTTGGGTAGGTTTGGAAGGCTCTGGATTTCTGTGGCTAGTTCTCGCCAGTCCAGGTCAGACTCTCCCCCTTCAGTGAGTGTGTTCCCAAGTAGCTCACAGTGCTCTCTGAGTGCCTTGTCATCCATGTCAGAGAAACTGAGTAGAACACCAAATTTATCTCTGACATCCCTCAGTGACGTGAAACGATCCTCCAAAGATTGAATGGCAGTGTCAACTACAACATTAAAGAATGTCATCTCCATTCTCTTTAATGCATCAGTCACAGTCTCATCTCTTGCCTCATAGCTGAACTGCTTTTTGGTGTTACGAAGCCTCTTCTGCTTGAGCTCTGCCTCCACATTCATGTTCTCACATACTTCTCTTGCAGTTGTCTGGGCATCAGAGAATCCTGTGAACCTGTACTGCTTCAGGGATGTTTTTGTTTTATCAATAAGATCGACAGCGACATCAAGCTGCATTTTGGGCGACTGCAAGAGTTTGCTAGTGATGTTGATTTTGGACAAGATATCAAACCAAACCACTGTACAGATTTGAAATCTGAATGACCCTATCTCTTCTGCCAAGGACTGGACCTCAATTCTTTCATTGCCTTTTCTCTGACCTCAGTCAAGGCCTCTCTGACTTTGTCAGTTTGGTAACGTAACGGCTCAATGCTTTTGATTCTGCTCTCCCATCTCGTCTCACTCCAGGATTTGAGTGTGATGTTGACATGCTGTTTGAGAATGGCCCACCTCTGAGGAGCAGCAGAGAACAGGGTGTAGAGCTTCTGAACTACACCAAAGAAGCTGATGGCATCTGTTGACTGCTTTGCTGAATCTGGAACATAAAGAGCACAACGATTTTTTTCAATCAGCCTGGCCTGCACTCCTTTATTTTTCCCCTTCATATTTGAGCCATTATCATAGGACTGACCCCTGCAGTCTTGAAACCTGATGCCAAGCTCCTCCAGCTTGATCAGTATCAGTGAGGACAAGCCAAGGCCAGTGGCGTCCGGGGCAGGTAAGAAACCCAGAATGTGCTCTTTAATCTCTGGGGGTGTTAGTGTGACAATTTTGACAACAACTGACATTTGTTCCTGGTGGCTGATGTCTGGGGTGCAGTCTAAAATGATTGCAAAATACTTTGACTGTTTTATTTCCGTCACCATAGTGCTCAGTATTTTCCCACTTATACTGGCAATCAGCTCGTTTTGGATGCTTTTCCCTAAGTAGGTAGTGTGTTTCTCACCAGCGGTGATGCGCCTAACATGTTCTTTTAAGACTGGGTCAAACTTGGCAAGAAGTTCTACCTCTTTTAGAAAATTGCCGTTGTTTGGGTTGTTGAGGGTGTCTACTGATCCTCTTAGAGCAAGGTTTCTCTCTGCTAGTGACTGAATGATGGTGATCAAACGAGTGAGCACCTCTCTCCATCGATTCTGCTCCGCTTGCAAGAGAGACATCTCTGTCTGGTCAATTGTTTTTCCTGTTTTAAGTCTTAGTTCTAATTCCTTCCATGCTATCAAATGTTTGCCGTGATCTGGGCTGGTTTCATGGGACTTCAATATTGCACTGATATTGACCCAGTCATTCTGTCCTTCTGTGTTGAGCTTTGAGGACTTTCTTGAAAACAACTTGCAGCAAAAGCAGTAAACTGCATCTTTCTGCTTTGAGTATGTTAACCAATTTCTTCTCACTTTCTCTCCATTTGCAAGCTTTCTAAACATGTGATGGTAGTGAAAGCTCCTATTTGAATGGGACTTGGGAAATTCAAACTCTCTCTCTACCTGTGCAGGACCCTTGCAAGCCAAATCAGTCCGTAATTGGTCAGACAGATTAGCTGGCCACAGTGCTGGATCGCTCAGAGGTGGAGGAGCAGAGTTCCCGCAGATGGAAGAAATAGAGGAAGAGGATGTTGGTTGGTCAGCAGCATCATCAGTAGTAACTACTGGAGCTGTGGAGAAGATTAGTAGAATTTTAGCCACTTGTGTACACACAATCTAATTTTCCAACAGAGATAAACATATTGTGGCAACAAACAAGAAACTTACCAACTGTATGACTGGAACCAGCCACAGGGGACGAGGATGTGGCAACATGAGGTTCGAATGATGATGGGCCAGGCACAGGGGATGAGGATGTGGCAACATGAGGTTCGAATGATGATGGGCCAGGCACAGGGGACGAGGATGTGGCAACATGAGGTTCGAATGATGATGGGCCAGGCACAGGGGACGAGGATGTGGCAACATGAGGGTCGAATGATGATGGGCCAGGCACAGGGGACGAGGATGTGGCAACATGAGGGTCGAATGATGATGGGCCTGATATGAAATAAGAACATTCACATTTGCTGTTATTAGTTGTTTTCTTAATTTTGAAGTCTGTTAGTTTAAACCATTTTTTATCATAACTAATTCATACATAAGATCAAGCTGTTGTAAATGAAGAGATTTATGATGGACCATTATGGTCACCTACCAGAAACATTTTCTCCTGAGCCAGGTGTTTCTGTAGAGTCATCTCCAGCTGCTGTGTGGGACAATTATAATTTATAAATGGAAAATGCATTACATGCAGAGTAGATAAATCAAGATACATCATACAAGGTAATCTACAAGACAACAGTGAATGATGATGATGATGATGATTTCAAAAGTTATTTTTTAAATTGGCTGGAGCACAAGTAGCTATCAGTATAAAGGTTGCACTGTCAAAAAAGTATTCAAAGAGAAGGCAGGGGAACTCTTACCAGTGCCTCCATCGTCTCTGGTTGATGCTCCACCACCACCACCAAAGTATTTCAGTATTGCTCCACCTGAGACAGTAAAAATTATTTTACAATTATTGTTTACAGAAAATAGTGCTATATATAAATTAATGTACGTCCAGGGGGATAGATTGCAGTACTATTTACATATAAATTACACTCTTAACTGCTGAGTGTTTTTTTTAACACTTAGATACAGTTGACATTCTGACCCTGGCCTGCACAGTATGGAGCAGATGATTACTGACCCTTATATTACTGCCTAGACTGAAATTCGTACCATAAATGTATTTTGCATGATCCAAAGATATCTAATCAGCCATTAATAAACGATTGATCCTTCATGCCCTCACAGGCAAACAGCTGTTATCTTTTCACCGTAAACAGACCTTAAAATCAGCCAGGACATGTTAACTGCAGCAGGCTAGGACATGTAGCAGCTAGCTAGCTAACACACACACCTGTTAACGCGTTTTAAGTGTCTCATTAAACCGACATGTTTTTCGGCTAAACGTTCATAACATTACTTAGCCTTACCTTGTCCTTGTTTTTTTTCATCCTCGACCTTCTTCTTTTTCCTCTTTTCCGCACCTGACGGATATATCCTTTTGGACATCGTCGCTCGAAGGCTAATTTTCATTGCGATCTCTGCGAGTGGGGGCGGGGGCTGGTGCGCGCTCTTTACCCGACAATGGGCTTACGTTTACGTATGCGTGTCACAGTCATTGTTGCCAGTTGGGTCAAGGGTTACACGTTGCCAGGTCAGAGACGGTTAGACAAATGATTGAGCAAAGACTTTGGGGGCCCCCTAGTGGCTGCGGGGCCCTAAGCAGCTGCTTAGTTCGCTTATAGGGAGGGCCGGCTCTGTCTGGCCAGGCGTGGTTTTGCTGCTATTCATATGCAAATTGGAGCCGTTCGCACCTCCGAGAGCTCCACTGACGTCATGGTTCGTTTCCGACAATTTTCGGCACAGACAAACGCCACGTTCACAGCCTGTAAATTGTCGTTAACTGCCGAAAATTAGGGAGATTTCCGGGCGTTTATGGGGCCGAAAATCCCACTTTTCATGCAGTGAATGATGTCATTGAAAAGGGCTATGCAGAAAAGGTGCCTCTGGAACAGTCACAAGGCAGACCAGGAAAAGTGTGGTACATACCCCACCACGGTGTCTATCATCCCAAAAAAGGTTCTCTTCGAGTGGTGTTTGATGGTGGAGCCACATATCAAGGCACGTCATTGAACAGTGAACTATTGCAAGGGCCAAATCTTACCAGTTCACTGCTTGGAGTCCTCACTCGTTTTAGGCAGGAACCTGTGGCATGTATGGGTGACATCCAGGCGATGTTTTATCAGGTGAAGGTGGCAGAAGAAGACAGAGACTTCCTGCGCTTTCTCTGGTGGCCGAATGGAGACCTCACCAAAGAACTAGCAGGCTACAGAATGACAGTGCACATGTTTGGGGCCGTGTCCTCACCCAGTTGCGCTAGCTATGCGCTAAGGAAAACTGCTGATGATAATAGCTCTGATTTTTCTGCAGAAACTGTTCAAGCTGTTAAACAAAACTTTTATGTGGATGACTGTTTGCTGAGTTTGAGCTCCGAGGAGGCAGCAAAGCAACAAGTCAAAGATCTCAGTTCTCTCTGTAAAAGAGGTGGATTTGTCTTGGAGAAGTAGGTGAGTAACAGTCGTTCAGTGCTGCAGAGCATTGCTGAAGATCAGAGGGCAAAGGATCTAAAAGAGCTTCATTTGGACAGAGACAAACTTCCCATTGAGAGAGCTTTGGGTCTGCTCTTGTGTGTCGAGTCAGACTTTAACCTCCTGAGACCCGAGCTTTGGTCTGATGTGCATTTTTTATTTTTCCTTGCTATTTGGGATAGGTAGGACCTAATAAGTATAATAACAAAATTTTGTTTTTGTACAGGAAGTAGTTTTCGCAAAAAATGATGTCCTCGTATGAGGACAGTGGGCTTATCATAACCTTAAGAAACAACATTTGCTGTTTGGGACCAGAAGGGCCCAATTAGTGTAAATTCAAAATTTTAGCTTCATACCATAAGTAGTTCTCTCAAAAATCAATGTCCTCATATGGGTCGATCTTACTGTATGATACAAATAGACACCATTGGTCAAAAAAAGTATGCAACAGTTTATTTTAAAATGTAAACATTAAAGTGTATACATCAAGTGGAAACAGCTGTTTATTTAAATCCCTAAGCATGGCTATACAAAAATAAAACTGCAATGTACTGTGTAAATGATTTATTTCAAGCCCTAAACATGGCTAAACAACAGTGCAAATAATGCCAAATATTACCAAATATTATGTCCTTTTTCTTTTTTGGTATGGCCTCCCAGTTTGTCCGGTCACTTTGTCTCTTTTTGTTACACTCTCCATTACAGTAACTTGTGGTTGGAGACCACAAGGTGTCCATTTTGGTGTTGTGGTAGTGGCAGTTCACTTTTGTTGGGGCACTTGTAGTTGCAGCTTAGGTGTAAGTTGGCAACATTTGTGTGTAGTAGTGACTACACAGTGATGCCTTTTGTGTGGTGGCTGTTGTGCTCCACAGTTGTGTTGGTCACATGTTGCTGTTTTTGGTGTGTGTGTTACCACAGTTGGTGTATTTAGGGCCAGAGCAGGGAACCTGCAAGGTCCCTATTGTTTTTGTAGTGACAACGTTTTAGTCCAAAATGATTATCATCTTCATTTTTCACTGCCTGAACATATCCCAAAACTCACCAAGGTCACGCCTGCTGAAAAATCTTTTAATCTATTGACATTGTGATTTTCCACCAGTAGGTAGGGTTATAATTGAGGAAAGTGCTTTTTGGCTCTTAACTCCCATACTTTATCGCACATTCAAAAACCTTACATCCATGTGTGCCCTGAATTGTGTTGAGTCTTGTGATATAGGCCACACCCATTTCTGCCTACCGTTTTTTTTTTTTTTTTCGCAAATTCGCGAAATGTTGCAAATCTACTTTTTCGAACTCCTCCCAGGCAATTTCACCGATTTGCACGAAACTTTGCTGTGGTCAAGTGGGAGGAAAAAAGGCTGCTGTTAAACAGCAGAGCAGTGTCCTGACACCAAAGGATTTGGAGGAGGCTGAACTAGCTGTCATTGGCTACTGTCAGCAGCAAAGGTTTGCGACTGAAATTTCCTCACTGTTGTCTGAGAAGCGTACAGTAAGCAGACAAAGTTCCATTTACAAGCTGGATCCCATTTTGGAAAATGGACTCTTAAGAGTGGGAGGGAGATTAAGCAAAGGAGCGATGCCGTCAGAGGAAAAACATCACCTCATCCTTTCTAAGGAGCAGCATATCTCCAAGCTTCTTCTCAGGAACATGCACCAACTGCTGGGACACAGTGGGCGAAATCATACATTATCTACACTCAGGAGGAAATACTGGATAACTAATGCCAATGCAGCTGTGAGGAAGATCATATCCCAGTGCAGCTATTGCAGACGCCTTAATGGCAGGGCCATGGAACAGAAGATGGCGGATCTTCCTAAGGAGAGAATTGTTCCAGATCTGCCTCCATTCACGACCGTCGGAGTTGATTATTCTGGACCTGTGGGGATAAAAAGAGGGAGAGCGACTTGCAAGAGGTAGGAGTGTTATTTACCTGTATGGCCAGCCGAGCAGTTCATCTAGAGGTGGCAAACTCATTTGAAACAGACGCTTGCATTAATGCAATACGACGCTTTATCAGCAGGAGAGGTCAAGTCATTCACATCAGATCAGACAATGGAACAAATTTTATTGGAGCCGAGAGAGAACTATGTGCGGCTGTTGGTGAGCTGAATCATGAGCGCATTCAAGGAGCTTTAATTTCAGCAGGAGTTAGATGGAGCTTCAATCCTCCGGCCGGGTCTCATTATGGCGGAGTTTGGGAATGCATGATACGCATAGTCAGGCGTGTTCTCAACTCAGTTTTACACCAGCAGACACTTGATGATGATGGGCTTCACACTGTTATGTGTGAGGTCGAAGCTATTCTTAATGATCGTCCTATCACACAGCTGTCTGACGACCCAAATGACTTGGAAGCACTCACTCCCAACCATCTTCTTCTTCTGAAGGGAAAACCAGCCTTACCACCGGGACTTTTCAAATCTTCTGACATGTATGTGAAGCGCCGCTGGAGACAAGCTCAGTACATTTCAGATTTGTTTTGAAAGCATTGGATCCGGGAACATCTGCCCCTATTGCAAGAAAGACAGAAGTGGAATCAGAGGAAACAGAGTCTGGCTGTTGGAGATGTTGTTGTCATTATGGATCCCTCAGCCCCTCGTGGTTCCTGGTTTCTTGGGAAAGTGTTGGAGATTTTTCCTGATGCAAAAGGCATGGTGCGTTCTGTGAAGCTACAGACTAAAAATAGTGTTATTGAGAGACCTGTGACTAAACTTTGTCTGGTACAAGAAGTCTAAATTTTGCATTTTCATATACTCATATCATGGTCTTGTTATTATTGTCTGTATTGAATTGCCATGTCTGCCGGCCATGACAATTAGGGGCCGGAGTGTAAGAGCAGATTTATGTTAATTGGTGTGTGTCATGGTCTGACTGTGATTGGCGGGTCAGCCTATATAGTGTAGGAACCTTTGGGGGCTCGTCAGGTGTTTCCAACCGGAACAGGAAAAACAGTTTTTGACCGCTACGCTGCGCTGTGCAGTATGCTCCGTGCAGATGTGTGTGTGTAGGATTGTGTGATTTAAAGCATGAGATGTGAAATAAATGGACTTGTTTGCATCGTAACAGAAAGGCAGGACTCTCATTCATCCGTCATGGTAAAGTAAAAGCACGTCAATTAGGTTTCCTGTTGAAATGCCTCAGTGGCTTAAAGCATTGGCTTAGCTTCTACAGTGCTGTTAATTTTTTTCTACTACAAGCACTGAGCTTTTAATGGAAAACCATATTATTTTTAATAATCTCTGGGAGCAAACAAGACAAGACACTTGTCTTCTTGGATACAGAAGCTATAAAGCTCAGCAGCTTTTACAAAATATATATTTTTATTTTGACTTTTTAAGTGTTTTAATTAATAAAAACAAATACATCATTTTAAGTTCCACATTCTGTCATCTGATATTTAATTCCATTACTTTTGATGATGTTCTAGTTTTCCGCCATGGTACCGTTTCAGTATCGGTATCGAGATATTTTTGGCAGGTATCGTACCGAAGTCATAATTTTGGTATCGTGACAACACTATTGCTGCTGAAACCAACCCCTCTGCCCAAACCCTCATCTTTCTTTAAAGACCACTTGCCTGCTAGTCCATGTGTTCAGGCTCTATTGTATCGACTTCCAGCCTCCCTTGTTTCCTAAGCAGGAAGCTGATGTGGCAGTTCCGTCTATCCAGGAATACCTGCAGAGGTGTCGCCAGGTTTGGCAGGCAACCCACTCTGCCCTCCGTTTAGCTGCACGGAATCAACACCTGGCAGACAGACACCGCACGTCAGCTCTACACCCCTGGTCAAAAAGTGTGGCTCTTGTCTAAGGATCTTCCCATCTAGACAGAGTCTAGAGTAAATTGGCACCCAGTTATATTTGCCCATTTGAGATCGTCAAAATTATTATTCCTGCAGTAGCCCAACTCAAACTCCCGCCAGCACTCAAGATGCACCCCACCTTTCATTTGTCACTGCTTAAGCCCATTTCTTCCAGTTGAGAACTCAATTGCAAAATAAAATCCTTAACTCCCTGACTTCCTGCCTCAGATCGCTGCATTTTGAAAAAAGACAAAAAAAAAACACCATAACAAATTATTTTACAAAAGTGAGAATTTCTTTATCAGTTGATTATAGCATTTTGGAAAGGACATCTCATTTCTCAGCTATAGTTTAGTTGGTAGAGCAGATGTCCCATGCACAGAGACTTTGTCCTAGCTGCAGCAGTCCTGGGTTGGAGTCTCGGTCTGGGGCCCTTTTCTGCGTGTCACTCGTCCTGTTTCCTGTTGTCTCTTCAGCTGTTCTGTGAATAAAGCCATATAAAGGCCAAAAAAAATGCTTGACCTTAAAACATACATCCTCAGTCCTTGCTCCTCCCATGGTTTCCTCGTCTCTCTGAGAATTCTTGGCTGGTGAGGCAAAAGGTGCTTCTCAATTCTCTTGTTTGCTTGCTCCTCCTTCCAAAATGGCGGCCAGGAAGTCGTTCCTGTCCACCATCTTGCAGGCCGTGCCAATCACTTTCCCATTGCTCTTAAGATCCTTCTCATTTCAGCTCAATTGTTCCCATGTTTCCCTCACTTGTGTCTTTTACTGCATCTTCTGTCTTTCCAACTGAGGATTTATGGGGTACTTTTCATGTCTCTTATTTGCTGCTCACTGCTTGAAATGAAAGTCGTACCTGTCCACCATTTACAGGCCATCCCAGTTCTTGTATTTGTGCTTGGAGGACACCATGTGAGGAGAGAGGACCGAGGAAATCTGTTTTAAGACATCCTTTCCTCTGCAGCTTCAACTGAAGCCTCATCCATTTCTGATCACGGCTGGATCCAGCTGTCAGTCGGCTTTGACAGCTGTAGAGACATCATATGAATTTATGTTAAAAAAGCAATTTTTTATGTATGTATTTACATGATTAAAGTTATAGGGAATATAGTTTAGACCCACACTTGGAAATTAGATTGTGATGAACTTGATCAACAGATAGCTTATAATAAAGATGTAATTTATTTTGCAGTTTGTACTCTGCAGTATTTCATCTGCGGTCTGTGCCCTACATTATTACCAATCATGTCATTTATACGTGTTAAAATATTCTTGAAGCGGATAGCAGTTCACTTTTTACAAAGGCTCATTTCTGGAGAAACTCTCAAGGGTGTTTTGTGTTTTGTTTAAGTTCAGTTCCTCTTCTCACAGTTTTATCACTCATTTGCCATGTTGGGATGGGATGCACCTGCTTATATCTTGATTATTCATTGTCATACAAACCTAGCTTGGTAGCTCTGGTACCTGTTTAACAAACAGCTGTGCATGAAGAACAAGCTGCAGTCTGTAGGGTTGTACTGTGTATTTATACCGTGTACTGTATCCTGTGTCCTGCTCAGAGGCACAGGAACCATTTCAACTGGCAGAATGTGTTTATATATTTAGATACTGTATTCATGCCGAGGGAAATTTTGAAAAAATGTGTGTCACCATCAAGTTTTGTATTTAGTTTAAGTTCATGCTGTGTGGCCATTTATTGGTTAATTTGGTGATATTCTGATTGTGAAATCATCATTTAATAAATAAGAAAGTGATTATGGTGTATTTTGAACACTGGAAGCTATTTCTAGGCTAAATGTTTCAGTGAAAACTGAAATGATATAACCTATAATAGCCGAGGCTCAGGAATGATCAGCCTGACGTGTTTAAATCAGAAATGAACAGTAGCGCCGAGATCCAAAAGTGGCTGAAGGAATGTCGATTGCTGCTCAACGGCATCCCCAGACTGACATACAGTCTCGGAGTGGTATATACTGATCCCCAGACTGACATACAGATTCTCGGAGTGGTATATACCGATCCCCAGACTGGCATACAGATTTTCGGAGTGGTATGCTGCTATTATGCCGCTGTTATTCCACCAGCACATAACGGTATGTGCCGCTTGAGATTGTTATGGTATGTTGTCCTCACTGCAGTGTAGGAACTGCAGCTATACAACTAGCTAAACTCTTCCATGCAAATGATGACTTGAGTCGTAGTGAGCTTTTGTTGCTGTTTACTGTGGCTCTTCTACATCAATTTACACAGAGTGAAAACTGTAACAAGAGAAAATACAAAAATCACCATTCTACTCTGCAAAATGTGCCTTTCCTCAATTTAAACAGATATAAATGAAATATTTTTAATAAAAAACAAATCAAATGCCTTTTCATGCAAATAATATTTTCTAACATTAATTTATGCATCGAACTATGAAATGATTTACTTACGACATTGCCTCTGTGGCGATTACACGAGATGAACACAGAAAACATAAGCGTGCAGATTTAGCTGGCTCCCTGAACTAGTAACAGGAAATCAACTGTGAGCCTGTAACTTCTTATGCAAGATTAACCCATTTCAAAATAAAAGGTATTTCAAAATAAAAGCACATTCAAATGTATGCCTTAAAGGCAACACACTCCCCACCTGGCCTCTGCGAGGTCATCAACCAACCACCCCACGAACTAAGTGGGTCTCTGAACATCAGTCTTTAGCCAGGAGTAAGACCAGTTCTGAGACTGGTCTGAAAAAAGTCTTTGAATGCCCTTGATTTGTGGTATTCAATTCCACCTTTCTCACTCTTCCATCTCCTCCTGGGAGGGTCTTTGTGATTACAGCCATGGGCCAGTTGTTGCGGGCAGCTTGACTGTCTTTGAGAAGCACAACGTCTCCTTCTTGCAGGTTTTGGTGTGATTTGGTCCATTTCCTCACATGCTGCAAAGTTGGCAAATACTCTCGACTCCAACGGTTCCAGAATTTGTTAGCAAGAGCCTGTACTTGTCTCCATTGCTTGGTGAGGAGGTCTTTGTCTGTAAAGTCTCCTGGTGGAGGTGGGACTCCAACTTTCTGGTTTAAAAGCATCGATGGTGACAGAATGAATGGATCCTCGGGGTCGTTGGAAACTGGAATCAATGGCCTTGCATTGATAATAGCTGTTACTTCTGCTATTAGTGTGCACAAAACGTCATGGGTTAAGCGGGTGCGCTGTTCATGAAGCAGTGAGTCTAGAATTCTTCTGGCCACTCCCATCAGACGTTCCCAAGAACCACCCATGTGCGAAGCGTGTAGCGGGTTGAATTCCCAGGAGCACCCTTGTTGGTTTAGGTACCTCTGGACAGTGGTGTCTGGTTGGTTGTTGCTCATTCCAAGCTACTTACATGCTCCTATGAAGTTTGTGCCGCAATCAGACATTAGCTGCTTGGCAGGTCCTCTTATGGCAAAGAAACGACTTAAAGCATTGATGCAGCTTGAAGTGTCCATTGAATCAATAACCTCGATGTGCACAGCTCTGGAGCTCATGCAACAGAACATTATAGCCCATCGCTTGCTCTCAGCTTGTCCTCCTCTTGTGCGTCTAGTGGTGACAGACCAAGGTCTAAAGACGTCCAACCCCACGTAAGTAAAAGGAGGGCAGGTTTGGAGGCACTCTGGTGACAAATCCGCCATGCGTTGTTCTTGCATTTTGCCCCTAAGTTTACAGCAGGTTACACATTTCTGTAAGACTGAGTTGATGAGCCTTTTCCCTCCCAAGATCCATAGTCCCGCTGCTCTGACAGCTCCTTCCATCGGGTGACGTCCTTGGTGTTTGACCTGAACGTGATGATGTCTGACAAGCAACAAGGAAACATGATCATCCTTTGGCAGGATTATTGGGTTCTTCTCTCCAGTCTCCAGATTAGAATTTTTCAGTCGGCCTCCAAGACAGATGAGATTGTTCTGTAAAGTAGGACTGAGACGACAAAGACTGCTGCTTAAAGGGACTGGCTTGTTTGTCATCAAAGCTTCAAATACCTTCGGGAATGCTCTCTTATGAACAGCTGTGATGATGACTTCCTTCGCTTGAGATAGTTCTTCTGGAGTGCGAGGCAGATCACACTTATGCCATCCTTACACATGTCCATGCTGTTGGAGAGATTGTACGACCTTGCAATGTGAATTAGGAGTGCTATAGCTCTAACTAGAGAATTGAAGCTGGAGAACCTTTGAAAGCGTTCTGTGTTGAGGCCTTTCTCTTGTAGTTTTGTAGCACAGCTCCTCACTGTTGGACGGACATCCATGTCCAGCTCTGGTTCGACTAGGTTGAAAGAATGAACTGGTTCTGATCTGTTGGGAGAGTTGAGCAGGAAATAGGGTCCTGTAAACCACGTTGTCTGTGCCAGAAGTGAGGCAGGAACAGACCTCGATGCATGGTCCGCAGGATTATCCTCTGTGCACACATAGTTCCATTGTTCGGGCCTTGCGGTTTGGCGAATGCGCTGAACTCTATTGTGGACGTAAACGTAGAAGTGTCTGGATTCATTATAAATGTAGCCCAGAACCACTTTGCTGTCAGTGTAGAACTTTGTGGAATCTATCTTCAAGTCCAATTCATCATGAATTAGGTCAAGGCTGATTATCTGATCAACTATCGCCTGTGACGCCACCTGTGACGCCGCCTGTGACGCACACCGGGACTTCCGTGAGATCGATAGCTGTGTTTACTGTGTCTCTCTCCTTCTCCGTCTATCTTAGCTGTTTATTCTTCTTCGATTTCTTAGTCTTCATAGTCATACAAGTGTTGTACCGTAGCTAACGCTAGACTTTGTGTACCTGTACATATTTTGTTGAATTGAGCCTCTTTTACTGGGTAGTTTGTTGCAGTCTGTAGGGTTGTACTGTTGCTGCCCGGTTAGCTTCCTCAAAATAGCTTAGCTCATTCCTTCTCTGCCTTTCACCGCAGTCAACACAGCCTCGATAAACAAGTGTTACGATGGCCTGTGCTGACTGTTCTGCAGTTACTGATAGGGTGTCTCTATTAGAGAGACGTGTCCGTGAGCTAGAGCAGCTTCTTTTAGCTAGAAACACGGGCACTGCAGATAGTGTTAGCCCCGGGCCTGATAGCAGGCCTGCTAGCCTTAGCACCAGCTCAGTCTCGTCGGCAGCTGCTGTGGAGTTTGTTCCTGCTCGGCCGAGGCGTAGGAGAGGGCGCAGGAGCAGGTCACCAGTTGCGTGGGGTGGTCAGCAGTCACCCCTCCTGACTGCTTACCAGTTTTCTGTCCTTGCTAGCCCAGTTGCTAGCACGGCTGGCTCGCGTGCCTCCCCAGCCCCGGCCGACGGGGCTAAACTCCACACGCTAGTGATAGGGGACTCCATTACCCGCCACGTTAAGCTAGCGTCGTCAGCCACTGTTTATTGTTTACCTGGGGCCAGAGCTTCCGACATAGAGGCTAATCTTAGGGTGCTGGCATCACGCAGGGCTAAACAGGGAACTCAGGCACACAGCACCACAAGCTACAGCAACATTGTAATTCATGCTGGCGCCAATAATATTCGTCAGAAGCAGTCTGAGATTACAAAAGATAGCCTAGCCAGGACTTTTCAGGCTGCAAGAAAGATGTGTCGGCATCGATTAATTGTCTCTGGTCCCTTACCCCAGCGGGGTAATGATGAGACGTACAGTAGGCTTACAGCTATGAACCGCTGGCTGGCGCGTCACTGTAGGGAGCAGGGATACAGGTTTGTGGATAACTGGCCCTCTTTCTGGGGTCGCCCCCACCTGCTGAGAGCAGACGGCCTTCATCCTACTGGAGTCGGCGCTGCTGTTTTGTCTAGCAATATAGACAGGTGTTTGAAGCAGGTTTGACACAAGGGATGTAACACTCAGCAGGTCGCAGGTCTCTAGAGAGCCTGCTAGTGTTATTGTTAGTGCTGGTATGGAGTCCACTAGCCTAGTTAACATGGTTGGTCAGGGACATAGCACAGAGTACCAGACTGATAGCTTAGTTCATAACTTTGAGACTGTCACCTTCCCTCGCCACTTTTCCATTGAATCATCCTTTAAATGTGTAAATCATAATAATCTAATCTTGATCTCCACCTCTGACAGTGGGGAAATGTCTCAGCAAGCACCTTACACAGTCTTACATAATAAAATACCAAAGCTAATCACTACTGCATCCCGTCATCCCTTCCTGCACAGGCAGCCAAAACCTACTACTACAAAAAGGTACCTTGTTCCAATTCCTAAATTATCTACCATAAGCTCCACCAAACGGCCGGTCACTGGAAACTGCTCCAATGAGCTTAGAACACTCAAATTTGGTTTTATCAATATTAGATCACTGTCAACCAAAGCCTTACTGATTAATAATTTGATCACTGAGCATAAGCTGGACATGATTGGTTTATGTGAAACATGGCTGAAACCTAATACCTTTCTGCCATTAAATGAAGCCTCTCCTCTTGACTATAACTACGCCCATGTTGCTCGGGCCTCTAAACAGGGGGGAGGTGTTGCTCTAATCTACAAATCTATTCTCAGCCTAAGCTCCAACCAGGATATTAAATTTACTTCATTTGAGGCTCTGGTTTTAAAACCATCCTCATCAAATAGTAACAGCCTTGTCCAGGGAACAGGCTTTCACCTGGTTGTACTGTACAGACCTCCAGGGCCTTACTCCCAGTTCCTAGAAGAATTTGGTGAATTTATTGCAGATCTTGTGACTCGTTCAGATAAAATCCTAATCATTGGGGATTTCAATATTCACTTAAATAAGCCCTCTGACCCTCTAGGGAAAGCTTTTTTGAGACTTCTTGATATTTCCAACTTTATTCAGCTTGTCCATGAACCCACTCATTTCAGTGGAAACACTCTGGATTTGATAATTTCCCATGGAATAGATGTGTCAGCCCTGAATGTCGCTTCTGTCTCCTCTGCTGTGTTGGACCACTATCTCATTACATTTGAAGCGTCATTAGCCTGTCCCTATGTCCATGACACAAATGTTGTTACTTCTCGTCGTATCAGCCCGGCAATCACAGCGACGCTCAGTGATAAAGTGCCCGGGGTCCTGGCTCCCTTTGCGACTGTGACAAAACCTGTGGAAAGCCTCACGAATGAAGTGAATTCCATACTTGTTTCGCTCCTCGATTCTGTGGCACCGGTCTCTACCAGGACAAGACGACCAAAGAAATCTACTCCCTGGTTTACTGACGAAACCCGAGATCTCAAGCAGGCCTGCAGAAAAATGGAATGAGCGTGGCGTAAATCCAAACTGGAGGTTTTTCATCTTGCCTGGCATGATAGTGTACTAAACTATAAGCGTGCTCTAAATACTGCTAGAACTGCATATTTCTCCAGCCTAATAAACAATAATAAACACAATCCTAGATTTCTCTTTAACACTGTGGCTAAACTTACTCAAAAACCACAGTCGGTGAGCTGTGCACCCTTTAATGCAAATGATTTCTTAGATTTCTTTTGCAATAAAATTGATGAGATCAGAATTAAAATTAACTCATCATCTCTGGCTTCCTCGTCAAACCTTGTCAAAAATTGTCCTGCTGCCGATTCTGAGTTAGTCTCAGCTCTAAACACTTTTGAAAATATCTCCCTTCAGATACTGTCTAAAATTGTCTCATCCTCTAAACCAACTACCTGCGTCCTGGACCCCTTTCCGGCAAAACTGTGTAAAGAACTATGGCCAGCACTGGGACCTACAATGTTAAATATTGTTAACTCATCTCTCATGACTGGTGTTGTCCCTTCTAGTTTTAAGTCTGCTGTGGTTAAGCCTCTACTTAAGAAACCACACCTCGACCCAGGATCACTAAACAACTATCGACCAGTATCCAACCTTCCCTTCTTCTCGAAAGTCTTAGAAAGAGTCGTGTCCCAACAACTTTCAGGCTACCTACTCAATAATAATCTCCTGGAACCTTTTCAGTCAGCGTTCAGAGCCTGTCACTCCACTGAAACCGCCCTTACTAAAGTGGTAAATGACATTCTACTTACCTTAGACTCTTAACTCGACCTCAGTGCTCATGTTACTGGATCTCAGCGCTGCATTTGATACTATAGATCATGGCATACTGTCAGACAGACTTGAAAGTCAATTTGGCATCTCTGGCCTGGCCCTAGCCTGGCTAAAATCGTACCTGTCCGAAAGAACACAATGTGTTTCCTACAATGGTACGTCATCAATTTTTACTGCTGTGAAGTATGGAGTTCCCCAGGGCTCTGTCTTGGGCCCTTTGCTCTTCTCTTTATATATTTCACCTCTCGGCCAAATTATTCGGAGCTATGGAATACATTTCCACTGCTATGCGGACGACACTCAGCTGTATGTGCCCTTAAAAGCTGATGACAAATCGCAAATCACGAAGCTAGAGGCCTGCCTATATGCAGTGAAGAAGTGGATGTCAGAAAACTTCCTGCTCCTAAATTCGGAACAAACTGAGATGCTGGTCATCGCCCCCGCCAGACAGAGACACCATGTTGACCAGGTGACCGTAACTCTCGACAACTGTGTTATTTCTCAAAGCTCAACCGTCAAGAATCTAGGTCTTACTTTTGATTCTACACTCTCCTTAGATCTGCACATCAAAGTAATTACCAAGATCGCCTTCTACCACCTGCGCAATATAGCTAAAATTAGGTCCTTCCTGTCCACCGCGGATGCAGAGATCCTGATTCATGCCTTTGTTTCGTCTAGGCTTGATTACTGCAATGCCTTATTTTCAGGTCTTCCACGCGAGAGCACCAAAAGTCTTCAAATGGTTCAGAATGCTGCAGCCAGAGTCTTAACACGTACAAGAAAATTTGATCATATTACACCAATCTTAGCATCTCTGCACTGGCTCCCAGTGCATCTAAGATCCGACTTTAAGGTGCTGCTGATGACATACAAAACTGTACACGGCCTTGCCCCGTTGTACATGTCAGATCTCATTAAACCATATATTCCAACTCGGGCATTACGCTCTCAAAATTCAGGGCTGCTGATGGTTCCCAGGATCAAAAAGAAGTCAGCTGGCTGCAGGGCTTTTTCCTATCAGGCTCCTTTCCTCTGACATCAGACAATCTGTCTCTGTTGACGCCTTTAAATCTAAACTCAAAACTCACTTCTTCGATTTAGCCTTTAATTAGCCCTGATATCAACTGTAAGCTTCTTCAGTGGGTCGGTGTCAGTCTCAATGAGTTCCTATACTACTAGAGTTACACTGTGCTGCCGACGAGAAACAATCTGTTTATTCTGATAAATACTGCATTTCTCTAACCTTTGTTTTTGTTTTCTGTTCCCACAAGCTGCAAGCTGTGTCACTCTCTATAGCTTTCTCCTCCCCTCCTCTTCTCTCTCCTCCTTCTCTTTCTCCTCCTCCCCTCTTTCTTTCAGGCTCCCTTCTGATGGACCACGGCCCCCTGGGACCATCCACCATTTCCGGGCTCCTGCTGCCTTGGAATACTGACTGATCTGGATCGTCACACCCCGGGCTCTGCTGGATCATTGCTCTCCTCTGCTTCACTATCTCCTCATATCTTTATTTCTGTAAATCTTGATGCCTCTCTCTGTCTATTACTAATTATGTTGTGTGGCCTGCCCTCTTCCAGGTCAACATGGTGGACAGGAGGTCGTCTGGCTCGGGCTTCACTTGGTGATGCCTCGTCCTGCTCAGTCGTCTCCTGGTTCCACTAACATTGCATAACTTGTATCAGATCTTCTGTTGATGTACCTTGTAAACTGTGAATTGTTGCTCTTTTCTGTACACGCAACATCTATTGCATGTCTGTCCGTCCTGGAAGAGGGATCCCTCCTCTGTGGCTCTTCCTGAGGTTTCTTCCATTGTTTTTTTTACCCTGTTAAAAGGTTTTTTTTTCCATCAACATGTGAAGTTTTTCCTCACTCTAATCAAGGGTCTAAGGACAGAGGATGTTGTTCACTGTACAGATTGTAAAGCCCACTGAGGCAATGTGATTGTGATTTTGGGCTATATAGATAAAATTGATTTGATTTGATTTGAAGTCTGGACTTCCCCATGACGAATCCAACGTGAACTTCTCCATCTTCTTGTACAGCCTTCAGGTATGCCACAGCACCAATGGCTTTGGTAGATGCATCAGCAAACACACAGAGCTCTACATGCACTGCCTTGGCTAAAGAAGCTGCTGTGTATGCACGTGGTACATGAAGGTGTCTCAGGTCCTGAAGTGAGTCTTGCCAGGCTTCCCACTTACCGAGCTTGTCTTCTGGTAGTGGCGTGTCCCAGTCAGACAGCTCAGCTGTGAGTTCCCGGAGGAGGGCTCTCCCTTGGATTGTGACTGGGGCCAGAAAACCCAAGGGGTTGAAAACACTATTCACTGTGGAGAAGACACCACGACGAGTAAATGGCTTGATGTCATTTGCCACGGAGAAGGTGAACGTGTCACTTGCTATCTCCCACAGGAGACCTAGGCTGCGTTGAATAGGTGCAGCCTCTCCACTGAAGTCCACATCCTTCACAAATGACGCACAGTCTTCGGGTGAGAAAGCTTCCAAGACTTCTTGGCTGTTGGAAGCAAACTTGTGAAGCCTGAGGTTCGATTCAGCAAGTGAAGTCTGCGTTCTGCGTAACAAATCAATGGCTTCAGCATTAGTTGGCACTGAACAGAGGCCATCGTCCACATAGAAGTGGCGCTCCGCAAAGTTGACTGTGTCAGTTCCATGTTCTTGTGCTCCCTCTCTGATAGCTCTTCTGAGTCCATGGATAGCTACAGCAGGGGAAGGGCTGTTGCCAAAAACATGAACCTTCATCCTGTAGTCTATGATTTCTTTTGTCCCATCATTGTCTTTGTACCATAGGAATCTTAGATAGTTCCTGTGGTCCCTTCGCACCAAGAAGCAGTGAAACATCTGCTGTATATCTGCCAGGATAGCAACCTTTTCCTTCCGGAACCGCATCAGAACTCCAAGAAGCGTATTATTGAGATCAGTGCCTGTGAGTAGCACATCATTGAGAGAAACCCCGAGGTATTTAGCACTTGAGTCGAACACCACCCTGATTTGGTCTGGTTTTTGTGGGTGAAACACCCCAAAAGTTGGTAGGTACCAGCATTCTTCACTCTCCCCTAACGATGGTGCTACCTCCGCATGGTCGTTCTCCAATATTTTTCCCATGAAGGCCACATATTGCTGTTGCAACTCTGGTCTCTTATTTAAACTATGTTGGAGTGATGCAAAGCGTTTGACTGCTTGTTCTCGGTTATTAGGCAAGTGTTGTCTTGGTTGCCTAAATGGGAGTGGGGCAACCCAACTATTAGACTCGATTCTGTAGACTTCTTCGTCCATCAGTTTCAAAAAGATGCCATCTTCAATTGAAGATGCCAGCTTGTTGTCTTGATCAGTGTGATTGAAAACAGTTTGTCCCAACAATTCTTCTGCAGCTTTACTAGTCTCTGAGAACCCACCTCTTGTCCCTGTGCCATGATTAATCTTTTCTTTGATGTGCAAGAAGTTTGCGCAGGGTTGGAGGAGTGAGGGTCGGCCATTGTCAAGCACGGTCGTTTTAAAGGTGTTGACTATTGGCTTGTGTGCACTCCCTAAGCAGACTTCTCCAACTAGCACCCATCCTAGGTCCAGGCATTGCGCAAAAGGGGCATTGTGAGGCCCGTTGACTTGTTCCCTAACTTTGTGCACTCTTATTATATCTCTGCCAAGCAACAGGAGGATCTCAGCAGTAGGGTCGACCTCTGGAATATGCTCAGCTACCTTGAAAAGATGAGAATGATGTCGAGCTGCATTTGGAGTTGGGATTTCGGACCAACTGTCCAGTATATCGTTGCACTCAATGAGTGGTGGGAGAGGGATTGTGGCCCTTCCATCGAGTGACTCGACCACAAAGTCTTCAGCTCTACGCCCAGATGTTTCCACTGTCCCAGAACATGTCTTTAGATAGTATGGGTAGGGTTTGCACTCTATGTTAAATAACTCGAACAAACTGGACCTTGCTAGCGACCGATTGCTTTGGTCATCCAGGATGATGTAGGCCTTGATAGCTTTGTCTGTTTGACCTTTGGGATATACTTTTGCAAGGCAAATCTTGGAGCATGACCGGCCGACTTGTCCTGTGCCACAAACCTCAGTGCAATTTGAGTTAACAACCGCTTTGAGGCTGTTACTCTCTTCTTCCTCCCCACCATTATGTGGTGAAGTTGAAGACACCTTAACTTGAGGTGCATGGCCAGGATGCATGGCAGAGTCATGATAGGTGCTATCACACTCCATACACTTGACTGCATTTGGACAGACCTTAGCAAGGTGAGTAGTTGAGGCACAACACTTAAAGCAGATTCCTCTTTCTTTGAGAAAGGTCTTTCTTTCCTCCAGATTCTTGGCTCTAAAAGCTTTGCACTGTTTGAGAGGATGTGGCTTCCCATGTATTGGACAGCTTTTGTTATGGTCACTGACACCTTTCACAAGACTGTTTGCACTTGAGCCAGTTGAGGTGACATCCATCTTGTGGACCGAAATAGGGTTCTTCGTGCCTCTAAAGGCTTTTTCGAGCTTTGTAGATGAGCTGCTAGCACTTGGGACAGCAAAGCTCAGGTCATTTCTCTTTCGTGCCTCATAGCATATGAAACTGCTGAAGAACTCAAATGGTGGAAATCATCCTCCATTTTCTTCCTTGTGTTTCGAACCAGCTGAAATCTATTTTTCTTGAAGCCCATAGGGCAATTTTGCAACTATGGGTTCAATGCCGCGTGCAGTGTCCAGGTAGGAGAGAGCTGGGAGGTAGCCGTCCTCCTTGGCACACTGTACCTCCATTAGCAAGTCTGCTAGTTCCCGGAGCTTTGTGTGTTCTTTGCCTGAAACTCTTGGGAAATTGTCAAGCCGGTCGAAAAGAGACTTTTCGATTATTTCAGGTGCTGCATAACATTCCTGGAGACGTTCCCAGGCCTTTCTGAGTGCTAGGACTGGGTTTGTGTTCTTAGCATATGGTGTTTCTTCTGGAATAACAGGAGTGTGAAATCCTGGAATAAAAGGATTGCGAGGGCTAAATAATGTCTCATTTGCTGGGGGCTGATTTGTTGACAGGCGAGCTTTAATGGCCGCTTGAGCTGGGAAGTCAGTTGACGGATGCCTCTTATGTGCGTGTGGGTCAAAGTGAGAAGTAATGTTATCACTTGTCCGCTCCATTTTATCTTCCTCTGATGGGCCTGCTTCATCCAATAGCAAACAATTTTCCATAGCATCAGCTGCTTCCCACTCAGCTGCTTCAGCTTCTGCCGCTGCTGCCTCTCCACGTATAGCAAGCGCTTCTATCTCAGCATCCCTTTTTGCTTTTTCCAGGTGGTATACGGCGTCTCTATCAGCCTTCACTTTTTGGTATTCAGCTTCTCTGTCAGCTTTCTCTTTCTGCTGCTCAGCCTCCTTAGCTGCTCTCTCTATTTTAGCTTTAGCTTCTTGTTCAGCAAATGCAAGGCGTGCTTTAGAATAGAATAGAATAGAATAGAATAGAATTACTTTAATGATCCCAGACTGGGAAATTATTTTGTTACAGCAGTAGTGGGTCAGCAAATAAAACACTTAAAACACATAAATAGAATCTAATATATACATAGTGTATATATACAGTGCACAGTGTGCTATAAACAATAATAATATATCCAACAAAACAAAATATGCAAAATATACTATAACAATAATAATATATACAACAAAACAGTAGAGAGACCAGAGTTCTCTGTCAGGCAGAGGTGAGAGAGTTATTATATAAAGTGATGGATTGTGGCAGGAAAGATTTCCTGTATCTGTTGCTTCGACAGCGAAGCTGAAGCAGTCTTCCGGAGAAGGTGCTCCGCTGTCTGACCAGTGTGAGTTGGAGAGGGTGGAGAGGATTATCCATGATGGATAACAGTTTTTTCAGTGTCCTCCTCTCCACCACAGCCTCCAGAGTGTCCTGTTTGCAGCCAATCACAGAGCCAGCCTTCCTGATCAGTTTGTTGAGTCTGTTGGTGTCGCTGGCTCCAATGCTGCTTCCCCAACAAACCACAGCAAAGAAAAGTACACTGGCCACCACAGACTGATAAAAGATCTCCAACATCTTGCTGCACACGTTGAAGGATCTCAGCTTCCTCAGGAAGTAAAGTCTGCTCATCCCCTTCTTGTAAACAGCTTCAGTGTTAGATCTCCAGTCCAGTCTGTGGTTGATGGTAACACCCAGGTACTTGTAATCCTCCACCGCCTCCACATCCTTTCCCAGAATGCACAGAGGTTGGAAAGCCGTCTTCCTCTTCTTCCTGAAATCTATCACCATCTCTCTGGTCTTGCTGATGTTCAGCCGCAGGTGATTCTGTCCAGTCCACTCCACAAAGTTGTCTACCAGTGCTCTGTACTCCTCCTCCTGTCCCTCACTTATACACCCAACAACAGCCGAGTCGTCAGATTACTTTTGCAGGTGACACGACCCGGTGTTGTACTGAAAGTCAGTGGTGTATAAGGTGAACAGGAAAGGAGACAGTACAGTCCCCTGTGGAGCTCCTGTATCACTAACCACCGCATCAGACAGAACACTGCCCATACGGACAAACTGTGGCCTGCCTGTCAGGTAGTCAGTAATCCAGGAGATCATTGTGTCGTCTACACCCATCAGCCGCGTCCGCTTTAGCACGTGCGTGTATTAATGAGCCACATGACAATGGAGATGACCGTGAACTTCTTCGACTAGCCACTGAAATCTTGTCACTTTGTTTTGCTTCCATCTTACTGTAGTGGTATGAGGCACCACTGCCTTATTAGACTTAGTTTGGCTGCACCACGGCCCCTCTGGCTTATTAGCCAATCACTGCTCTTCCCAAGGGGGTAAAAGTAGGCCGTGTCCCCCCTCCTGACCTCTCGCTTCCTGCCTTTTCGGCCCGCCTACTTCCGGGTCGTCGTATGTGCCGCTAGCGCCCGAGCACAGGTAAGCGCACATTGCCGTGCTGTTTTGTGTATATTCGTCCGTGTTTCATTTAATAAAAACCGTCGTTCCCTAATAGACTTGGCGTCTTCACCGTGGTCGAGCCAACCGGTCAGGGGCTGTTTATTGCTGCAACCAGAGCATTGGTGAGTGATGACATGCTTCTGCCATTTATTGCTGTAGCCAGGTGCTAAGCCCCTCTTCCGCTCCTCTCCCTCTAACAGTCTGCTGGTTGTGTGCTGCATGGTGGCTGTCTTCCCTGCTACGTTTGGTTTCTTCACCCCTCTCCCTCTTTGGAAGGGATGCCAATGCACTCTGACTTATAGCTGGAACTGTAACGCTAACGCTAAAGCTAATGCTAACATTAGCTGCGAGCACAGCTGATCAATCACGGCTTTTACCGCTGCTACCTTGGGCTCCCTTCTTCTTTCTGTTGCTTCGTGTGTGTGTGTGTGTGTGTGTGTGTGGCTGTCACTCGTACTGGATGCGACGAGTTTGCCAGAACTCTCAGCCACTGACTAAAACTGTTAATTCTGCGTGCGTTTATGTGTGTGTGTTTTAAGTGCAATCTGGCAAGGTTTGGTTTAATTGTTTATTTATTTATTCTCTGTTTAATGGTTGAATTTCTGTTGTTAATTTGATCAATTTGAGTTAAAACTGGTTAATTGTTGAGTTGATATCTCTGGCCAGAGACTCGTTTCTTTTGTTTGTTTGGTTGATTTATTAATCTAATTTAACACTTTTCAGTTTATTAATTGATCATTTACATTTGTGGGCACGCATTATAAAAGATTGTTTGGTCCTTAAATTTGAGCCCTTTTAATCGTGTTTTCCTCTCCCCTTTAGTACTGAAGGCTGACGGAGGTGGTGGTGGTTCTCCTGGGTGGTGGTGGTCCCCTGTGTGCTGTGTGATCCCTTTTCAAGATTTTCTTTGTTTACACGTCACTTTTTGCTGTGTGCATGGGGTGTTCTCCTTTTTTCTTTTGGATGTCACTTCCCCTACCAAACCCCTCTTCCAGCCGGTAAGCCTCAGCCTATGTCCCCCTTTTTGGTTGGGCTCCCTTCTTCTTTCTGTTGCATTGCCAATCTTGTGCTTATCTTTTAATAATAAAGTATTGTATATGATCATTGAACGCCGTCTCTCTCCCTCCCTGAGTGAACGAACCTGAGTGTCCTTTTCGTTTTGAAGGTAATAATTGACCTGTAGTACGGGTCCTTGGGCCCTAACCCAAGGTGGCGTTGTTGGTATCTGGTGTATAACGTAGTAATAGCCCTCGTGTCGCCACAAACCTGGCGTTGTTGGCAGGATACACTCAGTGGAGGTAGAGACGTGTGTTCCATGTTTTCTTTTTGCCTGTTGATTTTCAGATTGCCTTGTGTGTGTGAATGAATGGCAGCTTGACGAACCAGCGGTGAGTCTATCGTTTTTCTTTTTGTAGCCGTGGCTCTAGCGTTCAGTTTAGCTATAACTCTATCAAAATGGAGGGAGAGCTACAAGAGTTGAGGGATTTGGTGGCACAGTTGAGGGCGGAGAATGACAGATTGCAGCAGGAGCAGGCTGCGCCCGTGCCTGGTCCTAGTGCTGCACCTGCCATTCCTGCTGAACCTCTCCCCACACCGTCCACTTCTATCGCTCCTGTAACAGAGCGACTGGTCCTTGTACCCAGAGATAGAAAGTGCCCAGCGTTTCGGGGTAGATCAGATATAGGGCTAGAGGAGTGGATTGAGGAAGCTCAGGCTTGCATGAGGGCTCGCCACCTGTCCACATTTGATCAAGCGTTCTTTCTTTTTGACCATCTAGAGGGAGAGGCGCGTGAAGAAATAAAATATCGCTCGACCGCTGATAGAAGTGACCCAGCCCAAATTATCGCGGTATTGCGAGAGCTGTATGGTTGTGCCGACTTGTACGTTGCCTTACAGGAGGCGTTTTTCTCGAGGCGACAAAAAGATTGGGAGACTCTGCAAGAGTTCTCCCTCGCGTTAATGAGTTTGATGTCTGCGGTGAAACAAAGTGCTCCAAGCGAGATGCTAAATGCAGATGTTTTGCTGCGCGATCAGTTTATAGAAAATGTCATTGATGGTTCCCTTCGTCGAGAATTAAAACAATTAGTACGCAGGTAGCCTACCGTCTCTCTGCTGGATGCTAGGGCAGAGGCAATTAGGTGGGAGCGAGAGGGATTGCCAGGGGGTGTGCGCGGCCGAAGCCACTCAGTTCCTTCGTTGATGGGCTTGCAGTGTGGCGTCCAGACTGCTTCTTCAGTGGCTAGTCCACCCCAGGCTTCAGAGCTGCAGGAGGTGAAACAAATGTTGAAGCTCCAACAGGAACAGCTTAAACATCTCACAGAAACTCTTGCTCAGCTGCAGATCAATCAGCAGCGTAACCATTCTTACCGTGGTCCGGTCATCTGCCGGCGATGTCAGCAGCCAGGCCACTTTGCCAGGGAGTGCAGAGGAGAGCGTGCCCCTCCTCAACAGTCAGTGTCTGCTTCCTCGCGGCCAGTCTCCCAGCTGGATCCAGCTCAGCCTTCGGGAAACTAGCGCCCGTCGAACTGCGGAGCCAAAGTTCGAGGGGAGTTGCTGCTGGCTCACCTGTCATGTGGGGGGATCGGAGAGAAGCTAAGCTAATCAGCACTTGTCCACACATGGATGTGGTTATGGGGGGAGTAACAGTTCCTTGTTTAGTGGACACTGGGTCCATGGTGTCCACAGTCAGAGAAAGCTTCTTCCGGCAACACTTTGAGACTTGGGACCAAGAGAAACTTAAGTCTTGCCATTGGCTTCAGCTTCAAGCCGCCAATGGACTGCCTATCCCATACCTTGGCTACTTGGAACTCGAAGTCAAGCTCTGTGGTCGGACTTTGCCAGGGTGTGGGCTACTGGTGGTCAAGGACCCTCCAGCTGATGCATCTCTTCCTGCCCCGGGTGTCTTGGGGATGAACATTTTACGAAGGTGCTACAGCACCTTGTTTGGGCAACATGGCTCTGCCCTGTTTAAGCTACCCACCGTCACTGAAGCACCAAAGTCTGTGGTGCAGGCATTGCAGAGATGCCATCAAGCCTCTCTGACTTCCTCTTTGGATGCCGTTGGTAAGGTTAAGCTGCGAGGCAAGAAAGCTTGCCGTATCTTTGGTGGCACTATGCAGCTTGTTCCAGCTACCTGTTCTGCACAGCATTCTGGGACTACTGTGCTCTTTGAGCCCTTGGATCGGGGTCTCCCTGCTGGACTGCTTGCGTCTCCAGCACTGGTTCGAGTTGAGGGAGGTACTGTGTATATACCTGTCGTGAATGTTGGAACATCTGACCCTAACCCTACCCTCGTACAGAGGTCGGTGCATTGCGTGAGGTTTGTGTGGTGAGCTTACCCTCCAGTGTTAAAGAGGTTCCATCTTATCTGGCCACCATTGCATCCCAGGCTGTGGTTCCTACGCTGCAAGACCAAATAGATGTGGTTGATCTATCTGCTTTGTCAGCTGAAGAACAGAAGGAAGCCAGACTCCTTCTTTGGAAATATGCTTCTGTCTTTTCCACTCACGACAGCGACCTGGGGTGCACCAACCTGATCGCACATGAAATCCCGCTTCTTGACGACACTCCCATCCGTCAACGCTATCGACGTATTCCTGCTTTAGAATACGAAGTAGTCAAGGAGCACATTAACCAGCTGCTGGGTGCACAGGTCATCAGGGAAAGCTGCAGTCCGTTTGCTTCACCGATCGTGCTGGTTAAAAAGAAGGATGGTAGTCTGCGCTTGTGCGTAGACTATCGGCAGCTTAACCACAGGACCCGAAAAGACGCATTTCCTCTTCCTCGGATTGAGGAGTCGCTGGATGCACTCACCGGAGCCCGCTGGTTTTCCACTATGGATTTAGCCAGTGGGTACAATCAGGTCCCGGTGGCGGAGGCCGACCGACCCAAGACGGCGTTTTGCACTCCTTTCGGACTTTTTGAGTGGAATCGCATGCCCTTCGGGTTGTGTAATGCACCCAGCACTTTCCAGCGACTTATGCAGCGTGTTTTTGGAGATCAGCAATGTCAGTCGCTGCTCTTGTACCTGGATGACATTGTGGTTTTTTCATCTACCTTTCAACAACATCTTGAGAGACTGGAAGTGGTACTGCAGCGATTACAACACGAGGGCCTGAAGGCCAAGTTGTCAAAGTGCTCCTTTTTTCAACAGGAGGTGCGTTACTTGGGCCACATTATTTCAGCCGAAGGCGTTTCCACCGACCCGAGCAAGCTTGAGGTGGTAGCCAACTGGCAGCCTCCCACCACCATCTTGGCGCTGCGGTCCTTTCTCGGATTCGCAAGCTACTATCGTCGCTTTGTGGAAGGCTTTGCCAAGTTGGCTGCCCCTCTACATCGCCTTGTAGCTGAACTTGTGGGGTCCAAGTCCAGACGGTCTGAACCAGTTGTGGGAAAATGGACAGGAGAACATCAGCGGAGCGTTGAGGCTCAAAAATCTAAGCTTACCACCGCACCCGTGCTGGCATACGCTGACTTCTCCCTTCCTTTCATCTTGGAGGTCGACGCAAGTCACGGGGGCCTGGGCACAGTGCTCTCCCAAGAGCAAGAAGGAAAAGTGCGGCCCATTGCCTTCGCCAGTCGTAGCTTAAGGCCGACTGAACGCAACCCTGTCAATTATAGCTCTATGAAGCTGGAGTTTCTGGCGCTAAAATGGGCTATGACTGATAAATTTCGTGAATACTTGCTTGGCCACAAATGTCTTGTCTTCACAGACAATAATCCGCTTAGCCATCTATCATCAGCTAAGCTTGGAGCCCTGGAGCAGCGTTGGGCAGCCCAACTTGCGTCATTTGACTTTGAGATCCGTTACCGCTCTGGCAAGAGTAACACAAATGCGGATGCTCTGTCGCGCTTGCATCCTCCCAGAACCACGGACCTTGAGATCATTGTCTCCGGCACATCACTTCCTCAGCCCTTGCAACAGGCTCTCCAGGCCAGTGGGCCTACAGCCTGTCAGGCTGCTGTTCAGGCCCTGCCTCAGCATCTGCCTGCAGACATTGGAGAACTTCAGCGAGCTGATCCTGTGACCCAGGAAGTCCTTGTGTTTTGGCAGCAGAAACAATACCCGAATCATGACGATCGTAAGCGGTTATCTCCACCAGCCTTGGTGCTTCTCAAGCAATGGGAGCGATTGATTGAACGGGCCGGAGTGGTGTACCGGCAAGTCTCTCGCTCTGACGGGGGAGAACTAGTTCTCCAGGTGCTTTTGCCAGCTGCTCTGAGGGACAAAGTCCTTATGGAGGTCAATCAAAACCATGGGCACCAGGGGGTGGGCAGGACTCTCCAAGTTTGGTGTTCCAGCGCGCATTCATTCTGACCAGGGTCGCAACTTTGAAAGTGCACTCATTCGACAGCTGTGCGGTCTCTATAACATCGAAAAATCCCGCACCACACCGTACCATCCGGCAGGTAATGGTCAGTGTGAGCGTTTTAATCGCACTCTTCATGACTTGCTGCGCACTTTGCCTCCCTCTAGGAAGCGTGACTGGCACTCCTGTCTACCTCAGATACTGTACGCCTATAACACCACACCGCATCAGTCCAATGGGGAATCGCCGTTTTTCCTCATGTTTGGTCGTGAGGCAAGGCTCCCGGTTGACTTCTTGCTGGGAAGAGTGCAGGATCCTGTTGATGGGACGGTGAATGACTGGGTCTGGGAGCATCAGACTCGGTTAAATGTGGCTTTTGACGGCGTCCGAGACCGACTGAAGGAGGCAGCCCAACGCCGGAAGGAAAACCATAACCAGTCTGTCCAGTCAGAACCACTGGTGGTGGGCCAGTCAGTGATTTTAAAGGAGTTTGGTTGGAAGGGTCGTCATAAGATCCAGGATAAGTGGAATCCTGTGGTGCATCGAGTGATCAAAGCTCCCCCTGGCAATGGGGCGGTGTATACAGTTGCACCAGAGGACGACCCTGCCAAAGTCAAACGGGTACACCGAACACTGCTTAAAGCCATAGTTGGGATGGCTGCTTCAGGCGACAACCCTGCTCCTCTTCCCATCACACTTGGCCGGCGGGCAGTGTCTGAGAGCTCATCTGACGATGAGGACTTGATGGCTGTGGTAAGGGACCCCCTTTTCCCACCAGCTGATCACTCTGCTGGAGAAGCCCAACTGGCTCCTGCATCAGCGACACCCGTTGCTTCGACAGTCCCATTGCACCCTGCTCTTTTGGCCTCTTCGGTCTCTCCCTCTTCTGGGAGCAGCGACACCGCTGCGCTACGTGCAGTAACCTTACCCTCAGCACTTCCTGTCCACTCGACGGCACGGTCCCCTTCTCTAAGCACCGCCCCCTTGGCAGTCCCTCAATCAGGGAATGATGAAGCTGTCAGGCGACGCACAACCCAATCTACCGCTGGACACCACTCAAACCTTCATCGCTTACCCAGGCCTGCCAGTGAGGTTGCTCAGGCGGGGCCCTCAGCCGTTCAGTCAAGTGCTGTGTCTGCTTTCTTTAGACCATGGTCTTAGAGTTGAGCTCCTTAAGTGCATCGTCGGGTCGACGATGAAAATGGGGGTGGTGGATTGTAGTGGTATGAGGCACCACTGCCTTATTAGACTTAGTTTGGCTGCACCACGGCCCCTCTGGCTTATTAGCCAATCACTGCTCTTCCCAAGGGGATAAAAGTAGGCCGTGTCCCCCCTCCTGACCTCTCGCTTTCTGCCTTTTCGGCCCGTCTACTTCCGGGTCGTCGTATGTGCCGCTAGCGCCCGAGCACAGGTAAGCGCACATTGCCGTGCTGTTTTGTGTATATTCGTCCGTGTTTCATTTAATTAAAACCGTCGTTCCCTAATAGACTTGGCGTCTTCACCGCGGTCGAGCCAACCAGTCAGGGGCTGTTTATTTCTGCAACCAGAGCATTGGTGAGTGATGACATGCTTCTGCCATTTATTGCTGTAGCCAGGTGCTAAGCCCCTCTTCCGCTCCTCTCCCTCTAACAGTCTGCTGGTTGTGTGCTGCATGGTGGCTGTCTTCCCTGCTACGTTACGTTTCTTCACCCCTCTCCCTCTTTGGAAGGGATGCCAATGCACCCTGACTTATAGCTGGAACTGTAACGCTAACGCTAAAGCTAATGCTAACGTTAGCTGCAAGCACAGCTGATCAATCACGGCTTTTACCGCTGCTACCTTGCTACCGCTGCTTCGCCGCTGTCTGCCGCTGTCCTGCTGCTTCGCCGCTGTTCTGCTGCTGCTGCTTTGCTGCTGCTGCTGCTGCTGCTGCTGCTGCTGCTGCTGCGACGGCCTGGCTCTGGTCCGGTCAGCCGCCAGTGGTCAGCCTGTTTCCTGCTGCTAAGTGCGGTGCTGCTTCGTGTGTGTGTGTGTGTGTGTGTGTGGCTGTCATTCGTACTGGATGCGACGAGTTTGCCAGAACTCTCAGCCACTCACTAAAACTGTTAATTCTGCGTGCGTTTATGTGTGTGTGTTTTAAGTGCAATCTGGCAAGGTTTGGTTTAATTGTTTATTTATTTATTCTCTGTTTAATGGTTGAATTTCTGTTGTTAATTTGATCAATTTGAGTTAAAACTGTTAAAACTGGTTAATTGTTGAGTTGATATCTCTGGCCAGAGACTCGTTTCTTTTGTTTGTTTGGTTGATTTATTAATCTAATTTAACACTTTTCAGTTTATTAATTGATCATTTACATTTGTGGGCACGCATTATAAAAGATTGTTTGGTCCTTAAATTTGAGCCCTTTTAATCGTGTTCTCCTCTCCCCTTTAGTGCTGAAGGCTGACGGTGGTGGTGGTGGTTCTCCTGGGTGGTGGTGGTCCCCTGTGTGCTGTGTGATCCCTTTTCAAGATTTTCTTTGTTTACACGTCACTTTTCGCTGTGTGCGTGGGGTGTTCTCCTTTTTTCTTTTGGATGTCACTTCCCCTACCAAACCCCTCTTCCAGCCGGTAAGCCTCAGCCTATGTCCCCCTTTTTGGTTGGGCTCCCTTCTTCTTTCTGTTGCATTGCCAATCTTGTGCTTATCTTTTAATAATAAAGTATTGTATATGATCATTGAACGCCGTCTCTCTCCCTCCCTGAGTGAACGAACCTGAGTGTCCTTTTCGTTTTGAAGGTAATAATTGACCTGTAGTACGGGTCCTTGGGCCCTAACCCAAGGTGACGTTGTTGGTATCTGGTGTATAACGTAGTAATAGCCCTCGTGTCGCCACATTACCACGATGTACAACACCAGCCTTTCACTGTCTTTTCACTATGTTGTCCTCACTGCAGTGTAGGAACTGCAGCTATGCAACTAGCTAAACTCTTCCATGCAAATGATGACTTGAGTCGTAGTGAGCTTTTGTTGCTATTTACTGTGGCTCTTCTACATCAATTTACACAGACAGAGTGAAAACTGTAACGAGTAAATACAAAAATCACCATTTCACTCTGCAAAATGTGCCTTTCCTCAATGTAAATAGATATAAATGAAATATTTTTAATATTTTTAAACACATCAAATCCCTTTTCATGCAAATAATATTTTCTAACATTAATTTATGCATCAAACTATTAAATGATTTACTTACGACATTGCCTCTGTGGCGTTTACAGTGTAGATTACACGAGATGAACACAGAAAACACAGGCGTGCAGATTTAGCTGGTTCCCTGAACTACTAACAGGAAATAAACTGTGAGCCTGTAACTTCTTATGCAAGATTAACCCATTTCAAAATAAAAGATATTTCAAAATAAAAGCACATTCAAATGTATGCCTTAAAGGCAACACATATGGCACTGAGAGACTGCTGTACCATCCCCTGATGCAAATACAGTGCCACTGGGCTGGTTTGACGAGAATCTGTATGTCAGTCTGGGGATCGGTATATACCACTCCGAGAATCTGTATGTCAGTCTGGGGATCGGTATATACCACTCAGAGACTGTATGTCAGTCTGGGGATCGGTATATACCACTCAGAGAATCTGTATGTCAGTCTGGGGATCGGTATATGCCGCTGAGCAGCAATCGACATACCTTCAGCTACTTTTGGATCTTGGCGTCCCTCGAAATAAAAAATGTAGGTAATAAATGAAGAAAGTTGTTTGTGGTCCTTTTGTTGTCTTACAGTCAGACCGACACATTTTAAGTCACTGCTGAATCAGAAAACAAACTAGATGTAAAACTTGATGGTGACACACAACCGTTGTCTTAATTTGTATGAAACTCTGGTCTGTTGTGACCTATCAGATCAGTCTGATCCTGCAGCATCCAATCAATAACTAAGGGGGCATTCTCAAAGTGAGAGCATTGGGTCAGCCTACAAGATAGCGGAGAGGAACAACTTCCGGTTCAAGCGAAGAGTGAGGAAATTACCAATAAGAGAAATAGGCGCAAGTTGAACTCCTGCTGACTGCCTGCAGCAGCGAGATCTGCTGGTGACTTGCCAGAAGTGCCACTGTTTGCCGGAAGTGCCAGTGCTTGTGCCACTGTTTGCAGAGAGGTGCCAGTGCTTGTGCCGCTACCGGTGACATCTGCCGGGAGGTGCCACTGTTTGTGCCACTGTTTGCCGGGAGGTGCCAGTGCTTGTGCCACTGCTTGTGCTGCTACCCGTGACATCTGCCGTGGCATCTAGGAGTGCCAGCAGGGATGTCGCGGCACATGCCGCTGTTTGGGTGAGATGTCGCGGCAGATGCCGCTGTTTGGTGGAGGTGCCACTGCTTGTGCCGCTACCCGTGACATCTGCCGTGGCATCTAGGAGTGCCAGCAGGGATGTCGTGGCAGATGCCGCTGTTGGGGGGGGATGTCACTGCTTATGCCGCTGTTTAGGCGAGACAAGAGGGTCTGGCAGCAGGCCTCCAGCGTGGGGCCGCTTCCCGTACAGACTCCGCTCTTGGACCGCATCCATGTCAGGACGCTCAGAACAGGAAACTATGCGCAAAAAACTTTATAAAAAGTTTATTTTTATTTTCATTAATTTCTTAAATATGTTGGGTGGATTATCACCTGCAACTTAATTGACTAAAACTATAGAACAATTTGCAACTTATTTTGCTGTGTACTTTCTTGTATGATTATCACAGCCTTTATCAAGAGTGGGTTACAACTGCCAGAGATGCCAAGGCAGATGTAGCAAACCACTTTTTGGTTTTATGTATTGCTGTTACTCATTTTGGCCACAAGAGGGCAGCCTTGTATTGCTAAAATGGTTAAATAAGTTAAAATCTTTAAAAACTAATAGTTAAGTTACTTTAAATGCATTGTGACATGATTTTGTTACATATGTATATTGTCCGTTTTGAAGTTTATATTTGTAATGAGCTTTTATTTTGAAGAGATCGCTAACATACCTTGCTACTTCCTGGCGGTATTGTGTCTTCCGGTATAAACAAAGGAACGGTATGAGTGAGCTGACGGTAAAAGTAAAAGGTTTTAAGGCAAACTAAGGAAAATAAGGCGATAAAGCAACGGTAACTCAAGAATAAAACACCAAAGACTGTATTAGCTACCCCCCGAGGAGGCATAAGGTCAGTGTGTGTGTTACGGTCATATTTACAATTTACGTTACTATGCTAAAGCTAAGCTAATTCTCGCTCACCTGCAATGAAGCTACGGTGTATTGTACAGTGCGGAGTGGAAACATGAATGTAATTGTACTTTTTGTGTTTCTTCAGTTCTCACGTTGGTTTTCTACAAGTTGGTTTTCATGGAGCTGGTTTATGGAGCTGTTTGTGAAAATAAAGACAGTTTTGAGAAAATCATCAGTCGGGTCCACAATGTGTCGGAGGGCATGCTACAGCAGATGTCACTGTTTGGGAAGTCTGCTATTGAGATGCTGAGGTTTAGTTTATGAATGTTAACAATTGTCAAAGTTGAATTAGACTAGCTACAGGTAGCATTTCCATGACACATATTTTGCATTAACTTGATTAATCTCTCAATATTTCGGATTGATTCATATCACCGTTTGTTCATTCATTTCATTGCCAATTATGATTTTATTTCGAACATGTAAATAAGATTACATGAACAAAAGTAGGCCTTCATAAATAATATGTTATGTTGCAATGCTGGTAAAAGAAAGAAAATGAATAGCTTACATTTAGGTTATTATCTTTCTTTATATTAAAAATGCTGTGTTACAGGTTTTCCATCTTCACATTGTTTTTTTTTCCAAAGGAATACGAAGTCTTTACTGCTTCCACTGTCTGACTATACTGTATATTTTCTTGTACTGTTTATCTTAAATATCTTTCAGTTATGCACTTGCACACCCCAGACTTTGATATGCTGACAGAATATCTTGAAGACGTAGGCTACTTCTCATAATGTCAATACATCGGACCAACTTGGAACCCACCTTCTGTGTTTTTTTGGAAACTGATTAATACAGGATATTCCCTCTGGATCTGAAGACAGAAACATATGAAGCTTTTAATCACTGGTTTGCAACTCAACAGATTAAGACTTTTAACCTATATTTTATTTGTTGCCTCTGCACACTTCCAATTGGCATTTTCGTTCAAGTTTTAATGGACAAAGTAAGAAGAAAAAAAACCCATCACCTTTCAAACAACACAAAACAATGTAGCCTATGTTTTAGTCACTGATGAGGATTCAAATACCCAAAGTGACAGGAAAAACCTGTCCCTTTGCATGTAGTTTCCTGTTCTGAGCGCCCTGACACTGGATGCGGTCCGAGAGCGGAGTCTGTACGGGAAGCAGCCCCACGCTGGAGGCCTGCAGCCAGACCCTCTTGTCTCGCCTAAACAGCGGCACAAGCAGTGGCACCTCCACCAAACAGCGGCATCTGCCGCAACATCTCGCCCAAACAGCACCATTTGCCGCAACATGTGCCGCGACATCCCTGCTGGCACTCCTAGATGCCACGGCAGATGTCACGGGTAGCGGCACAAGCAGTGGCACAAGCACTGGCACCTCCCAGCAGATGTCACGGGTAGCGGCACAAGCAGTGGCACCTCCCGGCAGATGTCACCGGTAGTGGCACAAGCACTGGTACCTCTCGGCAAACAGTGGCACAAGCACTGGCATTTCCGGCAAACAGTGGCACAAACAGTGGCACTTCCGGCAAACAGCGGCACAAGCACTGGCACTTCCGGCAAACAGCGGCATCTGCCACGACTGCTAGCGGCACCTAGCTGCGGCATCTGGGGGTGCCACCAGAGATGCCGCAGCTAGGTGCCACTGCCACAAATTGAGCTTGCTGTCTCTCCTGCTATGAAGTCGGACACTCTCTCTTCCTGTAGACATGACAAGACTTGGCTGAGCTTGCGGTGTTTGCCTTCTTCGTCTGTGAAGAAGTGGAGGAAATTGAAATTCCATTCATGTTTAAGGAAAATCAACAACGACGGCGATCAGTTTTCTTACCTGATGCTATGGGAACTTTGCTGGCCTTTTTCTCATATTAGTCCCCTTCGGAAATAATTCAATCTGAGACGTTCAAAATAGTAGGCCATCAAAACTTGTGGGCTGAGGGAATAGAGCAGTGGAACTGCTGCCGTGTTGCACACAGACGACCAGGCATCAAGACCCGTATCAACTGTGTCTTTTGCAGAGGGTGTATTTATCTGATTAGTTATATATATATATTAGGGCTGTCAAAGTTAACGCGTTAATAACGAGTTAACGCAACATCCTCTTTTTTTTAAAAAAAGAAATGCGCATTGTATGATTTACGGCCGTCGGTAGTCTTGATCCAGACGTGGCAGAAGAAAAAGAAAGGGAATCAGAAGAAGAAGCAGGGTTGGTGGTTCGGGAAAAACACGGTGGACTGAAAAGCGAAAGCAAAAGGAAATGGAGAAAGGACTTATGAACGGCAAATTCACTTTCAAAACACTGCCAGATGGTTCAGTCGATAGGACAAAACTTATCTGCACGTACTGCCGACATGAAGTGAGTTACCATTGAAGTACGTCAAGTCTCAAATATCATTTGCAAGCCAACGTAAGCTCATCCCTACATGAGACCAAAGTCACCATGCCAACAACAGATAAGCTGAAGAGGTTGGCGACAGTCCTGGAGAGAGAGAGGGTGATTGTGTGTGTGTGACAGAGAGTGTGTGTGTGTGTGTGTGTGTGTGTGTGTGTGTGTGTGAGAGAGAGAGAGAGAGAGAGAGACAGACAGACAGAATCAGGTTCCTAACTGAAGTACTTTTTCACTTGTATTACAGGTACATAAGTAAACTTCTGGGAGGAGAGAAGTTTCTTAAAAGTATTAAGAACATGAAAAAAATACATTAATATATTTAGAACAGAAAAAAGTGTGCCAAAAAATTGCGATTAATCACAAGTTAACTATGGACAAAATGTGATTAATCGCGATTAAAACAATTAATCGTTTGACAGCCCTAATAAATATATATGTATGTATATATATATATATATATATATATATATATATATATATATATATATATATATATATATATATATATATATATATATATATATATATATATATATATATATAATATACATATATATATATAGAGAGATATATATATATATATATATAGATATATACACAGTTCATATTTAGAGACAACAGAAAGTGACAGCTTTGTCACAATAACAACTTCAAATTTGGATATTTTGTAACTGCTTCACTTCAAAACGGTCACACAGTGGCACATTAATGGTCCAGGTTTTCCTTGTAATGTCACCATTAAATAAATTTGTCTAACTTTGTCTATCTGGTACATTATAGTGATTATTATAATTATAATTATTATGATGACAACAGTGCTTAGGTGCATGATTATATCACAGCTGAGGGGAATTTGCTGACTACATTTAACCAATATGCATAACTATAGACACATAAGATGATGCATTTTCTTTTAGCAACATTATTCACAATGACTGAAATACATTTGATGGTACAGATAACACTTGACACAGCAGTTAACCACTTCTCCATCATTACCACAAGTAGGGTGACAGAACTGAGCAATTTATTGACCACATCTTTTAGGGTTGTTGCGTTACATGAAGGATTTTATAGGTATATTCATGGTGACTGTCCCATAGGTGCAGCCACACGGCTGCGACTTATCTGAAAGCAGTGGCGTCGCTAGGAGTGCAAAACATCCGGGGCTTTAGCCCCGCGCAGTGTTGCCTCAGTTACCTTGAAAAAGTAATCTGATTACTGATTACTGATTACTCCTTAAAACTCATTCAAAGCTTGATAGTATTTTGTCGCCAGCAGAGTGAACAACGAACCTTAATATTCTCATCTTAAGCTGAGAGGAACTCAAAATAATGACTGTATTTCCAGCTAGAAAACGCGCATCTCTCTCCTCCCTCCAATGTGACTTGTCGCAAACGATCACTCCCAGAGACAAGAAGAAAGCAAAAATATACATTTTTACTAAGGAAAATGACAAAAACAATGATAAGTAACTTTAATCTGATTACTGGTTTGTAAATATTGACGTGTTAGATTACTCGTTACTGAAAAAAGTGGTCAGATACCGGCATCACTGCGCAGATAGTCTTTTTTCAACGGGGTCCGGGGAAATTTCGAAAATTTCGAAAATTGGGCTGTTTAAAGATGCAATTTCAACATAGTTTGAGAAGGAAAGGAAGGCCAATCGCTGGGGTCCTCATCGTCATGTTTTAATCACAAATAGAGCTAATTTTCCCTCACTAGGCCTATATTTACATTAAAGATATTATAGCCTATAATAAGACCTGTGCTGTGTGCATAGGCTGTAAGAGCAGGCAGAACATTCCCTAATTTCTTGACTTTATTGTCTATCTGCATCAGGCCTACAGGAGGATTTGTAGGGTATTAAGAGAAAAACGTCGTCATTTAACATTGTCAATAAACCCAAAAATGTAATGCAAATCTGCAGCATTTAATGTAATAAACCTACAAATGTAATCCATTTTCCACAAGAGCCGCTGCCTAACTACAAACGTAACAAACGATTTCCCACACATGTAATAACTATTACGTTTGCAGGGATTTCTTTGTGGGGACGTGAACATCTTTATTGTAATAACTTCCCACAAATGTAATAATACAATGAATAATGGTCATGGTGGTTGTTGTTTGTTTCCTTGCCCATACACCTACTAATACTACTGACCGTGGGTGCAAAATCCAGCTGCTGACTCTCCGCTGTCACACAACGGATCCCCCGTGACCAAAGTGTCAGCTGGACTTCAGAAGAGCCGGAATTCAACACTACTAGAACTGCCATAAGCGGTCATTTGGACCGCTAGATTTAAACTCTATAATCTGTCATGTAAATAACCGACTGAGTGATGAATGCATTCATTGTCATATTTAAAAAAAAAAAAAATAACGAAATAACGAATTAACACCAAAGTGTACATTTAAATAAGTTAAATTATAATTAAAATTATTAAAATGTACACTTTGGTGTTATTTCGTTTTTTAAATGTATATATTTATCAATATTCATATCATCGCACATATAGTAAACTGTAATTATTGTAGTATATTTACACACGATTTTAATAGAGAAAACTCAGAACAAGAAAATTAACTATTGAATGTAACTTATTTGATAATGAAACATTTTATTTTAACACTTAATAATATATCATAAATTAATAATAATAATCGAAAAAGCTGGAAACGAAGTGATCTAAAACAAAGACAAACAAAGAGTCGTTGTGATCACTGGTCACAGTCTACAGATTACCTCCGCTCTCCTCACAGTAACCAAACACTGGCTTGTGGCATTTCAAGTGTCCGACGTTTGCAGCTCTTTTGGACCGGCACTGCCTCGGTGTCTGTGTCAGCGAAGATGTCCAGTGGTGGTCTTCTATAACATCCTCGACCTGGCTAGGATCAATGCCTGCATCTTATTCAAGAAGCACCAGCAGCAGGAGAGCCTGGAGGAAAGTCCTGCAGCAGCTGGCAGAGGAGCTGAGGGCAGAATACATGGAGGGCAAAGCGGCCGCGGCAGTCGACACATGGTGGGCAGAAGCGGAAACAACCACCGCAGCAGCAGCAGCAGCAGACACGGAGACGGAGGCAGTGCTGGTCCAGAGAGCGGCAAACAGAACCAAACCTCGGACACTTGAAATGCCACAAGCCCGTGCGTGATAACTGCAAGGAGGGCGGAGGTAATCTGTGAACAGTGATCACAACGGCTTTTTTTTGTTTTAGATCAGCTCGTTTCCAGCTTTTTCGATTATTATTATTATTATTATATTATATATTATTAAGTGCTAAAATAAAATGTTTCATAATCAAAAAAGTTACTTTTAATAGTTAATTGTCTTGTTCTGAGTTTTCTCTATTAAAATCGTGTGTAAATATGCAATAATTACGGTTTACTATGTGCGATGATATGAATATTGATAAATGTATAATTAAACTTATTAAAATGTACACTTTGGTGTTATTTCGTTTTTGTTTTTTTTAAATATCATGACACAATTAATGCATTCATCGCTCAGTTGGGTATTTACATGAGAGATTATAGAGTTTAAATCCAGCGGTCCAAATGACCGCTTACGGCAGTTCTATGTTGAATTCCGGCTCCTCTGAAGTCCAACTGACACTTTGGTCCAATCAAAAACATATAATTTGTCCGGATCTAACTCTAGGGTTGTGGAAAGCGCGTTGTTATGCCCTAACCAAGATATCGATCATTAAGATTAATTGAATCAGATCTGACTGAACCCGCCACAGTGGTAAACTGATTTAGTTCACCCGCCAGCACACAAACTCACCCGCATTTGGCGGGTGGCGGGTTTAATTTCCATCCCTGTTATAAACACTGCAGTATTACTGAACAGTAGGCTAATAGACGGCTATGGTCATATCAGTGGCGCATGGAGGGGGAAAGAATAACACTGATGTTGAATTTGCAACAATTATTCGGACTCTGGTAACAATGTTGCATTTGAGGCTGCTGGCTGTTCGACATGCAGCCACATAAAAACCTTTCACTATTAGACAATTATATTTGATTTTTTCTTTTTTTTTTTTTCAAAGCATGAGATCCGGGGCTATTCCCAAAACATCCGGGGCTATAGCTCCGAATGCCCAGGTCTAACGACGCGCCTGTCTGAAAGTATGTGATACTTGAGTAGAAAAGAGGCACAGAAGCTTATGGATATGGAAATTCATCGAAACACACGTCATATACGTCAGCGTAGATGAGAGCCAATTAGGGCAAAGTCCTGACGTCATGAAGGTGGGTCTAGGCTCGCGCAGTACCTGGAGAGCAACTGCGCAACTGCTCTGCAGCCGCCTAGCTCCCGCGATAAATTAAGGTCATGTGACATCGAATGCGGAGCAGAAACCACTCCCATCCAGGTCATCGTGGACACATTTTAACCACCATGCATCACGATTTAGGCAGCGCTGCGTGATCTTGAACTCGCCTATTTTAACCAGCATGCATCACGAATTAGGCAGCGCAGCGCTGCGTGATCTTGAACTCGCCTAATAAGATGCACCTTTGATCGGTAATCTGACTGGATCGAGGGGGCTGCAGGATTTGGAGCCAGGAGCTGTAGTTGCTCTACACGACTGCAAACACCTCGCTGTCACCTGATCTAACAGCTGGTTTAGATGTTGTCTTAACAACATGTTGTTTTCTAGAAACTTTGTATTTTGCTGAGAGATTTGGATCTTATTTGTCTTATTTTGAAGGTTCTGTTAACAGAAGTCATGCTGTGTGGCCGGTTTGGAGATAAAATAGCCCACATGCATATTATAAACTGCACACAATAAATAATTGTTAACATTTCATTTGTTCCAATCGGCCTGTAAAATATTTAACAATACTTAACCCTGTGATAAGTGGGGTGTGAGCATTTAGATCAATCATTTCATAAATAAATAAATAAATAAATATTGTCTTCTACTTCTTTTCTTTGCCCATGAATGTTTTCCATTTGTTAATCTAGGGGAACAGGTCTGCTCAGATAATTTATAAACAGCACCAAACTGACATGAAGCTGATTTACATGAAAATGTATACATTGAGGTTGATCTATGAACAGAAACCACAGAGTTTTAATATGCTGCAATGTCATAATTAAGAACTAAAGACTGTGCAAACTAATACATTTGTCTGATAATATTTAACTCCATCGGTCTCAGAACGGGATGTGGGTGTTTCTGTAAAGTGTAAACTTCTGTCAAGACTGAAGTCTGATGGAAAACTGCCTTTGGATTTGAAATGACCACTCATTACATCATCAAACTTAACCACAATCATCTGTCACTGAAGTCAATAAGTATTCAGCAGGCTATCTTGTCAAAGGCACACGTTATTTGAGTCTAGGAATAGGTAAATGGGAGATGTGGTCCATAACAAACCTCACAGCAGGGATATGGTCCGTATGCACTTATGGTGCATTATGTGCTAAACTTATGAGTAGTCAGGACTGGCCAAGAAACAGGCCCGCCATTTTCCTTCAAAACACTCGGTCCATTTAAGCGACCATTTAAACCCAGCGGGGGGAGGCGCTGTAGAAAAGAAATTGGACGGAGTTCAGCGTAGGAGCCAAAGAAAGCGAGACCGAGCCGTTAAAGTTAAACACAATCAAACACGATAATACCGGAAGTGATTTAATAGACTCCAAAATAAAGGGTCGATCATAATTATCCCACAGTTACTCGTTGATAGGTGTTAAAACCAAATAAGATGACAAGATGGAAAACACAAATGAAGGGTTGACCATCTTGAAGCGTTTCTGGAGACTCTGAATTTGTAGCAGCCTAACAACATCATGCTTGTGAAAACAAACCTAATACAGCGGTGTTTACTCATTGTAGCACTTTCTAAAAGTGAAATGTACCTGACCTTTAATATATGAAAATAACAAAGTCGGGTTGACTGGGAAGGGGCGTCCATGTTAATATTTCACTGTCAGTTCTTGCTTCTCTTAAATGTCACGCAAGTGTAGCTTTTATTGTGAAAAATTGTTTCCGGAAGCAACATGTATTTTTGACGTTGTGTAGCCACGGTATGTGAGAAAGACTTACGGGAGGAGGAGAAGATATTGTAGACGTGAGGGATCGATTCAAAGACCAGGTTCGTAATGTTACAGTCTCGAAATGTAGATGGTTCGTGTTGCTGGTCCAGTTGGTGTCTTTTACCGAAGTTGTGTGGGTGACTTTATCTCCATTGGTTACAAGCTAGCAGACTACAAACGCTTGCCGTCGTGTCATTATTTATTGTGTCTCTGTCTTGTCTCCACTATTGCCAGGTGGCACAGAGCCTTTGAAGACACCGTCCACTTACCCACAGGCTGTTCCGCTGGATTTGGAAACGTTTCCCAGAGTGTAACCGCATATTTGACCCGATACAGGATGTCTGGGCAGAGCATTACAGACAGGATAACCGCCGCTCAGCACAGTGTCACCGGGTCGGCGATTTCGAAAACTGTGTGCAAGGCGACCACGCATGAAATAATGGGGCCAAAAAAGAAACACTTGGATTGTAAGTATCACATTTATTGGTGATTGATATAGCTGTATATTTGAACTTATCTCGGCTTCTTCGTTAACATAGGAATCCGAATACTGTGGTTTAGGCTACGAGGCCTGCACCTATATCTATCATTAACGTTATGGTATCTTGGACAAACTGGGGTATAGCCCTCTGTTACAACCAATATACGCGTTTCAATAGGAATTCAATCGCCCATTTCGCTCAGAAGCCTAACCCTTCTTACAACTGACAAGCATTGTGCCAACTGCATGGGCTCAGGTACAACGTCTCTGAATCGTTTTTACATGTTGGCTTTAACACTTTTCTCCTATTAAGATGTTTAATTACTTTCTCTATACATCTTCATTAATTACTTGGACATTTACATCCTTAAATAGTTTAATCAGAGTAGGAAACAAGAAAGCACTGGAGAGAGTGGCTCCATTTGCAGCTATTAGTTAAAGCAGCTGTGAGTGAAAAATACATCTATGTGTTCCAACAGTAATCACTGTTAAAGAATGTTTGGTCAGTTACCCATGTTTCGGCTCATTCAGTAAAAAAGCAAAGACGTTAATTAGGACAGAACATTTTATAAAGTGGTGGTCCCGTCTGTTTGTGAATGTGCAGAAAGCAGGATCCTCCTGTTTGCTGTTAAATCTGGCAATAACCGCTCTGCAGTCATGTGGTGAGCAACTGCTAAAGAGACAAGATGCTAGCTACAATGGCAAAAACACATATAGCAGCTTTAATTTGGATAGCTGGAATGGCTGACTTGTATAGCCTGTGAAATTATTAGGTAGCTATTTAAAGTTAGGTTCCAACAAAAATACAATAGCCAGTATTGCCCGGATATTATTCTGCTACAGTTGATCAGGTAACCATGATTCCAAAACTAGGCTGTGATTGCCAGAATTGAACTACATTTATTTTAAAATAAGTATTAACTATAGCTCTAGCTTATTTGAGCCATCTGCCTTTGACTCCAAATGATATAGCCTATTTAAATTGTTTTAATGACACATACTGAGGCTACACATAATTGAGCTGTGTTTGTATTAGAAGGTGTATGATACAAAAGTACACAACATAAAGCTAAGGTCAATGTTCTGTCTGGGCCAGCATTTTTAGTGCCTGTTGAGTCTGCTCTTATTTCAGGAAGTGGATGTGGTTTTGTGGACTCTGTCATAACGTTTTATCAGGAGCACACAAGAAAATTAGTATTCAGCAGGGTCGCAATGTTGCCACCTGTCAGAATATAGTTATTTCTTTATTGGACTGTTGTTAATATAGGTATCTATCAAGCTACATTGACTTTAACAGTCAGTCAGTGCGTTTACATGCACAGCTTAGTCGGACTGCGGGAGAGTAGACACAACCTTGCTGACCCTTGAGTCATGTTTGAGTTTCTGAGTCTATCCTATACCTCCATGGTGCTGTCAGGTCAGTAAAGAATCACCATAAGATGGTGAGGAACAGTATGTGGCAGTGGAAGAGGGGTGACATACTGTTTCCAGGTCCCATATGCTGGTCCAACTGAAGCCACACACCACTGATAGAAGTGGCATTCCAGTAGGATCAACCTATGTGACCAGTGACGTTTCGATCTCAGCACTTGAAAATGTGTAGAACCCCTGAGTATAATGTGTTGATAATTACCCAATTGCTGAATACAATTTGAACATTAAAAAAACTAGTGCGCTTTTATAGAATATTGAAGTTATATTATTGTATACACAACTACATTTTCTCCTTGGCGGGAAAAAAGCAAGAATCAAGCCCTGCACTAACCAAAAATAGTGCTGCTGAATGCAGTCACAGTTTTGGTAAAGTGGGTTTATCTGGTCTTTGCTGATTTGACTTTGAAAGGACTCATCTACCTGTGTTTTTACAGGTAGAGGAAATGCCACATAAAATGACTGCATGATCCAGTCACAGACTTTACAGATATAAATTTATAGAGCACAATAAAGGACAAGTTCAAGGATGGATGTGTGGACCGAGCAAGGGCGGTGGAAGTAGTGGGCTAAGAAGTTGAGAAGAGTCCAACTTCCCCACTTTAAACCCATGACCCTGACCATATTTATTTAAAGTCCCAGTTTCAATCATTGCTGTCCACTCTAAGACAGCAGGTAGAACTAGAGACCTTTGACACACCAGCTGTGACACCAAGTCAGTGTGTATGGTGCAGGTGACCATTCTAAAGTTCTCCCTATTTTAACCCTGTGATCCAATAACATTTGTGCGAGCTCATTAGCCAGATGTACCTATCAGTTGACTATTAAAAATTATATGTGCATGGTTTTTCTTTATTGAAAAGAGAAAACAAGATACCAAGATGGTTAAAAGATGTTGCCGGGCAACCTTTAAAAGTCTCAAAGACATTTTATAATTCTTTTTCCATGCAGTTGTTTTTCGTCATGCAGTGGTGTACTGGCTATCTGGTACACCAGGACAAATCCCAGTGGGCTGTGCATTATTGGACCTATCAGACGCTCTTGCTTACACCGGCCCGTCTTTTCTCTTCACCAGACCTACCTTTCTATCATTCATTAACATTAACAGACTGGGTTGCATGTTCCAAATGTATCAACCTCTAGCATGAACGTCAACCTACCAGCTTTATATAACACTTTCCCTGGTCGGTGTTAATCTGTTACTTCACTATTAAGGTTGGTTTTGAGTTGCAACCTATTGTTTTTAAATCTATTTTTATTTTTTTCCTTAGGCAATAGGAATGTGCAAAAACTTTTATTACAAAAAAAAACAAAAAAAATGATGTATAGGCTTAAATCCATGTATCATTCATTATTTTAATATTCAATTGTGTTTATTTTGTCATTTGATTATAAATCTGATGCCAAAAACAAATCACAGGTTGTTTTTTCATGCCTCTATTTTATGCTCAGATAAAATAAAGGGAAACAGAACAACGGGCCGCTGGCCACTTGAAGATCATGATGGCGGACCTGTTTTTTTTTTGTATTTGGAAACCTGAGCCTCTGATGCCTGCTTCCTTTTCTTTTTAAGCTTTTCAGCTCCTCTCTTTACTTTTTGACATTTTCATTTGATCTCACTTTCATCTTGATCTAGGGCTGCTCGATTATGGCAAAAATCATAATCACGATTATTTTGATTGATATTGTAATCACGATTATTAAAGACGATTATTCATTGATTTGAGAACAAGCACTTATTGAACTTTGAACTCTGGTATTTCTTTTAACACAATAAGTTTGACCTGAAAAACAAGAAAAATGCAAATAAATAAGAGAAAAATAAATCAATAAAATTAATTAAATAATATGTAAAAATAAAAAATAAACACTATCCCGGTGCGGCTCGACCATAGGTCCGTTGTGGTGGCAAAATATAATGCTGTTGACACTTCTCTTGCAACTTTTCTGCGACATTCGTCATAAAGGGCAGGCAGCGCAATTCTGCTGATATGGTGACGTGATGGTAGCACATACTGCTTGTCCAATGTGTTAATCAGTTTATTGAACACCGGGTCGCTAACGGTGTTGATAGGGCACGTGTCTTTGGCAATCATGTATGTGACGGCATCCGTTATTTCTTTATGCCTGTGGGAGCTGGGTGGATATGCGGTGGTATTGTAAAGTGTGTCCTTAATTGAGGACTGTGTGGCGCTGGCAGGAGTCGAGGAGCTTTTAATTTTTTTGTTTTTTCGTTCCTTCACTATTTTTGTCATGTATTACTCTGTGTGTGGACTTTAAATGGTTAATAAATTGGTTGTGTTCCCTTGAGGTGCAGACACGGTCATGTGACATATCTTGCACAATATCTTTGTTCCGAGTCAGACTCCTCGAAACCGAAGTGTTTCCACATCACAGAATTCGCTTTACCTTTCTTCCCGACCAAAGGCTGCATTTCTGCCATCTTCTACCGTCTTCTTCTACACGTATTTTTCAAAACACGCACTGGCAATACGCACCGGCATGGCTGAAAGCGAAAATTTTCAGGTGGGGCGGAGTGCACAGTTGGAGATGGAAGGGTTCGCTGCATTTACCACACAAGACACGGCGTGCAGCAGAATGATCGTTTTATTACGTTTATCTTGTTTTCATGATCGAAGGAAGCCGAAATCGAAATTGAAATTCAATTAATTGCCCAGCCCTATCTTGATCTGTAGATTGTTAACGCAACAGGGGGCAAGCAAGGTCATTGGTCAAACAAATTTCCCAGCAAGCCTCTATTCGTAAGTTTTGGGAAGAAGACAACCAGATTACGTAAATGTTGGATAGCCTATGTCAATCTCAGAAAATTATTTTTGATATTTAGTTTAGTTTGGCCGATTTTGTTACCTATGGAATTAAGACGAACCACCATGTAATTCACACAGAAAGCTGCGCTGCCGCGCCTAAACAGACCTGATGGTACACGTCATGATGTTGACGTCAGGGTGTTTCCCATGTGTCCCCCCAGTCAATCTAAACCTGCGGACTGTTTATAATATGGAGTGATTGAGAACCCGGCCCCCTGAACATCCTGTAGGATGAAAGAGTTACGTTTTTCGCGCTAAATTACATTATTACATAATCGCCATCAGTAAACAGGTCGCTGCGTGACTCTGTCACTTGCGGGGACAGAGGCTGTTTTCTGGGGGAAAGTTCACTGAATTCTCGGTCGGGAGGGCTGACCATCTCGGTGATTTCTATCAACCCAACTACTTGAGTGAGTTAAAGGTTTTTGCCGTTGACAGACGCTGTTTTTCGGGCAGAAATGTGACGAAGAGTTGGTAGGAAAGGCGGGAGGACAGACGCTGCTCCGCCTACAACTGCGGTATTTTTTTCCTCATAAGTTACCAACGACAGTTACAGTTACTACGTTACTTTTGTTTGGTCATGTAACGTTAAATTAATCGTTAGATTAGTCGACTAATTGAAAAAATAATCGTTTGGGACAGCTCTAATATCTATATCTATCTCTCTATCTATCTATCTAGATATATCATCAACATGATAATAAACTGTGGTTCTACATTAAATCATATCAATTTTGATTCATATAGCCCACAATCACATTGCATTAGTGGGTAGTGAAACAATATCCTCTGTCCTTTGACCCTCGATTCAAGTGAGGAAAAACTTGCCATATTCAGATGCATTGTAATGTTAAATAGAATAAACAGGTTGATTCTCGTAGGCAGGACAGAGTGAATTCTTATACTACAGGTACCTCATTGAGACTGAGCGCGACCCACTGACCCACATTAAATGTTGTATGTTGTAAATCTATAATGAGTACATCTGTAGTCTGCCTATATTATTCTTGTTTAGTACATGATAAGACAGGGTTAGGACATCTTTAGGATTAATGGGATCTGTAATTTTACAACCATAATTTGTCAGTGTTATTTACCTAAAGATAACTTTCAGATTTTGAGATGCCTCTGTCTGATTTGCATATGAAATAACACACAGCCTTTTCTGTGTAGAATCCACATTTATATACTTTGTATTAGAGGTGGGAAAAAAAATCGATAATGCAATATATTGTTGTGCTCTCTGTCGCAATAAATAATTGATACACTGGCGGCAAATATCAATATTTTATTACAACACACATTGTGGATTTACCCCGTTGTCAGCGTCAGTACTTAATCTCTCCTGTCCTTTTTGTGGGGGCGCTAATCACGTAAATGAGGGTAGGTAGGCGTAAGCAGCGGCCGGTGAAGAAGACGAGTTAACAACAAAAGAAGAACAGATTCAAGAATGGTGGAAAATACGAACAACGAAAAACAAATCAAAGACCCACCCGCAAGTTTCCACTCTAAAGTGTGGACCCACTTTGGCTTTTATGAGACAGATGACGGGAGAACACTGGCAAAAGAATATGCAATATGCAAGAACTGTTTTGTGAAGGTAAAAGAGAGACGCTCATCACCGTCAGCCGGAGGACGGACGGACGGACGCTCGTCACCATCAGCCGGGGGGCGCTTCTTTAACGAGAAGAACGCGGCAGCCCACAAACACCCGCTATAAAGCAGCTAACATTGAAAATGAGTATAGTGGCGCTGAGCTAGCAGTATAGCGGCGCAGCGGCGCTGTTCCACCGTCTGGGGAGAACCCTGCCATGTCTTATGTAAACCAGGACAGTGCTTTCTGATACTGAAAAGTCAGTAGCAACTTGTTTTATGTAAACTTGGGCCCGTTTTAGTTTAACAATAGCTAAACAAGATAAGAATTACATAAAAATTAAATGAAATATTGGGCACATTTCAGTATGCAACCAATTATGTGCAGAGTTATGTTCACCCATCCAGTACCTGGGAAGTAGGAACATTAACCTGTTCACACCCACCCATTTTCAGTAATTTCGCCTATTTAGCATACCCAAATGGAAAAGCTGATAACACAAGAACTACAAGTCCGAGATGGATGTATGATACGCCATTTGAAAGCTGACAACCTCTAGTTTCTGTGAATTTCTGTTTATTTAGCATTTACCATACACACAACCAAAATGACATCAGTTCAAACATGGCTCTAAAACATTTTTTTTGTCTTCGAAAATAATAGGTCATATTTGAATAACAATAACTAGGATGTGCTTTATGTAAGGCATATGGCAATATAGCACATACCTTCCTCATCTTGTCAACTACACCTGGGTTTAGACTTCTAGGCCTACCCTTATGGGAGTTATGGAGGTTTTAGTTTGTGGTGTCACTGGCGTCCACGAACCTCTCCAAAACGTCTCCAAATGGCCAAATTGTGCCAAATGCTTTTACTCACTTCTGTGACACTGGAAACATTACTGAAGCATTTTGGTGACTATAAAACCTTTCTCCATGATTCAAAACATAATTTATTCACACATTCATTTGATGGGTGGTTGGAGGGGTTTCCACACGCTTCTAGGTGGCCATATTGAGATATTGTCATGTGACAAGACACTACAGAATAGTTACCATTATACAAAAATGACAGACTATACTGAACTGAATTTCAAACAAGGATTGTATTATCTATCAATACACTATTACTGTATGTATAACTGTGCCAATATCAACAAACGCTTGTCAACGTCAGTCCGGGGGGAAGACACGGACGGACGGACAGACGGTCATCAACTCCGTCAGCCGGGGGACGGACGGACGCTCATCGGCGTCAACCGGGGGACGGACGGACGGACGGACGGACGGACGGACGGACGCTCGGACGCTCGTCACCGTCACGCGCGGAGTATAGCGGCGCAGCGCCGCTGTTCCACCGTCTGGGGAGAACCCTGCAAAAGTAGTGGAAAATGTATAAAAAAACAAAATAATCTACAAAAATGAAGTATATACAACTGTACATGGGCATAACTGACGTAAGTGGACATTGTGGGCCATTCTACATCCCATGTTTTGTGTGCCACTCATTGTAACAGTCCCTTGTGGCAACAAAACACAAGGGAACACCACATGTAGAACAGCCAACGGGTGTTTTTTTGTGGCAGAGCGTGCAAAGGCGTCTGCCGACACTGCCTGCATCCCGCATCCCGCTTAGCCACATTTTGCCTCTCTTTGAAATAATGCGGCTTGTGGGATGCTGCTGGGTTTGGGGGTGCAGTGTAACTTGAGGTGGATGGCTGGGACGTTGACGCAGGTCCTTGGTCTGCAAGCTCCTCAATAAGGGCCTGGCGGAACTCTTTCTGCGTCATGGACTGCCCCCTCTGACACTGCTGGTACAGGATGTGAGCGTTCACAACCGCAATGTCCAAAAAGTGATAGAACAATGTCTTGTACCATTTCATTGTCTTGTGTGTGGCGCTGTAGTACCCAATGAGTGCATCCGACAGGTCAACCCCCCCCATGTGCTGGTTATAGTCCTTGACTGGTGCTGGAATGGGGACATCGATCGCCGCCCACTGTCCAGCTGTCTTCACTCTCCTTCGGGTTGTATCACCAGTGAATGCCTTGTGAATGGTGGAACACATGACAACCTCTCTAGTGTCCATCCATTTCACAAAAAGGAGTTCGCTGTCCCTGATCCACTTGATTGTCCCCCGAGGAGTGCCCCTGGTGAAGTCATTGATGGTGGTCTTGGGGAAACCAACCCGGTTTGTGCGGATGATACCACAAGCCCCTGTCTTCTTCGTTAGCAGGTCCAGAAAAAGTTGGGAGCTTGTGTAAAAGTTATCAACATAAAGCTGATAACCTGTACCAAAGGAATCGAAGACCATGAGGTACATGACAGAGTCATAGCTCAGTCCCTTTCCAGTGCTAGGTGACTTCCCCTCATAAACAAAAAAATTCCACGTGTAGCCAGTGCCAGAATCTGCCAAAACAAACAGTTTGTATCCCCACTTAGTGGGCTTGTTCCTGATGTACTGCTTTATGGAGATTCTGGCCTTTGATGCAACCATCCTTTCATCAATTGCGATGTGTTGCTCTGGCTGGAAGTGGGCTTTGCAGGCTTTGACAATCTGGCTGTAAAGGGGCTTGATCTTGCCCAGGTGGTCATAAGCTGGTGTCCCCCTCTTAGCTGTATTCTCCTCATCTGCTGTGATGTCACTCATGTGGAGAGCACGAGAAATCCTGAGGAATTTATTTCGGGACATCACAGAGGGGGGGAATGGAAGGCTATAGAGGCGGGACCCTTTCCAGTAATCCACCAGCGTAGGGCACTTGACCATCCCCATGTATATTACCATGGCAAGGTAAGAAAAAATGTCATCTACGCCAATGTTATGCCAGACCTCTTTTTTCCCTTCATGCCTCTTTGCTCCATAGGCATTAGTGTTTGCCATCAAAGTCCCAAGCACTGCGTCGGTGAAAAACAGTCTGAAAAACTGCAGTGGACTGGTTGCCACTCTGGTCTCCTGCTGTGGTCCGGGCTGTCTCACCGGCATGAAGGCAACTTGAGCAGGCTCAACGTCGTCATCCCCCACATCATGCCACTGTTGTTCCTCCGTGTGGGAGCTAGGTGCTCTGGAGGATCCTCCTCTTCTGCCCCTCCCCCGGGCACGTCTGGCAGCACGGGAACGTCCAGCAGTTGGTGTAGAAGCTGCAGCGCCCCCTGAGCCAGAGGGGGCAGTGAAAGATGCAGCGGGGGAGGTAGCACTGGTGGATGCAGAGGAGGATCGTTGCCGCTTCTGCCGACCACCTTCAACAGGAGATGGGGTTTGGCGTCTGAGTGTCCTACTTTGAGGCTCCCAATCCACGTCACTGTCAGACTGTGACCTACAAAACACAATGCAATGCACAAATGTTACCAAATATAATGAAAAAATATATAAATTCATTTCAATGGGGTGTTATTTACATAGGAAACAAATAAACACGGATATGATATTATATATTACACAAAAACATCATGGAAATAACTGTACATAAACAGAATAATTGAATTGGGGGAATATTCCCAGTGTCTGGTCAGTGAAAAAGATCTAGTTCAATTTGTTTACAAGCTTGATAAAAAAAAAATCTAAATAAAAGGGAATTAGAGGCTCAAAATGAATTACATTCAGGGTTCTCCCCAGAAATTTTTAGTGTTGCGGCGAACCGTCTGTCCGGGGGGGGGGGAGGGGTGCGCGAACGCTCGTCAACGTCAGTCCGGGGGGGAGACACGGACAGACGGTCACCAACTCCGTCAGCCGGGGGACGGACGGACGGACGGACGGACGGACGGACGGACGCACGCACGCACGCACGCTCGCTCGCTCGCTCGCTCGTCACCGTCACGCGCGGAGTATAGCGCCGCTGACCTAGCGGTATAGCGGCGTAGCGCCGCTGTTCCACCGTCTGGGGAGAACCCTGCTTAGGCGGGAGGCAAAAACGCTTGGGCGCCGCGCCTAAGCCGTATAATGGCAGGGAAAACCCTGCCATTATAGAATAGGATTACAAGGATTACATAACTGTAGTTGAGTAGCTAGCTAGCTAGCTAGGCTTAACAAGGTTAATTAGGCCCTGGGGCACTAACCATTTAGCATCATTTATGACATGCTAATGTATACTGTACTGTTCACTGTAATCATAAAAAAAAACCCCACCCACTAACTTTCATTCAAATTTCACTCATGGCTAAATAAATAAATAAAACATGATCAAAGATAACGTTACTCACCGATCTAAGATGTCGTCAAGTCCCTGAGCGAACATCTCCTCTCTCTCAGAGTCATACTGACTGTCTTGACTCTCATCAGATGATGCTATAGTCCATTCCTGGTCATCTTCTCGGATATATTTGGATTTCTTCCTGGCTTTCGCCATTGTAAACTATGAAAATGCCTACGAAGAAATGTAAATGTTTGCTGCGTCTCTTCACCATGCGACTGGCGACTTGTGGGCGGACTTTACGCAGCAGACGCATGGTGAAGAGACGCAGCAAACATTTACATTTCTACGGAAACCCCTCGGCGCATAAATACCTGACCTGGGCACGCCTGCCCTCATTAGAAAGGTAAAATAATTGGCTAGAAGCCTGAGTGATTGACATGTCGATAGCCAATACGCTATTCCTATACTAAGGCAGCGAAAAACAGTAAACAAAGTCTATTGGTCTTTCAATCAGGCAGCGCTCGATCTAATTCAGGGGCTCTGCTGGGGTGAAAACTGAACAGAAAAAGATGGGGACACTTTTATTTTATAGCCAGCAAAGTGATGAAAACAAGCATACCCAACATCACCATACAGGAACTAGAAAACATTTCGGTGCGGCCGGTAAAGTATGGACTTTATTTGCCGGACAAAGTTGGCAGACGGTAAACAAATGGACTTTACAGGACGATATTCACAAGCTGGAATAATTTTATGAAAAACCATTTTGATGCTTTTGATCAGTGGATTCTTACGGACAACTGGAATATAGATAATTGAGGAATGGACACATATTACGGCTTTATGGCCGCTTCAAAGGTAGGGAGTCGCCGTGTGTTTCTTGTGTCTCACGTTTACCATGCTGGTGAATATCAATGATTTATGGTTTGGTGCTCATGATTTCTGCAAAATCAACTGGATGAATGAATTGCGGAGATTCTCCCCTTTCTAACGACGTATAGTATGTCCATATTGATGAAAGTTGAAGCGGGATACGTCACTGCGCAGTGTAGACATACAGTCATTTATCTGAAATCGCCCGTCGGCGGGCGGGTGGGTGCGGAGAGGTTAAGGTGCTTTGGGTCAACCTGGACACATCAAGGCATATTAAATTTATAGGAAAGAAAATGAAATAAATAGAATAAATGCATAAGACGTTTTCCTTTTAATGGGTATTTTTTTCTTTTTCAGTCACATATTGAATGAAAATTGAATGATGAAATTTCTTGCAATATATCGAATATTGCAGATATCGTGTATCGTGATATTGTCATTATCGTCGGCCAAATATCGTCACAGTATCGAATCGTGAGTTACCCGTATCGTCCCACCCCTACTTTGTATTTGTGGATCCAGTTGAGCAAAGACCTCTTTGTTTGGGGTTGTAACATGTAAGGTTTGGAAAAACCACACCTTCCAGCTGATGGAGCATGTAGTAGTGAGGTCATGTCCCAGTGACCTCCCTGAATCAAGACAATTGGGTGATATGTGGCTCCACTGTGGAGCTGCTGAACTGAAGCCTCTTTCTGAAGTTATCTAGAGACCCACTGCCCAGCAAGAATCTTGCTTAGGTTTGAGATAAGTAAAGAGTGCTGATGGGTGCACTAGATATAGCCAAAGTGTATCAAGCAGCCTTGTATCTTTGTCCCTCCTGCCTGAACTGCAAGTAAGATATAGCCCTCTGTCCTCTCCGTTCAGTTTGGGCTGCAGTTAACATTCTCTCACATTGGCATGCCAGATTAACTCCCATTATATAGCTTTAAAGAGACTCCACCAGCCAGTGTGAACAAATCAACTTCTGCTACAAGCTCCACCTAATTTACTTGTGTTTTTTTTTTTAAGCAGTGGCTATCTACCTTTTTTGGCCCCCTATCTATTATCATTATCCCTTACCATCACTAATTAATTACAGTGAAGTAATGAATGATGATAATAATTTTGTTAAAATGTCATTATTACTCTTGCTATTGTTGATATTATTTATTCTATTCAAAGTATTTTTTCATTATTATATTTAGTTTTTATTTAATTCCATTTGTACATAGTTATGTTAAATAACATACGTGTTATTTCATCAGAAAGCATTACAAAGCATGTAATGGAATGCCAAAAAAAAGATTTGATTTAACAGGACATATGGAATATTATTTATATTAGTTTCCATGGAGTAAAAGCGCAAGGGGAATATAAATTATATTTGTGAGTGTTTACCAAATGTATCAGTTAGAATTTTATTAGGCATCCAGAACAGCAGGCAATCAGATATGCTGAATCAGAAGCATTCTTATAAATTGTTCCAATGGAAAACAAAACCTTAGACGCTAGATGTCAAGTTGCTTTCAGTCCGTCAGCGGAATATTTCACTTGTTAATTTGTAGCTACAGTGATTAGTGTCGACAGTGTATCACCTGGAAAAAATCTCGTAATTTTCTCGACAGCGAATCCCATGGAAGAATTAACTCTCTTAAGTCCATATTGGTGAAATGTAATTGTTGATCCTGTGACGTCTTGTTCCTGTGAAGGCAGCAAGAAGCTACATTGCAGGAAACACTGAAGTAAAGAGTTGCTTTGTTATGAAAGGATACACTGTCTCCTCTCATCACAGCGGTGTTAAGTTGTATGCTTTATAAATGTTACCACATTCTTGCAACTCTATGCAAGTTTCAACTGGTCATGTGGTAGGTTTTGGGGAAAAATTGTCCCCCGAGTAAGCGTGGACATCTGGGAAATTTTGCACACCAAGTTGGTTTAGTGCAGTTTACAGTGCAGAGCATTGTGTGTCAAACTACAGATTTTTGATCATGTGGTCTTTGTAGCTCCACAGTTATGTAATGTATGGTATTTCCTCGACTGTGAATTGCTGTTGAATTGTAGCAGGCCCACGTGCATGGCAGCAATCTTTTTGTCCAGTTTAATTGCCATTATGTAAAGTTCATTATGCACTGCTCTTAAACTGCTCCAAGGTCTCTCAGGACGTGATGAATACATGAAATCAGCAGTTGACCTTTGGCATTTGCACATCTTGCAACAACATCTTGACTCAAGGATATTTTCTTATAAATGGGCCCTATGATGTCCTTTGGTCTGTTACATTATATAAGAAGCTGTAGGTACCCATTTATCTGGGTTCTATCTAAGTTGTGGGATTGGAGAAACTGCCTCCATTTGTTTTGTTTTTTTTCCCCCAGTGGCTGGTGTGTTATCGTCACAGAGTTTAGATTGTCTTTCACTCCTGCCTCCCATCCTAGTCCAGTCCAAATATTCAGTCATTTGTTATCAGTTTTTAAAAAAAATTATTTTTTCCAACAGGAAAGTGAGGGTAAAACTGTGTGCTGGTTTACTGATTAATAATGTTATTCTTGATCCCACTTTTTTTCTTGGCAAGACACGCCCTACTCTGCCTGAATGCCTTACCCCGGTATCTTAGGGCATGGCCACACATATGTGAATAGGGAAAATTACCATGGCCTGCCGGTGCTGAATGTGGGCAGTGCGGGATGTGAGACACATGGAACTCTGTGTGCGGGGTTTAAGAACTTTGGCAATTTAATTGCGTTTAAGTAACTATATCAAGTAATGCCTTATCACCCGACCTTGTCACCTGGGATTGTGTTGTCTCATCAAAATATGTCATAGGATATACTAAATAGCTCCAATTGGCTGTGATGAGAACACAACACCCTGGTGAACATGCTCTTTTTCTTGGGCTGAAGTAAAATCTGCTTGCTCTTAAATACTTTTCCATTCATCTATGTTCAAACAGCGCTCAGTTTGAAAGAGAGGGGTTCATGATGGGAGGTTTTTTACTGGTTGTACACCTCCAGCAAGATATTTGCACCACTTCCTGTTACAGAGTGCAGAGGGCTGGCAAGCATTGTGCTCTGCTGATATATTTTTTAAGGACATTATTTATTATTGGGGTTAGGGTTATTGTATAGCTATTGAATACATTGTATGCATTCAAAATAAGGGGGATGTTAATGATTGAGACGACAATCAAGTAAGTAAAGGGCGAAGTATGTCACCTAAACAGATCTGTTTCTGTGCAAAAACTTCCATACATTGACTGGCTGAACTTAACATAGGAAAGAGAACTTGTTAAAAGCAATAAGTATTGTGAAAGCCTCCCCACCTCTGTGGTTGATGGATTTCTTTGCTGTTTTCTCACCCACCTAAATGCATGAACCTAAATGCAAATCGGTATGGAATGAAACTGTAACTGTTTGAAAGATCTCACTCACCTGGCTGGGTTGTCGTTTGGCTTTACATGGTTCTCCGTTAACACCATGTAACTCTTGCAGACGGAAATTGTATGGCTTGTGTTTACATACAGGTTTAGTATGGGGTGGGGACTGTTCAAAATTTTCACCCCCAACAAATCTCCCTCGTCTTCTATTTTGGCCTTACAACATAGGTGAAGGTGTATTTTTCTCCCTTCCTTCTTTTAACTTTTTTTTTTTTTGCCACTTTTTTGGGCGTTTTCTAGAATATGGAGTGTTCTTCTAATATTATCGTGTGTTTGGCGACCTTTAATAAAACCGGTTTGATCTTCGTCGATCACATCTGGTATGAAGGCCTCAAGTCTTTTGCAAATAATTGATGTAAATAATTTGTAGTCTACATTTAAAAGGGAAATCGGCCTACAGTTTTTGCAGTCTTCTTTATCTTTGCCTTCTTTAGGTAGAACGGTAATAATCGCTTCCTTCCACGATGCCCCCCATTAAGGGTCCAGTTAAAACAGGACAGAAGCAAAGGTGTTAGCTCCTTCTGAAAGGTCTTATACAATTCCGAAGAGTACCCATCACTACCTGGTGATTTGCTAGTCTTTTACCTACTAATTGCAGCTTCTAGCTCCTTAGCAGTGAATTGTGACACAATAGTGTCATTCTGTGTCTCACCAATAGATGGCATGTCAAGCGTGTCAAGAAAACTTCTTATTGTTTTTTCATCAGCTGATAATGGTTTAGAATAGAGTTTCTTGTAGTATTCTTCAAATATTCTTCCTATTTTATCTGGTTCGTGTGATAATTTGTTGGTTTGAGGATTCCTTAGTTAATGAATTGTGTTAATGGCCTGCTGTTTCCGCAGTCGTCTAGCTAAGAGCCTTGTTGCTTTTGGGCCTGATTCATAATATGTCTGCTTTAGAAATCTTGCCCTCTTTTCTTTTATATCTGTCCTGAGTATTTCATTTATCTCTTCCCTTGCCTTCTTTATTTGTTGTAATACGGACTGATTTCTTCTTTTAACTTTTTAGCTGTGTACACAGTTAATCTGAAACATAATGGCATGCCTACTAATATTCATTCATACATTTGGGCCCTCCCAGAGGCCCCACCCCATCGCCTCACTCACACCACGATGCAGTTCTGCAACAAGGAGCATGTGACTGCAGTGGCATCAAGTGACTGCCCTTAAAAGGATTGCTGATGCCCTGTCCGCCAGCTGAGCTGATGGAAGCCCACTGTGACTCTGAAAGGCCTGAGGGATTCAATAGAACAACTCAAACTAGCTACCATGACATGCTTGTTCCTTTAATCCACCAGAGACCACAGTAATGTGGTAGACAAGTCTTTTCAACAAGTAACACTGGGTTGTCACCTGCTTCTTGGCAATCTGTGTTAAATTTAGCTATTTTGTACAGTATGTCTCTTGACAAAATCATTACCAGAAAGTACTATCACTACATGTCAGGAAAACAATGCAAAGGTAATCCTTGCCTTATTGCAGACACCTCTAGCCTGTCTCCTGCCAGCTCTCCAATCGATAATCACAAAATTCTTTCAATTTTGCACTGATGTGGGTAAAGATTCAGGGGCACCTCAACCCGCATCAGACATTTCCTGAAGCAGGAAGTGTTCTTCTTGTTCATAAGCTTTCCAGAGAGGAAACAGCCAACAGGAAGTCATTACATAAACCCACCCCTTCCCTGAGCACAGGGGAGTCAAACTGATCTAATGTGAGATTGGCTGAGATGGATTTCCTGGCAATTATACCTCTGATTACAAGAATGCATCCAGCGACAATATTTGGCCAATGGAATGCCCACAGCACCTCAGACATGTTATCATTTTGAACCAATTTTATTTGATGTTTTTATTTAATAAAGAAGACGGACATGAGACACAGAACAACATATTGTATTTGACTCTTAATGCTTTTATTGGATGTTAACAATTCATACAATAAAATGTAACTATAGAAATGTATTTGATAAAAAAGGCATAGAATCTTTTGTTTTGTCCTGCCACAAGAGATCAAAATCGCAAAAAAATGGAAAATTCAGCCGTTTATTGAGATGGAGAGGACATAATTGACTTATTTAATCTATTCATTCACTTCATAGCTCCTTCACCCACACCTGTTTGCCTCCAGTGGCTATTGTATTGTAGCACAGTATTTTATTTTTGAGACTGTTTCTAAGACTTTTATGACCTCTGCCAAGAAGGTTATGTTTCAACCCGCATCCATTTGTTGGTGGGTTTGTTTGTCAGCAGTATTTTTTAAAATATGTTTATATTTATTTTTTTTGCAGTGCGTTTTTCCATTATCATGTCAGACAGCTGTGTCATTTTTTATCATAGGCTTGCTAGAACTTATGTTGCCACAGCTGAATTACTGAATTACTGCCCCACAGAAACCCAAGTCAAATCCATTATAATGTGTCATGCAGAAACTCAGAACTGATGTACAGCTGAAACAAAGACAAGTGTTTCTGCAGTGTGAGTTAATTTACCCTATGATTACAGTTAAACCAGTGCACAGTAGCACTTCCCTTCTAAATCCATCTTGTTAAAGAGTGTACTTATCACCTCCTTTCTCATGTTCTGAGTAAACTGTCAGTCATGCTGTCAGTCAGCCATCCTTGACACTTGAGAAGCCTCCCCTTTTTGAAAATCCTCCATGGGCATGAACCTTCCCTGAAACTGTAAAACCAGCATCTTACAACTTGCATGTCGTTTTACGTTGTTTGACTTACTCAGTGCGTTTACATGACACTCAAGAAAACCGAATTACTGCGTTAGTCTGACTATGAACGGATTTTTAAGATGCATGTATACACCTTTGTCTGACTAAAATCGGACCGGATCGGATTTCTCATAGTCGAATTACACTACGTAGATTATTCGATTGAAAGTCGCATTACTCCTGCATGTATACATTTCCAGCGGATCGGATCGGATTTTGCGATCTGCGCAGGCGCAAGATTTTTCCCCGGGGCCGTGAGCCGGAAGTAGACGGACGGCGGCGGCGGTGGCTTTCCTCCGAAATCACGGCAAGAAAGAGCGCCAGAGTGCCCCTAGTTTGTGTAATTATCATGTACACCATATACGAAGTGTACAAAGATGTAGCTTCGTCTCGCTCTTCATACGCCATCTTTCTTGAATGCCGAGGCAGCTGGTGACGTAAAGAGGTCAGCCGGAGGTGCGCCGTTAACACTAGTTGAAATGGGTACAGCGCCACCTAGCGTACCGGGGTATGACGTGCTTTCGGCCAGTAATTCGATTTTCTCACTGGCATGTATACTCGGATAATTGCAGTTGTCCGACTGAGCAGCATAGTCGAACTATGGCTGTAATCTGACTAAGCTGTGCATGTAAACGCACTGACTGTTTCTACTTACCACTCCAAATGCAGCTTACATTAAGCTTTTCTTGCCATAAGGTGCTGCATTAAATGTGCTTGCACACAATTGTCATGATGTGTTTACTTCTCTGTGGTTTAAAGTCACCATTTTCATCACTCTATATTGAACTGTGAGCTGGATTGGGGTAAAAACATGAAGCCCAAATTTTGCATTCTGACAGTAAATTCACGTAGTAAGTGTATCTCCAATATATCTGTATATGGTATGATTGATATATTATTAATAATATTAATATTATGTATTAATATTTTTTATGGTTCAAACTTTGAAGGGGTGTAACCTGTGGAGTGGAGTGGGGGTAGATGCATAAAGCCCAATAGTTGAAAATAATGCAATAGTGCTTCTGAAAAAATATCAACCCAAATGGCCTTAACAAAATTTTGTGCCACTCTCCCCACACAGTTAGTCGCCTTCACTTGAAATTAGACACGCAAATCCGGCTCAGCGTGCTCTTAGATCATAAAACTCCACTGTGATGGATTTTTTTTTTTACTACACAAGTAAAAACTGTTGAACTACACATCAGTAACATGCATAGAACTTTTTGTATTTTGGCTTTATCAACACCAACATCAGGAATCACTTCCTGCCCTTAATCTGCAGTTTATACCATACACTGACATGTTTAAAGGGGAGACAGAGCGAGAGAGAGAGAAAAATGAGCCTGCTGGCTAGATAAATTGTATGCAAGCCATTTCAACTCACAGATTGTGTGTCTGTGAGCTACTTGTTACAATGCATTTAGTGACATTTTGTTATGTGGATATAGTGCCAAAACCAACATATAAAAAGACCATGAAATTATGTCCCTTAGTCTTATCCGGCACTGCGTGTCTCAAGAATTTTGCTGACAGAAGACTTAATGTAATATTTGCTAGGAGCCCTGACATTTTGCTTACTTTAAGTAGTTTTACTTCTGTTTCCGTAACAATACATTTTAGGGAAGTCAGTGGGGTTCTACCCAGTCAGCAACATTTAGTAGCAAACACAATTATGAGAGACGGGGGCAGAGGTAGAAGAGAAAAGCCACTGGTCTTAACACTTCAGTCACTGATGCAAAGTCGAGCTCTTCCTATGGGGAGTTGACTCTTGTTGAACTTGTGAATAACATGATAAAAAAATCTGCTTGTTTTGCTAAACATGTGTTTCAGTCATCAGACTTATGATTGAAACTAATTTGTTATGCTTGTTTTCACATACATTCAGTGGCTACTTATTTGGCACCTATACACTGTAATGCAGTCAAGTTATAATAAATCAACAGCTCTACCATAAACTTTTTTGAGCATAACGTGTTTGTTATTGACATTGTAGTATGCAGAGGTGTTCAACTGAATTCTGTTATGATGAGAGGTGTTTCTGATGTTTAATCCTGCCCCGAGTGGCAGATTATTAGGAACATCCCAGTACAGCACCAACACCTGTTATGGCTTTATAATAAACGTAACATAGAATTTTTACCTTTTGACAATGTTAACAAAAAGATGGTTTGTGAATGCTCTAAAAGTAGAATTTTTGGCAACACTGTTCCATTGGACTGCATTTCATTGTACAGCATTTAAATGTGCATTATGTGGAGGCCGGTAAGTGTACTGTATATTTCACTCAAGTGTTCTGTTTTAGATTATACAACAAGTAGTTCCGACCAAGCAATCTGATTGGTCAACAAAACATGTCATCAGCATGACAGCACGCCTGACTCATTACTCAAAATATTACTCTGCCAAGTCTGTGGCAATAGTGTATCCATCTCCATGGCAACATAGTAACTGTCAGAGCTGGAGTAAAAATAAAAAAAGTACGGCTTGAAATTAAAACTTTCTGTCGTAAAATATGCAGAGGAAAAGTCGGTAGAAGCAGCCGCTAGACGTTTCTCTGTCGACCCCAAGAGAGTGAGTATGGAGCCAGAACGGTGACTTTAAAATTTGGCATCCAAAAAAAAAAATTTAATTGCATTGAAAACAAAACCAGTACTGAAAAAAGAAACATTGTCATTGAAACAGTTGTATTGAAAACAGTTGTATTGGCATTGAAACAAGTATTGGCACTGTAAAAAGAAAGTAATTCAAATAATTCAAATCCGAAATTCTTATCATTTTATTTTATTGGGATTTTTTTGTATTTTTCAATGACAATCTTCAGATTTTTTCTTCATGTCACTTTTTTTTCACTGACAGAATTTTTTTACAATGTCAGTTTTTTTTACATATGTATATGTATATGTGTGTATATATATGTGTGTATATATATACACTACTCACAATAAGTTAGGGATATTGTTATTTACATGAGTGCTTTTCCTATTTGGTCTGAATTTTAATGAAATAAATAAAAGTTCCCTTTGATATTACTAATAATGAATGAGAGGAAACACCATTTTCATTAGTTTAACGCTTAACGCTGTGTGTATGTATGTGTGTGTGTATATATATATATATATATATATATATATATATATATATATATATATATATAGATATAGATATATATAGATATAGATATAGATATATATATAGATATATATATAGATATATATATATATATATAGATATATATATATATATAGATATATATATATAGATATAGATATATATATATATATAGATATATATATATATATAATATATATATATAGATATATATATATATATATATATATATATATATATATAGATATATATATATATATATATATATATATATATATATATATATATATAGATATATATATATATATAGATATATATATATATATATATATAGATATATATATAGATATATATATATAGATATATATATAGATATATATATATATAGATAGATATATATATATATAGATATATATATAGATATATAGATATATATATAGATATATAGATATATAGATATATATATAGATATATAGATATATATATATATAGATATATATTTATTCTCGGTGAATTCTCTGGCATCCTCCTGTAAGTGAAGTTGTTGCGGCGGAGGAAACGATTCAGCCAACCAGCACTCTCTGGAGGAGCATGAGTGAAGTTGGTGGTAAGTATGTACTCCCCACAGCCACTTCAGTTGCATCTGAAAAGGCTTTTGTTGTCACATGTGCATGTAAAAAGCAAAAAGCCTTTTGTGTGGGTTTAAACAATCGCTTAGGAGGATTCATGGACCTTAATGTATAACACAGCCACCTTCAACACAAAAGTGAATGTAAAATCCAATTTTCCAAATATGTGGTTAATTTGATTGATGTGGCTTCGTAAACTTCGTATGGTTGGAAATATTTTGTTGGTTATATTACTTAACAGCACATGATGTATTCAGAAAATCCTGTTTCAACTTTTACCTTTTTTATCTTTTAATTTTAATCTACAGTAAATTCCACTTGTGGAATCCAAAGGTTCTGGAAAGAATCTTTCAACCCCCCTCAAATATAACATTCACTTAAATATTTATATAGCCTATAAGCCTCTTGGCATCTGATTTGTATGAATATTGGATAACTGGGTTTGTCACATGATTTTCTGGAAGATGACAAAAAAAAGATGATCCTTTTGTGCCTCATCCAAATTTGATGATTTCAGATTACATTGTGCAACAACTGTCAGAATTTACTTCTAAGGACTTTTCGGGTTCATGTCTCTTAGTTTTGTTTGTTTGCCAAATGAACACGGCAGTCAGTTAAGCTCCCTATCCTTCCACTCCCACTAGCTGTATCCATGGCAATTTAAATAACCCAAAGTCTGAATACCTCATCCTAATCTAGAATATCAAACCATATACTTTATAAAACTACCAGGCATCCAAATGGTAGATATTTTCCTAGAAGAAGATGAATAATGTTCAAGTGCGAGATCTGCAGTCAAAAATGAGCACACAGCACTGAGAGATTGCTCTGTTTGTGTCAAGATATATGGGCTGTCTGATGAGTTCTGGTATTACTGATCAGTCCCATTACCTTCATGAAGGGAGCAACGCAGCCATGTTAAAGATGTATGCCCTGTCAGTCCACAAATCAGATGCACAGATGTCTGTAAGTAACATGCAATCAGTGTTTCCCACAGGATTTCATGAGGCTGTAGCCCTTTTCACACAGAGATTCTGCAGTATCGGGCACCGAAGGCTCGCAAACAGCGCTGCATAAAGCAGCTCCAGTGTGTAATTTCATACAGCATGCCAGCATTGCAGAATTAAATTGGCTTGATGGTACACATCATAACCATTTTTTATGTGTTTCCCCGCATTTTCCCCTGTAACTCTAAAAATGTCTCAATGCTCTAAATTACATCACATAATCACCATTAGTAGATAGAGGACCCTGTCTGGCTCTCACTTAAGAGGGATGCTGTTTTCCAGGGGAACATTTAATGAAGACTCAGTTGGGAGGGCAGAGCATCACGATCCCTTTTTCCTCATTAGTAGATTTTTTCTATAGAAATTGCCAGAGACAGTAACTACGACAAAACAATGACAAACACATTGTGAGTTAGTTTTTTTGTTGGTAGGACACACATGATGACAGGGACTTTTTTACTTCTGTCCCGTGCTGCTGGCTTATCCTTTCACACAAACCTCCCTCTTCTCACCTCTGTCGCTGCTGTGTTACTGCTTCCGCTGGCGGATCACAGTCCTCACAATTTACTCTACTACTAAGGCTCTAGCTGTACACTGTTAACACATGCCTATAATCTATAGTCAGTCAATATCAATCTAAAGCTTTTAATCTTGTAGTCTGTTAGTCCTGAAATGTATCTAAACCTTGACTGAGAGACCAGATAATCATGTCTTGTTTCAAAATTATAAGTGCCCATGAGTGCCATCTTAACTATATATTGTCTGGCCTGTGTGGTTAAGTGCCATCTTGGATATATACAGGGTTCCTGCGGGATCTTAAAAAGTCTAAATTTGACACACTCAATTTTAGGGCTTAAAAAGTCTTATACGTCCATATTTTGCATATAGGTCATACATTACATTTAGTTAGGTCTTAGAAATTTATGTTCATTTACCGCTTCCGTAGTCACCTTTTTTTTGTTTTGTTTTGGGGAAATGTGTTGGTGAGATTCAGTTAGTTCCGTGTGGTGTACTTTTTTCTGAAGTAACCAGGAACACAACAGCTTGGTGGGAATTTATCACCGCACACCGGAAAGACTTAGACTGCGGAATCTGCTACAACTATGGGAAAGTGTAAATTTAACAAGTGTTGGCTTGAACAACCAGAATTCAGTTGGTTAAAAGCCGTACCTAATAATGAATTTGAAGCGCAGTGTACACTCTGCAAGAGGACCCTCAACTTGGGCACACTCAGACGACGTTGAAAACGGAGGTGCTTTGGATTTTGAACACCGTTGCTAAACATTTTGGCAACAGATTTGGATGTAAAAAGTTGGTTATTTATGTAAGTAAGTAATGGGACCGCACTTTTCTTTACTTTTTCATACTTTGTAATGATCTTAAAGTTAGTACAAAATGGTCTTAAAAAGGTCTCAAACCTGCAGAAACCCTGTTTATATTTTCTGGTCTGTATGGTTGAGGTTGCTGCTGGAAAATGCGAGTGTCATTTTGTGTGTGCGCATGCAAACGTGTACACATTGCAACGCGTTTATCTTTCCCAGCTGCTGTTCATTAACGTTGCTGCCCTTTTGCATTTCTCAAACGTGATAAATAACATTCAGCAACAGATTCACAGAACAGTGATGGAAGTGACTGCTAAATAAAACACAGTTTTAAAGGAAGCCAAACTTATTTTTATTTTTTTTATATTTTATTTTTTGGCGGGGGGGTAGGACCGGCGGACCACCGGACCGCCATTAACCACCAATAGGTTTTAACAGACCAGGTGTTTATTTGGGACAGGCATTTCCCTCCTCACAAAAATCCGGGATGAAAATGTCACAGCTTCTCGGTGAAATCTCTGGCATCCTTCTGGGCAATAGTTGTCTTTTGCCAGTGAAGTTGGCGCGGCGGAGGAAACTATTCAGCCAACCAGCACTCGCTGCAAACTCCTCATCTCTGCTGTCACTCACGGTGGCGGACATTTGTTTCTCCATCACCCTGGTCATTTTGCAGGACTCTCTCGAGGTGTGCCCGTTTGCTGATAACTAATTCCCGCATGTTTATCTGAAGCTCCTCGCCAGCCGTCTTCCTCCCTCCAGCAGGCAGCCTGGCCCTGTTGCTGTCCCCCTCGGACAGATGCTGAAGCTCTGTTTTATTTTTTCGCCAATCTCTCACTCTCTTGGGGTCGACAGAGAAACATCTAGCAGCTGCTTCTCCCGAGTTTTCCTCTGCATATTTTAAGACAGAAAGTTTGCTGCACCGGAGTCATGGCTATCATCAGTGTGATGACTGACAGAAAGCAAGCACGATACGTGAAAAAGGCGAAGAAAAAAAATGTGCAGTGTCAGTGGTCACATGCAGTGTGAGGGGACCACATTGATGTGATTTATTATGTTTTTATGTGTTTACAGCTGCTAATGTATGTAACGCTGTTACTGTGATGACACATGACAGTTAAATATTGAATCTAACCACATCCTGACATGCAACTGTGATTTTTGATAATCTAAGTACTATTAATAGCAATCATGACAAAAAATTAACAAAGACTGCAGATCAAGATAAGAAGCTGCAACTGGCAGTGAGCTGCTTTCTTTTCTTTTAGCAGTTAAGTGATGTACTCCATGACAGAACATTATAAAATATGATAATGTATAAAATAACATTTAATGGTAAAAAAAAAGTACAGTTGCAGTAGACTTCTATTATAAATATGCAGCATATATATAGTTTTTTAATTATTATTATTATTATCAATTTTATTACGACTACTATTTTTCTGCATATTCTTGACTTTGAATGGGAGCTGCTGTAAAGCACTTCTGTTTCTGATTCAAATGTTGTGCAGTCAGTTGTCCAAATTTTAAGTTAAATTAAATGAACCAAGACAGATGTCAGGGTGTAGTTATTATAGACACAGATTCAATATTTAAGTGTCATTTATCATCACAGTAACAGCGTCACATACCACATAAAGAATTAACGTGCTAATACCACGTTTCAAATGGTGGACTGCTGTCCTCAGCAAGCCACCCCTTGCTGATCTGTCCTCAATTTCTCCATGCACACATGAGGAAGCTGACCCTCGTATGTCGTGACATGTGGCCCATGCAGTACAAAATGGTCATCAGAAAATTGTGATCCAAATTGTTGATATTGATGTTGTGGTTCTAGCTGTGGCAGCAGCTCAAGCTCTAAAGGCAGGGGATGAGCTTTGGTTGGCATTTGGTACTGGAAAGAGTTTACGATACCTAGCAGCCCATGACACCAGATCGTAAACGAAAGGTGCGCTTATGCCATGTGAACCTGTTGAAACCTTACTGCAAGAGGAACAAGCCCATGCTCTCGGATGTGAAAATTGTTGTTGTGTTGAACACTTCAATTCATGTAGGTGAAGACACTGTCGTTGTTTCGGAGGACAGTGATGTTGTTCCAGTGGATCTTGATGTAACTCTTATTCCAGAATTTTCTCTGAGTAGGTTGCCAAATTCAAAAATTTTGACTAACTTGGATGTCCATCTTTCTTATTTGGATTCTCCAAAATGTTCTGACAGCGCTGAGCTGATTGATAAGCATCCTGCCCTGTTCGATGCTGAAGAACGTTTGTGCGTGTCGGCACATCAGAGATGTAGGTGATGCTGCTCCTATTAAGCAGCATCCTTACAGAGTGAATCCTGTTAAGCGACACCTTTTGCGTAAGGAATTAGATTATATGCTACAACATGGTATTGCTGAACCTAGTGCTAGCTCATGGAGCTCTCCATGCCTGCTTGTTGTTTAGTCAGATCATACACTCCGTTTCTGCACTGACCTTCGCAAGGTTAATTCTGTTACCAAGCCTGATTGTTTCCTCTTTTCCCGACTGGATGATTATATTGACAGGGTGGGATCTGCAGTTTTTGTTACCAAGCTAGACCTTCTAAAAGCTTACTGGCAAATCCCTCTAACTGACAGAACTTGTGAAATCTCTGCTTTTGTGACACCAGACGATTTCTGTCAGTATACTGTCATGCCTTTTGGGATGCGGAATGCACCAGCTACATTTCAGTGTCTGGTAAATAAAGTATTGAAGGGAGTTGCAGATTGTGAAGCCTATCTTGATGATGTGGTGATCTACAGCTCTTCCTGGTCTCGGCATGTAGCTCAGCTTGAGGAGGTGTTCGACAGGCTAGCTGTTGCCAATTTGACCATGAACTTAGCCAAGTGTGAATTTGGACAGGCCACCGTAACATATTTGGGAAAAGTGGTTGGTCATGGAAAGGTTTGTCCCATTGAGGCCAAAGTGGAGGCCATTGTGAATTTTGGTGTGCCCAGTTCCAGGCGTGACTTGAAACATTTTCTTGGCATGGCAGGTTATTATCGAGTTTCTGCAAGAATTTTGCCACTGTTGCGTCCCCCTTTGACCCTTTGACTAATCTGCTTAGTTCTAAGGTTCCTTTTGTTTGGACAGAGATGTCTCAGTTTGAGAGCCAGAAAGCACTGTTGGCTAGTGGTCCTGTTCTTGGTGCACCTGACTTTAGCAGGCCTTTCAAACACTGAGAGTCTTCCACGATTGACCCCATGTTTGGACAGTTACTATTGTCAGTTAGGCCTATCGTGCATTGTGAGCTTCCAAATAGGCTAAATACTAAAGTTGCCACCTGAATTCCTAATCATAAAAATGTGTGATTTGATCCTAATATCATTCATATCACAGGAATGCATGCAACTTTGAAGCAGTAACGATTTTCAAACCAATCATGGTGGCCATCTTGAAATTTATTTGTATCATTCATGTACAAACTCCAAAGAGGTAAATAAATGTAGCTAACTGTATGATCAATATCATATTATAATCAACACAAAAGAAAATTTACATGGAAATAGTAGTCAATGGCGGCCATTTTGAAAAATGGCTGCCACGGCCGCCATATAGAAAATTTGAGATGGCCCAATATCTAATTTTTTGGGGGCTGTGTTTGGCTATAAGTGTACCGAATTTCACGCTTTTATCACAAAGTGCACGATTCTTTGGTATTATGCTGTTAAGCCACCCCACTACTTAAGCTTAGCCACAAACTGAGAAATTTAATTTGAATAGGAGTCTGGGTTCCTTGGGTATTGTCAGGCCAAGATATGTAAAGTGATCTTTAACCAACCTAAAAGAGATGTCTTCTAGGAAACCAGGCGTGTAGGTGTTGGAAAGGGGCATAAATTCGCTCTTTGCCCAGTTAACTGTATACCTAGACAGCTTTCCAAAAGAGGTAATCAGTTCTAGCAGAAGGGGAACAGATTTTTCTGGCTTTTTTAGGCCCAATATGACATCGTCTGCGTACAAACTAATGAGCATTTCGGTACCTCCCACCTCCAGACCCACAATTCCCGGATGGGCTCTTATTGTTAAGGCAAGGGGCTCCAGTGCGACAGCAAATAGGGCAGGCGAGAGAGGGCAGCCCTGCTGTACCGAGCGACACAAAGGAAATGGTGTCGATCTATTACCATTAGTTAAAATGGAGCACATCTCACCCAAGATATAAAAGAGTCACCGAACCCGAATCTGCGCAGGGATTCTAACATATAGGGCCACTCGACCTGGTCGAAAGCCTTGTGTGTGTCTAGAGACAAAGTTGCTGCCCCACTGGTTTCTATGTGATCAACATACATAATATTAAGAAGGCGTCTGACGTTGGAAAAAGAAAATCTACCGGGGATTAACCCTGTCTGGTCAGGATGAATTATGGACGACAAATACCTATTTAACCGACCAGCTAATATTTTGGTTATTATCTTCCTGGAGTGCAATAGGTCTGTAGCTGCCTGGGTCTGTTTCCTCCCTGCCCTTCTTCAGAATGAGGGAGATATTGGCCTCATAAAGCGTTTTTGGTAAGATTTTGTCTCTCTTAGAACTCACCATCATCCTGAGCAAAAGTGGAGCATGAATGCCACCGAACTTCTTATAGAATTCGCAGCCGAAGCCGTCAGGCCCGGACGCTTTGCCTGATGGGAAGGACTTAACGGCAGAGACTATTTCTTCCAGTGTAAAATCGGAGTCTAGGTCTTCCCTGGCCGCATCACTAAGTTTAGGTGTTTCAAGAGAGTCAAAAAAGTTGGCCAGGTCAGAGTGGGTGGCATCACATTTAGAAGAGTATAGCTTACTGTAAAATTCTTTGAAACGATCATTTATCTCTATAGGGTCAGTCAGCAGGGTGCCTGCCTAAGATTTAATATTGTGAATCGTCCTGGAAGCCTGCACACCCCTCAGCTGCCGCAACAGAAGCCCCACAGGTTTTTCCCCCAGTTCAAAATGTTTTTGCCTCAGTTTCAGAAGAATGCTGTTGGTTTGTCCTCCTAGAATGCAGTTATACTCATATTTGAGCTTAAGAATCTTATGGTTGTCTTCAGAAGACATTGAGGTTCGAAATGTCGCTTCATAGGTGGGAAGAGTATTCCTGATTTCTAACAAACGCTTCTCTCTCTCTTTTTTAATGGCAGATTCATAGGAAATTATGTCTCCACGAATTTAATGAGTAGTCCCTGTCCGTAGGATGCTGAATCCTCCAAATATCCACTGCATTCCTAGACTTAATCAAATTGTTCAGGACCTGCACTGACGTAATGTTTGGAGGTGGACGTGACAACATTCTGTCCAAATAAGGATCTAAATAACAATTCAGATCACCTCAAATTATTATATTAGAGTTGGTGGCATCTGGCAACAAATCAAAAACCTTTTTGAAAAAATTAGGATCGTCTACATCGTCTACATACATAGATATTCAAAAATATTAATGGAAATGAATTAATAGTCCCAGAAACCATAATGTACCTGCCGTTGGGATCTGTATTGAGGGAGGTGAGTTGAAACAGAATATTTTTCTTGAAAAGAATAGCCACCCCACGAGTGTGAGAGGTAAACGACGACAGATAAACCTGGGATATCCAGCTGCACCGCAATCTACGTTGCTCAGTTGCTCTTATATGAGTCTCTTGCAGGAAAATTACATCTGCAGATAAAGATTTAAGATGTCGGAAAACCTTGTCCCTCTTAGTTACATGACCCAGCCCCTTAACATTCTACAAAACCACGTGACATCCCTGCCTCCTACTGTAACTCTATCTTGGGCTCCATGCATACATGAGTAATGAAAGAGATGACATAAATGAGCAAAAGCATATTAACCATTGTAACTTGACTGGCAGAATTAGAGAAAAATCACACAGAAAAACAACTAACACTGACATGTCTGAGCCATATACAAAAACATATCCCCCCCACCCCCTACCCGCCTCGTGCCTACCTGAACCTGGCACGTAGCATCCTACCTTCATCCTAAAGGCCCCCACACACCGGCCAGACGTCCAACTGCCTTATCCGACCACTCTCCGACCACTCTTTTGCCTCTTGTCTGACCCGTTCGGCACAAAAGTCACATTGAACACACCGCTTCGATGTTCTGCCAGCTCCACAGTAGCGTGTACGTTCTGCGCTTGCACGAGATGCAATAAGCAGGTGGCTCTAGTGTTGCAGATGCTGGACTAGAGGTTTATGCACGCAACTCTCTTTACTTTCGATCAAAACGAAACTTAACTATTTCAGACAAAAACAGCTGCATACTAAACACGCAGCGAAACCAAACGAACACAGATTAATTCGTCCTGAACGGACACAATAACAGATAGTCTCATGCCAGTACTCCTAAACATGAAAACAGGGAATGACGGAACAGAGTGCGTAGAAAACCAGTGCGCACACAGTATTCCGCCCCTCCCACACACCACGCTGATTTGCTAGCACACCGCCAATCAGAGAATCCAATGGCTCAGACGTCCGACGGCCCACCTCCTCAGACTTCGCATGCTCAGTCGGATCCGACAACATCCGCGCGGCTCCGAAAGATTCCGACGCAGCTGAACACACCAAACATATTTGTTACCGACCTCGTCCGAGTCTCTCCAAATGCTTCAGACGTCCAACGGTTGGGCCAGTGTGTGGGGGCCTTAACGGGAGCTGCTGGGCGAGTACAGTAGTCACTACTAACTGTGTTACCGCCATCTCCCCTCTCCGTGACATTATATAAACAAAACAACTGTATAATACCGCAATAATTAAGTTATTAGAACAAGGAATATGACTAAAACTAGCACCCCAGAGTGAGAGAACATGACATCACTTTAAATGGGCCTTCATAATGGCAGATATATGCCAGTGTTGTGAGCGGTTAATCAGCCGCTTTGAAGAAACAGTTGCCTCACCCCGGTGCGGCCTTGAGTTGAGTGAAAGGTGTTATAGCCAATTTCCACTGGATACGTCTCCGCTGCGTTGCGTCTCCGCCAAGCCAGCGGCGCAGATACGTTTCACTTTAGTCAATGTGTCAATCCCCACCAGGTCCACTGCGCTACGTAACTGCTCCGTCCCAGCTCCGGCAGTCCGGAGCCCTCCGGCACAGATACGCAGGACTCCTATATCTGGCGGATGCCGGGGCACGACGCAGCAATTCAGCTGAATTAGCACAGAGCAGACAGGAAGTCAAGCGCTAAAATAACAAACAGCATCCGGTTACCTTTCAAAATAAAACACTCCGTGTTGACACCAGCACACAAATCTCACAAAAGAGGCGGAGCAAAACCGGATCGGAGCCACAACGCAGCGGACACGTATCCAGTGGAAATTGGGGGTTAGTGTATGGGCTCACTCCCCCTAGCCTGGGTTATTCCTTCCCAGGGACCGCGCTGCCTCGTCCGGGTCCGCGAAGATCGTGGGCGCCTCACAATCCCGGGAGTAAACGAAGAGCTTGGCCGGGTACCGCAGGGTGTGTTTCACACCTCCGTCATGCAGAGCCTGCATCACATCTCGGAAGGCGCGACGCTGGGCCATCACCTCGCTGGTATAATCTGGAAAGATCAGCACCTTACATCCTTTATACTCCAGTGGCTGCTGTCTGCCATGGCAGAGGATTAGTTCTTTATCCTGAAAGTGATGGATACGTGCCAGGATGGTGCGCGATTTAGCTCTGGTGGCCGGCTTCGGTTGAAGGGAGCGGTGCGCCCGGTCAACTTTAACTGGGTGCGGGAGGTGATCAGTGCCAAGCAGCTTGGGGATTAGTCTGGAGACGAACTTAGTGGGTTTACCCTCTTCTTCGCCCTCTTGTATCCCCATGATTTTGATGTTATGTCTCAGAGAGCGGGCCTCCAGATCCTGCACTTTAGCGTGAAGCTGAGTGTTACACTTCACCAGCTCAGAGTGTTTGGCCTCAAGTGTTAGCATACGTGCGTCAAGCTCAATAACAGCCTGCTCCTGACTAGCCACGCGAGCTTGTAGCTCCACCTGTGAGGCTGCGAGTGCATGGAACTTGGTCTCGAAAGAATCGAAACGCTCATTAATGTAGCGCAGGACCGATTCGGACATCTCCTTACACATAGCATAAGTCTTGTCTGGTGGTGTGTCCGGCTGGATGGGGGAGTCTTTGTCGGTCCCGATGTTAGCACTAGCACTAGCACTAGCTCTCGTTGCGGCGGTTTGTCCCTCCGTGGTTTTGGGTCTGCTGGGAATGCTCGGTTTCGGCATGTTGCGTTTTCAGCTCAATAAAGTTCTTAGGGAAACATATATATTCACTTTCACAGCTTGTAAGCAAAAAGATGCGGTATTAAAATAGTTTTTCAAAGTAGCGGAGAGGAGCACATGCGAAACACGTCTACATCCTCCACATGCGCACTAGCGCCCCCCAGACTTATTTTTTAATGATGTGGTTTGCACTGACTGACACTCAGCACTTTACATTTTATTATTTTTATGTTTATGATTGCTAACAGGGATACATCTCTGTGTAGATGTTGGTCTGGGTGTGTGTATTGTGTGAATGGTTTGCATTGAATGAAGTGTGGAATGAGTTTTTTATGAAACTGGAGCAGCTCTCCAATTTCGTTGTACTTTAATGCAATGACAATAAAAGCATTCTATTCTACAGAGACATATAGGCATTGTACTGCCGGACAAGACAGACAAAGAGAGTAGAGAGAGATTGACTACAAGCTAGCACATCAGCTTAACGTTAATGTTATTAGAGAGCACAAATTGACCTGACAGCTGTTCCTTAGAGTATTTTTTTTTCTTTTTTCCATCACCAGAAGATATAGCTAGTTCCAGCTCACTGTGGTTAAAGACACTTTGCTAAAGCTACAACGTGAAACGTCTTTAGTGGTGTTATTTGAGGGGGAAAAAAAATCTTGGGATCAATATGAGACTATGGTGCAGCAAATTAGACAATGATGGGCCGCCAGAGTCTTTTCAATTACTGGGAGACAGCAAGCAATTGATCAGGGGTGATGATTACTTCCAGACAGTTTGTCAGGTATTCTTGTACCTTAGCTTTCTAGAACAGTTTGTTTGTCCTGAGAGTTTTGTTAACTTGAACTGTGACTCACAAGCATTCAGTTGTCTTCAAGTATTCAATCGATTGTGGTCAGGCAACATTGTGTTAAAAAAGAAACAACAGTGAAAATCCCTGTTGTGCTGTTCATTGATTACCCCCCTCCCCTCCTTCCTTTTCTCTCTTTCTCCCCCTCAGACTTGATTCAGTGCACAAATGAGATGAATGTGAACATCCCTCAGCTGGCTGACACACTGTTTGAGAGGACCACCAACACCAGCTGGGTGGTTGTCTTCAAGTCCCTCACAACCACACACCATCTGATGGTCTATGGCAATGAGGTCAGAACCTAATAACTGCTCACTAACTTTGCTGATAAAGCATTTTTGGGGAATAACCAAACTGATAATGGTTTCACGCCTGTGCACTGACAACATAATGTACTTTGACACAGGTTATGTGATATTGGGTTCTTAGGACTCCATAAAAACTTGGTATTGTGTTTGGGCGTGCTGCCTTACATTCTGCATCATGTTGTTTTGTGTTGCTGTTGTGCTGTCTTGTTGACTGGCATTGGTTTCTTGTCACTTCAAACAAAGATGATTTTTAGGGGGCCAAGCCTGAGGGGCCTAGGACCAGCGGTGCTAGGAACCCTATTGTAATTGTAAAGATTTTTATTTTTATTTTTCTCCGGCTAAAAGTGGTGCTGCAGGCTAAACCCAAAAACTCCCAAACCGTATGTCGTACATTCAAAAACCTTGTATACCCAGATTCCCTGAATGGAGTGGAATCACTTTGCGATTGGCCACGCCCACTTCCGCATAGAAAGTTTTTTTGCTAAATCGCAAAAACTGGAAAACCTACTTTTTCGAACTCCTCCTTGGGATTTTGTCCGATCTGCGTGAAACTTGGCACGTACACTCTTCAGCTCGATCTGATCTAAAGTTATCAAAAGAATTTTGCTTGGTCAAAAAATGCACAAATTATTCACGAACAAATTTCTGTAGCTAGCTATAAAAATGTAAACTGTTTGATATCTCGGTCAAACTAAATGCTGTGAACACCAAATTTGAGCTCCTTGGTTGCCATGACACTGGGAAGGGATGAGCCGAATTTGGCGAATTTTGGCCACTAGGGGGCGCTAAAAATATGGGAAGTTTATATCTCTTCAACGGCTACACCGATTTTGACGAACTTTGGCGGTATGATGTAGGGCCAATCCTGAGGCCATATCTTGAAGGTGGTCATGACTGGTCAATGTGGGCGTGGCTTATTACAACAAATCCAAATCGGCACACATTCAGCCTTTTGCACTTCCAGTGCACTTCCCATTACCGTGAATACCACGGCTCAGACGTTGGCCTTTGTCCTCACTTTTGCCCCGAGCCTGTCATCCTGTGGGGCCAACTTCCGTGGGGGGGGGGCTTGGCCCCCGTTCATAACTGCTTGCAGTTCTAGTTCCTCATACATTTTGTTTTCTTGCAGAGATTTATACAGTATCTGGCTTCGAGGAACACACTCTTCAACCTAAGCAATTTTTTGGACAAAAGTGGCCTACAAGGTATGTACATTACCAATTCTACACATTGCACAACACAATCATATTATACCATATTTTCATCCGTGTCATGACATGTATTACGACCTTCTCACGTCCCTTCTTTTGTTTGTAATGTAGGCTATGATATGTCAACATTTATTAGGAGGTATAGCCGCTACCTGAACGAGAAGGCTGTGTCCTACAGACAAGTTGCGTTTGACTTCACTAAAGTGAAAAGAGGGTAAGGGGTGTTCACTTAAACTTCTCATTGAAAAACTTAATGTTCTTGTTTCAGAAATGTGTCTTGTTTGACACCCTACTTAATAGAGATGTGAATTATCACTGCCCTAATTTGATTCGATTACAATTCACCTGGCATCTATTCAAATGCACGAGGATTCTTGATGCATCTCAATGTATGGTATCCATGTTTTTTCTGAATTACTGCACATGGCTACTTTTTCATCATTTCATACAGGCATTCAGATAAATGTATTGTCTCATTTTAATGGAAGTCCTTTTGAATAATCACGACACCGGTCTGCAATATGAAAAGATGCATCTGGCCCAACTTGTTATATACACATTATAAAAACAAAACATTTGTTGTCCGTTTGCATTTAATTACACCCGTGCTGTAATCTACAAAAACATAATTTTCAACAAAGCAGATCTAAGAGAGGGCACTTATTTAATGCATCGAACATCACAACCATGACTCTGCTACACACACTCCTCTGAGTTCAGTGATAAAAGAATGCAGCGACAGGACAACGTCTCCTTAATTTTAGGCTGATCTGGCTGAAAGTGGTTAGTAACTGTTTTAAGGGAGAAAGTTACACACAGCATGCATCTTATACTGCTTGTGTTTCCCAGGGAGTTCATAACATCCAACATTTGCCCTGAGATGTTCCTTTTCAAAATACCGGGTGCATTTTTTGTCAACTGCTGCCGATCTCCACCTCCCTCTTACATACAGTACCAATCAAAAGTTTGGACACACCTTCTCATTCAATGTTTTTTCTTCATTTGTATTATTTACTACAATACTGAAGACATCAAAACTATGAAGGAACACATATGGAATTATGCAGTGAACAAAAAAGTTTTCAACAAAGCAGAATATGTTTTATATTCTTCCAAGAAGCCACCTTTTACTTTCATGACAGCTTTGCACACTTGGCATTCTCTCAATCAGATTCATGAGGTAGTCACCTGGAGTGGTTTTCCAACAGTCTTACAGGAGTTCCCAAAGGTGATTAGCACTTGTTTGCTGCTTTACTTTCACTTCGAAGTCCAACTCATCCCAAACCATCTCAATTCGGTTTAGGTTGGGTGATGGGAGTGGCCAGGTCAACTGACGCAGCACTCCACCACTCTCCGTCTTGGTCAGATAGCTGTTACAAAGCTGGGGGTGTTTGGGGTCATTGTCCTGTTGAAAACAAATGATGGTCCCACTAAGTGCAAATCAGATCAGATGGCATGTCGCTGCAGAATGCTATGGCAGCCATGCTGGTTCAGTGTGCCTTGAATTTTTAATAAATCACCAACAGTGGCACCAGCAAAGCACCCCCACACCATCACGCCTCCTCCTTCATGCTTCACGGTCAGAGCCACACATGTTGAAACCATCCACTCACCTTTTCTGTGTCTAACAAAAGACACAGCGAGTGGAACTAAAAATCTCAAATTTTGACTGATCAGACCAAAGTACAGATTTCCACTGATCTAATGTCCATTCATTGTTTTTCTTGGCCCAAGCACTTCTCTTTTTCTTGTTGTTCTTCCTCAGTAGTGGCTTCATTGCAGCAATTCGACCACGTAGGCCTGATTCACGCAGTATCCTCTGAACGGTTGATTTTGAGATGTGTCTGCTACTTGAACTCTGTGAAGCATTTATGTGGGCTCTAATCTGAGCTGCTGTTAATTTGCGGTCTCTGAGGTTGGTACTGCTAATGAATTTATCCTCTGTAGCATAGTTATCTTTTGGTCTTCTTCTGCCACCGGTTCTATAACAGTCAGTTTCGTCATGTGTTTGATGGTTTTCGTGACTGCACTTGAGGACACATTAAAGTTCTTGAAATCTTATGGATTGACTGACCTTCATGTCTTAAAGTAATGATGGACTGTTGTTTCTCTTTACTTAGCTAAGTGGTTCTTGCCATAATATGGATTAGAACAGTAGTTGTATAGGGCTACTGACTATATAGAACTGGGTAGCAATCCTACCTCTGCACAAAACAACGGATTGTCTCATTGTTTTAAGAAGGCCAGAAATTTCAAAAATTTACTCTTGACAAGGCATATGTTACTTGAAAACTATTCCAGATGTCTACCTCATGACTCTGATTCAACTCTCATCAAATCAAAGGGTGGCTACTTTGAAGAATATAACATATAACGTATTTTCTGGTTTGTTTAACACTTTTTAGTTTACTTCATAACTCCATATGTGTTTAGATGTCTTCAGTATTGATCTACAATGTAGAAAATAGTAAAAACAAACAAAACCACTGATAGAAAAGGTGTGTCCGAAATTTTGACTGGTAGTGTATTTTAATTTAAAACATGACATGTCCAGGCGTTGTACACAAAGTCAATCAGGAGTTTCTGCTGTGACATTTTCAGTGGCAAAAATATTCACAGTGGGAAAAAGATGACAGAAGTTACAGTGCACATCAGCAGCTTTGGATAAACCTTCGCCTACATGCTGCAGTCATCACATGCTCCAGAAGTGTCCCGTGTCAGGTTCACAGTAATAAATCTGGATGCCTATTTCTGCCAGTTAAAGAAAAGGATAGGATGGAAACTAAGCTTAATGGAAAAATATTCCCATTGTAAGTCAATGTCAACATTAAACTTATATCATATCAGAGTATAAAAAAGTCATGTATGCGTAAGAGAGATGTCAGTCAGTCTTGTGCTTTGAGAGATTATTTTAATAACAAGATTGTCTAATGCCTTTTTCAAACTACAGCCCTGCTTACAAGAAAATGTTCTACCTTTTAAGTTACTGGAAGTCTTTTGTGAATAAAATTGTTGTAGTTTAATTATAGTTACTAGTCCAATGGGACTGTCCTCGATGTTTAAATGCAGTGTTTAATATGACATTGATACATACTCATACTTGTGATCAAGACAAAAAAGCCCATTATTGTCAGCAGGCGCAAAGATATAATAGATTAGGTTTATCAAAGCACTCTTTCCTTTTTCTCTCTACAGGTCTGATGGAGTGATGAGAACCATGAACACAGAGAAACTCCTCAAGACCATCCCAATCATCCAAAACCAGATGGATGTGTTACTCGATTTCAATGTGAGTCCTCAGTATTGGTTACATTAGTTTTCTACATCAGTCTTGTGTTTGTGATTTCAAAACCATAGTCTCGGATGAAGTTAAAACTGATTTTAACTTCAGTTGACTGCTGACAGTTTTCAAAATATCCACCTCTCACAGGTCAATGCCAATGAACTGACAAATGGTGTGATCAACGCAGCTTTCATGCTTCTGTTCAAAGACGCAATCCGACTGTTTGCCGCATACAATGAAGGCATTATCAACCTCCTGGGTAAAAACAAGCTTTTGTGTTGGCATAGCTTTGCAAATTACTATTTAGTCTGTAGGCTTTGTCCTACTGTACCTGTGTGTTGTGTTGGCCAGTGGGTGAAAGACAAAGTGAAATACTGCAGACATCCTTGCAGTTATTTAAAACTTTAATTAAAGCTTTCAGCTTTGAAAACAATGATGTGCTTATGGGATGTTTGTTAGCATTTCCTCACAGTTCATGTACGTTTTTACAGAATAAGGCAGGACTAGAAAACTGATGGCTTCCTGGAACTGCAGACCTCATACAAGTGTATTTTAAAGAAAGTTTATGGGGTTTAAGCTTTCCTCTTCTGCTTTAGCATGATGAGCATGTACTGCTCTGCGTTTACTGGGCAAGGCTGCCCTCCTTGGTGTCAACTTCTTGAAAAAAAAAATTCTTAGAAGGAACTGTCTGCAAACAGTGAAACAGGAAACAGGCCTGATCACAGGCCTGAGTGTAGATTAAATAGGAGCTATAGTTTTAGCCAATAATCATGATTATTACCCGGTTAGTACTTACTATGCAAGTCTCACAAATATTAGTGTGATTCAGGATGTGTCTCATTGTTCTTATTTACTGCCTGAGTCCTAAGATTTCAAAGAAGGCATCAGGCCTTGAATTTTACCACTGTACATCAATATCTGCTGTGACTGACAATTGGGTGTATATACAGGATATACTGTATATATGAAACTAAAATTTAAAAACTTCAAAGTAGCAGACAAAACTGGTATCTAATGGTTATCTTTTACTTTTGTTTATTTTCCTGTTCTGTTAACAGAGAAGTACTTTGACATGAAGAAAGTTCAGTGCAAAGAAGGACTTGACATCTACAAGAAGTTCCTTACACGAATGACAAGAATCTCTGAGTTCCTCAAAGTTGCAGAGGTAAGGCAGGACCCCATATTGACCTTTCAGTAATTATAAAGGGGCCTAGGGTCATTTAGATGGGTTGGCTATTTTTACCCATCCAAATGCTGATAGTCTGTCTTCTGTTCCTGCAGCAAGTGGGAATTGATCGAGGGGACATCCCAGATCTGTCTCAGGTAAGTCCAAATGCAGATTCTAAAGATAACCGTTTTGCATCTTTGCAAGTCCTTTATCCCTCACCTCTTTGCTTTTATGGGAATGTCAATATAATGTGAATCTGTCAGTGGTTTGCAGAAACAGTTACTTCCAACATTTTATCCTGGTGACTGGGCTGTTACCAAAAGCATTTTTGCATCTGAGATGTTATAGCAAAATTTAACTGCAACAGCCAGGGATCAACCTGTAGAGGGCAGTTGCTATGCGTGTTCACATGTTTTATGGTTTTGGGGTTATGGTCCTCTATAATAACATGCTGAGTCTCCTTAGATCACATAAGATCTGATTTAAATGAGCTGTTGTGTAAGCAGACCTCGGGTATTAAGGGAGCTTTTTCCACAAGTACGAGGGATTAAAATTTGCTTCACCTTATTTGGTAGTGCATTAGGGCACATTCAGACCAAATCCGGTGATGCAGCGTATTGCTGCAGGCTTGTGTGAGAGTGTCACTCTGTGGCCCAATCCCATTTCTCTTCTCTACCCCTACCCCTTGTCCCTACCCCTTGCCCCTTGCCCCTTGAAACGGAGTGCCAAGGGGTAGGGCTGAAAGTCAACCCCTCCGAATTGGGACACCCCTTCGACAATCGCGTACATCATCAGTAGTCACTCGCAATTTGTTCACAACTTCAAATTCATGCATACACTGCACAGGCTAATATTAACGTTACATCCGATTTGTGCATGACATTCCTGCGTATCCCATAACGCTATCAATGTAACTGAATACCAGCAGCGAGGTTGCCAAAGTTTTTATTGATAACGTTATCACTGTAGATTATCAGTGCTGCCCACAGAGCACCGCTAGTAGCGTTCAGCCTGGTAACGTTAACCTGAAGCCTCAACTACTAGCGATTTTTTTTTCGTGTGCATTCTATGAAGAAAATGACCATTACACATTGAAACAACGTTAAACTAGACAATACAACAGTTTTCGTAAATTTTAAAACTTTATTAATGGAGAAAATACTTATATTTGTGAACTTCTTTCACGGTAGCAGCCATCTTGCCGGTGATTCGCAGTGCATTCTGGGAAATCTGTCGTAGCCCTCCGTTTGGAGTGTGCCTCTGGAAAATCTCTGTTTGAAGGGGTATATAGCCCTACCACTTCCCCCTAACCCTCCGTCCTAACGGGAATTGGGACACCCCTACACGTGAACGCGCAAAACGAAGGGGTAGGGCCAAGTGGTAGGGCCAAGGGGTGAAATGGGATTCAGCCTGTGAGTGTCTGTGTGTGACTTGTTGGGAACCTCAGTTGGTCAGTTTGCCGAAAGGCGAAGGTGCTATGTTGTTATGTTACTAGCAGTGTTGGGGCTCATTACTCAAAAAAGTAATATATTGCACATTACACATTACTCTATAGAAATAGTAATGCCTTACATTACATGATTACTCCCTGAAGAAGTAATTAGTTACATTACTAGTTACATTACTCGTTACATTCTTTCTACTTGCTCTATAAAATTGCCTGAGATGCATAAGATGGAAGGAGAACATACAAAGAAGGAGTGTTCTTTAGGCCCTTTATTACTTTATTATTTTCTTTATTAAGTCGCATGCAGCAGCATGTTCTGCTCGTGTTGTCGACGCTGCCATTGTTATCCCATCTCCCCTTGCGGGTGGCAACTAACCAATCGGTAATGGTGAAAGATACCTTGTGCCAAACACCAACCAACCACTGTTCCATTACTGACGTGGTGTCCCCTTCCATCTAAAAATAGACGCGGTGTGTATTCTCCACAAAGCAGGGCGGAGAGCTGCTTCTCGGACGCTGCCGAGATGCAGCAAGTAGAAACATGAGCATTGTGTGTAAAAAGGCCGCAATCAACGCCGGCAACCAGTGGAATCTGGGGGTAAAGACCCAAAAAAGTTGTAGGATTCTGGATGGTGCCTGTGTTAGCTAGCATTTCTGGCATATTTCTCACATACAAACAACACTGACACCTCGTCCTCGTCTGATCCATGTCTGCTCTGTGAAACTTTCTCAAACAGCTGATTAGAAAGCAGTGGGCCGATTCTCTCGACCTACAGTGTCATATGACACTAAAGAGAATCCATGTGATGTGATTGCAGAGCCTAGCGATCTAGTGTATAGTGAAAACTGAAGTCATCCTAATACTGAGCCTTGAGGGACACAAGTTTCCAGAAAGCAGGGTTTGGACAAGGAGCCATTCCATGTGACCTGAAAGGTGCAATTTGTCAGGTATGATGTGAACCAGGTTAGAGCAGCGTCAGCAATGCCAAGTTCAGCCAGAGTGGAGACGAGGATTTGGCGGTCAACTGTGTCAAATGCAGAAGATAAGTCGAGGAGAATGAGGACTGATGAGTGGGACGAGTCTCTGTTGGTACAGAGTGACTCAGTCACACTGAGGAGGGCCGTCTCAGTGGAGTGAGCAATCCTGAAGTCTGACTGAATAGGGTCAAGGAGGTCGTTTTGTAAAAAATAGGACAGTTGGTTGCAGACAGCGTATTCCAGGGTTTTGGAGAGGAATGAAAGAAGAGATACAGGTCTGTAGTTTCCCCAGTTAGCAGTTAAAACATCTGCTGCCTGCCCCCTATGTAATGTGCTAGCTAAAGTCAAATATGTCTATCATTACCAATGGCACAAGTATATTAAAGGGTCAGTCCAACAAATCACAGAGAAAAAGAACTGTAAGTTGCACTACAGTGTCACGTTTTTGAGGTACAGAGTCACGATCAGTGGGTGATCATCAACATGAGACTATGGTGCAGCAAATCCACCTGTGGACCTGTGGCGACTGCCAGAATCTTGATGATTAATGGGAAATAATGCAACTGGTATCCAGCAATGTCGGCATGTGCTGTGGTTTTTAGATATCCGAAACTAATAATGTATTTACCATGTCAATACATTGTACATTGGAGGGGAGTAGGGTTGTTTTTTAACAATAGAAAAAATATTGAATTTTATTATTTCCAGTGATTTGGGCACCACAACCACAATTCCAGTCGCCTCCATTGCGCTGGGGTAAGACCGTATATAGTAACATCTCACAACTCTGGAAAATAAAAATGATTTTGTGCGAAATGACCCTTTAAATGTATGCACAATTAAACAGTGTATTTTTTTGCTGCAAAATACAAATGTTTTGCCAGGTAGTAAGATTTATACATCACTGTAGAGTTCACACCGATCAGCCAAAACTTTAAAACCACTGACATGTCTAGTGATTAATATTGAACATTTTGGTACAATGTATTGTTCTGCTGGAAAATGTTTGGCCCTTGCGTTCATGTGGACTAGTGCAGTGCCCATAAGAAAAATGTATTCCTATAGAAAAGTGGGAGGTTAAGTAGCTTTTTCATGGAGGCTGTGTTTGAAGGTGGGACGTCAGGGATATTTAGGTTTGTTGTGAAATCCGATATTCCAGGGTATAATTGGCCGTTTTTGACTATTTTTGATTTTGCCATTATATTTCACCTTAAAAACTATTTATTTGGTGTCATTATTTTCAGCACAACCTCACATGTGTGACTGTACAGTTATCTTTTCATTTTGACATACTGTATTAACACAATGGACCTAAAATCACAAAAAAACATAAAATCCAAGTAGAAAAAGTTAGATTTTTTTACTGTGAAAACCACAAATATGTTTAACAAACCATTTTTTATTACTTATTTAATGCAAATATAAATTGTTTGCTAAATATGTGCATACATTTTAACAATTTACAAAGTTATATGTTACTACCGTATTTACACTTAAATGCAGGCAATGCTCATTCAGCAGTCTCCTCATTGTTTTGACTCATTAAACAAAAAACCGACTCCACTACACAATAAACACACTACACCAAACACTACATAACACACTAACTATACACTCCAAACACGCTAAATGTCACAAATCTCTCAACTCTCAATATAGCTGTCTCTATCGCTGTCTATACACCGACTGTCGTTGCCTGTCATTCATCCGCCTACGTCCCTCCCACAACTTCCTGTTCCTCAACAACCAAACTTGCTGCTTGGACACTTTCATGACAAAAGCCCGTTTTTACTGTTTCTTCCTGCACCAGACACAAAGCAAACGTGACAGCAATGTTCGCGAAAAAGCGTGGCGGACATTATTTACCCTAAGTCCGGTTTTGGACGTGCCAGTGCGTCCGGTTTGTCGTCTCGGGAGGTGGGCCGTGTGGGCTAGCGGCTAGCAGCTAGCTTCACACGAACATCCACAGATTCCGATTCCACTTTGTTGTCCGCGCGTCTCCGGATCTCCTCAGACCCGAACAGACTCGGTCCGGACTCTTTTAGTCTGATTAATACACAACAGTTAGTTTAGATGCAACGGACCGAACCGCCGGCAAAATCCCGGTCCAGCTCGCGCAGCTGCAGGAATAAATCTGCTTGTTTCTTAAGGTGGGGGGTCACGGTGGGCTCTGCAGTGATTGGCTCTGGTGCGCATGTGACTGTGGTGGCTCCGGTGGACAATGCTGGCTGAATTGGTAAAGCATTTCTGAAATAATTTATTCACGGTATCATTGCAGTCCAAACAAATGCAACGTTGCACACCCTTGAACCAAGCAGCAGCCATGTTGAAACTCTCAGGTCAGTTTGATCCTGATCCGCAGAGATATTTGAGGCACACAGACAGACAGACAGACAGACAGAGATTCCTTGCTTTTATAGAGAGATGTCACCAACCCAAACACAGTTGCAGGCCAAGTAGACCCTCATGGCAACTTAACTCCCTACTGACAGTCCACTGGTTGGCTATTGCCATTAAGGAGAGCAGTTACCATGAGGGTGTGGTTTGTAGTAGTATTTGGGTAGGTGTTACATGCCAAGAACATTTACATCATCGCCAGAACGCACCTGGTTTTAATGTCTTATCACCAAGCACAGTGCTAGGCGGGTAATGCATGTTGCCACTATAGAACTAATAAACACCTTTCCACTCACACTTACCCCTGACATTTGCACGTCATACAGCAAATAAAGGTGTGAAACAAGAGTTTCAATATAGGATATGGAAGGTCTTGCGTAAACAGCTGCCACCTGAGTTGGTGGATTATGGTATAAAATACATTAATTTGGAGGCTCTCTTGTTAGTTACAGAATTGGTAGAACTTGTAACTACAGCAAGTAAACCAGAATTAGACAGCTTTATCCCAAAGGTTTTCACAATATCTTGACTGTTACCACCTTTATTTTCTGTATTTTTCCCTTCTTTCTATCTTTCCATTTTCAGTTCACAGTTTGTGTAAGTATCTGATCCTTTGCTCTATCTGCCTCCGTTTTTGAAAGTAGCTGTGTTTGTGGATTCTTGGCAATAACTTGGCATGCCTCAGTGTTTTTTTTCTTCTTCAGAGGACATCTTGTATTAGGCTATCCTCAGTCTTTAAAACTTAATGTCTATCAATTACATTCATGCTAGGCCCCAAGCAGCCTGCTGGATGCCCTGGAGCAGCACTTGGCCTCTTTAGAGGGAAAGAAAGTCAAAGACTCAACTGCAGCCAGCAGGTAGGTCTGCGTCATATCACTGAAAAAAATCACAAATTTGAATTATTAATTTTTATGTTGCAATTCAGCACAATCTGAAATGATTCTTGGTTAGACACTGTTTTCTGTGTCTGTCCTTTGATTCAGGGCTACTACCCTCTCCAATGCTGTGTCCTCCCTGGCCAACACCGGCATATCTTTCACCAAAGTGGATGAGAGGGAAAAACAGGCGGCCCTGGAAGAAGAGCAGGCTCGCTTAAAGGCACTTAAAGTAAATTTTCTCTCCACTCATCTACATGACTTTCAGCCTAGTGCACTTCAGGTCTACAGGCATTTTCTTACACCTTGAAGTTTTATGAGGCAGGAGTCCCCTGCAGCTATAATGTCAAATGTATATTGAGATACAGTATAAACAATGTAATTCCAACATCCTGGTTTGATTCAGAGTGAAGACCTTTGCTGTATGGCACACCCTTTCCCCATATAACCTGTCAATCTCTGTGTTGAACTGACGAATAAAAAAACAACTAAAACAACTTGAAAGAAAAGATTTTTGTGCTTAATACAATAGTACAGAGTAGTTCAATACAAGTTAGCCTCTGTGTTGCTCACGGTAGCCTCCTAATTATTGTAGGAGCAGCGTCTGAAAGAGCTCCAGAAGAATCCTACAATAGCAACCACAGACTCCTCCCCTGTCTCCACAACAGGCGGTACCATCAACTCAGCCCCGACTATTGATCTCTTCTCCACCACTAGCTCCACTAACAGGTGAGGCCCAGGACGCACACCCTGTCACTCATCCTAAAATACCCCCTTTAACTTTGATTGTTCGCCAGATGTCCTGACAAGATGCCACTGCATACTGATGCTTGTACATTAGGATGCAGATGAGCATTTATTTTGATGCACACTTTTTTGTGATTATTTAATTCATAAAGTCTAAGACCTGACATTGTTTTACAGATGTTTCAGAAATGGCGACGAAAGCTTCAATTTGTTAAGCAGAATAAATGAAAGTTTTTAAATTTGAATACTGATTCAAACTGATTGAATTGACATGGAGGCTCTATTTGTAAGATACATTGATTTTTAGTCTGATTCTCAACTCGTTAAATACTGACATGGGCTAATTTTTCCCAAGAAGTACATAAAAAAAATGTAGGTGCACAATGAATATGTATCAAGTTATGTGTTTTTCCTTCATTAAATAATGTGAGGAAATATTTATTGTTGTTTTTCTCATTTTTAAATTGTATTCAGTAATTTTAATTTTGTACCAACCTTGAAACTGAGGACACACCCCTAATGTTTTGCCAATGAGTGACTGATTTATCGTCTGTGCCCATTTTTTCTTGCTCATTCCTTCTAGCAACTCCAAGGCGGCCAATGACCTTCTGGACCTACAGCCAGCTTTCCAGCAGCCACTGCCTGTCTCCAGCTCAAACACGTGGGGAGGTGAGAGCTCCCGTGCAACATTTACAAACGGACTTGTACATCTGTCATTCCACACAGTGCTCACAGCTAATTTGTTTACAGTTTTATTATTCAGATTCAATTGTATATACATGAATACAGAAGAAGAGAATTAAAGAGAATATGAGATTGCAAAACAGAAGTATTATTAATGGCACCTACTTATAGTATTGATGTCCTTTTAGTCAGGTGTGGCCATATATTTTGACCTGTACTCAGTGTTGTATTTTTTTTTCTGTTAAACAGCCCTACCCGCCCTATAAACACAATGTCTCCCATACTCATGCACCAGATTTACATTCTCAGGTCATGTTTTCGTGACTGTGTTTTGACCATTTTTATTTCTCAGCACAAGCCGAAACAACAAGTTTGCATGTCAGATTTTTATATGAGTATCAAGGCTGGATTTGGGGACTTTAATCCATAAATGAATGTCAGTTATGTTCATGCCCTTGACAAACAAGTTTTCACAATGCTGATTTAGGCCATCACCACCAGGTAAATATCTCTGTATTCAACAGTATAGCAGAGTTGTCAAATTTGGTGTCTGTGGCGATTTTCCACTCTGGTGCATCAGTAGTGAGGAGTTACATCATCCAGCAATGACTGTTTTGCCAGGGCTGAAGTGGGGCACAACCATAGCCATGGAGTAGGTATAGCAATATTGACTTGCATAGAGCTCAGTTGCAGGTGTAACCTTATCTCATATCTTATTATAATGTGTGCTTTTCACTTTCAGAATGTATGTACATAATGCGGTTGACACACATGACAGTGTTTGTGTATAATTTAAGATATTACAAGGCAGACTAAAGTGTAGGTTTGGATGAGTCCACACAGTCCACGCTCATTCATTTTAACTAACTTTTATTAATTCATATGATATCCAATCTGACACACAGTCCGAACACAAACATCATACCCAGCTGTTTTAATGTAAGCACTTTGGATATAAGTCGCTGTGCTGGACTCTGACCATTCTAATAATGAAGACCCTTAACCTGTGGACAGCTTAAAAGCAGTTGTGATAAAGTCGGTCATCAGGCCTGAAATTCAGGCCGATAACAACTAAACTGTGCCATAAAGTGCACAACAGAAGCCTTCAGCTGTATCTCCAACACTGTTTTAATCCTTCTCACCTGCATCACCGACATTTTCCCCCCGCAGGTCATCTTGCATGCACTTATTTAAATTCTCTTTTTAACTTTCCTCACCCTCCTGTCCACCGAAATTTCTGTTTCTTCTTTTTCTCGTCCTTTTTTCTCCCCTTCTGCACACTTAGGTCTTTTCACCTCTGCTGCTGAAGCTGTGGAGGAATCCATTCCTAACTTTAACTCTTTGCTCAAACGACCTGTTGTCGATGCTGTTCACCCGTCCACAGCATCCTCGGACTCTGGCACCCTGTCCTCTCGGACGCCTAGCCATGAAGTGCTTGGTGGGATGGTTTTCTGCATCCTGTCTTTTCTTTTACAGTCTACATTCCATTGTTTCGCTACAAAACATTTTACAGTAATGTGGCATACTGATGTAACTAGAAACATTTGCATTTCCTACGAAAATACAGTGTGAATGCTGAAGAGTGAAGCGAAATCTGCTGAACGTACTGCAGGAAATGCATAAAACTATAGGCTGAATGCTCGGGATTTTGCAGAAAAAGCAGAATTTTCCAATAGCTGGTAAGGCGGAAAGGCTTAAAAGCAATAGGTTTAATGGGCTAACGAAGTTGAACATTTTGATAGCTGAACAGTTTCTCTAGCTGAACATGAAGTTGTATGTTTGAAGGAGTTGAAAAGGCAGGAACATGAATATCTAAAAAGGCTAAAAACCTGTAGAGTAACAGGGCTGAAAGAGCTTAAAAAGGTGAAAGAAGGTGAAAGAAGGCAAATAATTCAAAAAGTTAAAGGCTGATGAGGACCGAAAAAGTTTAAAAAGGTGAAAAAGGATGAAAAGTTGTAGAGTAAAAGGGCTAGAAGAGGTTCAAAAGGTGAAAACATATGAAAACATGTAAAGTAAGAGGGCTGGAAGAGGTTAAAGAGGTGAATAAAGGATAAAAAGCTGTAGAGTAAGAGGGCTGGAAGAGGTTAAAAAGGTGAACAGAGGATGAAAAGCTGTAGAGTAAGAGGGCTGGAAGAGGTTAAAAAGGTGAAAACATATGAAAAGCTGTAGAGTAAGAGAGCTGGAAGAAGTTAAAAAGGTGAAAACATATGAAAAGCTGTAGAGTAAGAGGGCTGGAAGAGGTTAAAAAGGTGAAAAAAGAATGAAAAGCTGTAGAGTAAGAGGGCTGGAAGAGGTTAAAAAGGTGAAAAAAAGGATGAAAAGGTGAAAAGGTTTAAGGGTGTAAGAGCTCAAATAGGTGAGAAAAGGATGAAATGGTAAAAAGATGTAGAGTAAGAGGGTTGGAAGAGGTTAAAAAGGTGAAAAGAATATGAAAATATGTAGAGTAAGAGGGCTGGAAGAGGTTAAAATGGTGATAACATGTGAAAAGCTGTGGAGTAAGAGGGCTGGAAGAGGTTAAAAGGTGAAAGAAGGATGAAAAGGTAAAGAAGTTTAAGGGTGCATGAGCTCAAATAGGTGAGAAAAGGATGAAAAGGTAAAAATCTGTAGAGTAAGAGGCCTGGAAGAGGTTAAAATGGTGATAACATATGAAAGGCTGTGGAGTAAGAGGGCGGAATGAGCTTAACAAGGTGAAAAAAAGACTGAAAAGGCCAAAAACTTGTAGAGTAAGAGGGCAGAAAGAGGTTAAAAAGGTGAAAAAAGGCTGACAGGTGAGAAGTTAAAGGCAGAAAGAGGTTAAAATGGCTGCAGACATGCTGCAGCAGGAGCAGAAACACAGACGAAAATGTCCCCATAAGGAATGAATGGGAGAATGCCTGCCAAACTCATGCGATTCTTGAGAAAACTGTAATAGTTATCGCCAAAACATGCTATATGTTGAGTAACAGGAGACATTGCTGAACGCACCCATGTTATTTTTATTTCTGTAGAGTGCATAATGAGGGCACAGGAGCGGGAGACAAAACATGTCCCGTCTGCGATCCTCCAGCAATTTGGGCTCAAAATTAACATTGCCGCTTATGGGGAACATTCAGGTGTGCTTGTCGCTCTCGGGCTTCTAAATCCAGAACCGTAAGTGCTACAGCTGAAATGAGACCATCAGCTGAAACCCAACAAGATTTCCTACATTTATATGCCTATATTGTCTATGTCAAGTACAAGATGTGGGATCCAAATCAAGCTGAAGCAAAAAAAAAATCCCATTTTCGGAGCTGCTCCTCACTCTGGGGTGCGGCAGTTGATGATGTCACGCACTCTAGCTCACGCAATACACACCCATTATAAACTCAGAAGACGGGTTTAAAATCCTTCAAACTAAAACTGCGACCATTTCAAAACCGTACAAGATTTTTAATAACTGAATACAAGGTCAATAGTTCAAGGTTTTGTGATTCATTTAAAGTTTGAATGGTGTCTCTCGCTCAATGTATGAGGACCAAGAAGAGGCTGAAAGTCGATGAGTTTTGAAGAGGATTTGAAGCTTTTCCCATCTGCTGCAATGTTAAATTTTTTTTGGAAAAAGCTGAATAGCTGAAAAAGTTGAAAAGTTGAAAAGAAGAGGATTGCAAGAGCTGAAAAAGGTGAACATTTGAATATTTGAATGGTTTGAATAGCTGAACGTATGCTGAAGTTATAGCAGAATGAAATTTGAAAAAATCCCCAAAAGAATGAATGGGCAAAATTTTGCAGAAAAAGCTCAATATTTCCAAAAGTATAAAAGGTAGAAACGAGAAAAATAGACCCCGTAATGTCCTAAAAAGGCTGAACATTTTGATATTTGAATGGTTGAATGGTTTGAAGATTTGAAGGAGGAGTAGCGTGCCAAAAAACGTACGGAAGAAGAATAATTATAAACTTCGGAATAACAATAGTGTGAATGCTTGCAGCATTCACACTAACAAGTCTGATAACATCATCCTTCATTTCACTTTATAATTTAGATTGTGTATTGATTGAATTCATAGAAGAATATGTCAGAGCAGCAAGGAAACAAATGGGGGAAATGCCTGTCGTGTTTTAGAGTCACTTGTAGGAGCATACTGTTTCTGCACACTCTGGCATGCTGCCCCACTGCAAATATTTGTTTCCTTCCGCAGTCAGGCTAAGTTCCCAAATGTTTATTTTATCAGCTCTTAACATTCTTTGATTAGGCTGTTTTAATCTTTTATTTGCTTTTTGTCTTTGTCTTAGGCCAAACCTCTGTCATTAATTAATGTCCGCTAATGCAGTGCCCGTAAGAAAAATGTATTCCTATAGAAAAGTGGGAGGTTAAGTAGCTTTTTCATGGATGGCCAAATGAGGCTGTGTTTGAAGGTGGGATGTCAGGGATATTTAGGTTTGTTGTGAAATCCGATATTCCAGGGTATAATTGGCCGTTTTTGACTATTTTTGATTTTGCCATTATATTTCACCTTAAAAACTATTTACTTGGTGTCATTATTTTCAGCACAACCTCACATGTGTGACTGTACAGTTATTTTTTTTTATTTTGACATACTGTATTAACACAATGGACCTAAAATCACAAAAAAACATAAAATCCGAGTAGTAAAAGTTAGATTTTTTTACTGTGAAAACCACAAATGTTTAACAAATCATTTTTATTACTTATAATGCAAATATGAATTGTTGTTTGCTAAATATGTGCATACATTTTAAGAATTTACAAAGTTATATGTAACTATTTATATTTGAATGCAGGCAATGCTCATTCAGCAGTCTCCTCATTGCTTTGACTCATTAAACAAAAAACTAACTCCACTAAACACTAAACACACTACACCAAACACTACATAACACACTAACTATACACTCCAAACATGCTAAATGTCACAAATCTCTCAACTCTCAATATCGCTGTCTATACACCGACTGTCATTGCCTGTCATTCATCTGCCTCCGTCCCTCCCACAACTTCCTGTTCCTCAACAACCAAACTTGCTGCTTGGACACTTTCGTGACAAAAGCCTGTTTTCGGTTTTGGACGGTTTTGGATGTGCCGGTGCGTCCGGTCCGTCGCCTTGAGAGGTGGGCCATGTGAATGAGCTAGCGGCTAGCCTACACACAAACATCCACAGATTCCGATTCCACTTTGTTGTCTGCGCAAAATCCCGGTCCAGCTCGCGCCGCTGCAGGTATAAATCCGCTTGTTTCTTAAGGTGGGGGGGTGGCAGTGGGCTCTGCAGTGATTGGCTCTGGTGCACACGTGACTGTGGTGGCTCCGGTGGACAATGCTCGTGGAATTTGTAAAGCATTTATGAAATAATTTATTAACAGTATCATTGCAGTCCAAACAAATGCGAAGTCGCACACCCTTGAACCACGCAGCAGCCATGTTGAAAGTCTCAGGTCAGTCTGATCCTGATCCGCAGAGATATTTGAGGCACACACACACACACACACACACACACACACACACACACACACACACACACACACACAGACAGACAGAGATTCCTTGCTTTTATAGAGAGATTTAAATGAGCAGCTTTTTTGTTTTTGTCTAGATCATTACAATCCCTTTCTTGATTCAAGCTTTTCCCTGGCATCTGATTTTGATACTGTTGCACAGATAGAGACTTTAATTACAGGTACTATGGTGGATAAATGTCTTGCTACTAGTGAGAGCTGTTATGAGAGTAGTGAGATGTTTTTGTAACATTTGACGCCATGTCAGACCAGTTCTACTCACATTATTGCACAGTGAAAACCTGTGAAAACACCGCCTCCCCTGTTTCCTATAAACCGGTGTGTGAACCTGTATTGTTTTGTGGTTAGCCACTAGTTGTGAGCTTCGCTGAATTTTGCCCTGTATTTAGTCTAGCCATGTGATGATTGCTGGCTTCCTCTGCTTTTGTCCCTGCAAATCCCGAACTTTGTTTCCCTTAGTTAAAAAGCAATTCCCACAGTTACTTGGCCTCCGTCATGCTCTTTAACTACACTTTTTTCTGGTCTCATATCTGCATAATCTTCCCCCTTCTTCTTTCTCCTTTCTCTTTCTGTCTGGTTTTTTGCCTGTCTGCTGTTGCTGTGTGTCAGACTCATTCTCTGGGCCAAGCCCTTACAACACTGCTCCTCTCTTCCAATCTGAGCCCGCTGCTATAGCTGGTCTGTTCAGAGGTAGGTACACCGAGATTGATCAAGGTGTTACCTGTCCCAGGTTTTTTACACTTTGCACCACCTATGAAAACATTTTGCTCTCTAGGTACCACCTTTATGACCAACATTACTAAACAGTTCAAAGAACTATTCTATTGAGCTTACTGTTTTGCAGTCTTTCTATCCTAACATTATCAGGCTCTATAAACGCTTCAGTGGTGCAGCTTAGATGGCCTCTAACACTCTCGCTCAGTTCGCTGTCATCACTTCAGTTTCAAAATATTCTCCTACTGCTTCACTTCTTGTCTTGTCAATTCCCATCTGGAGCCTGTGTTTGTAGTATGTTATGTGTATGGGAAAACATAACCTCCTCGGCGAAGGTAATGTACATGAACTGAAGTATACAGTACTTATTCATAAAAGAAGAAATATATAGACGTTAAGGAGAGGGAAATTGAGTTTTTACAGATTATAATGCAGAAAAAGATGCTTGAGAAAAATTTAAATTATAAAATTCTCAGTGAAGCGTTGGTAATAGGGAAAGTAAGAAAAGTATCCTGATGCATCAAACCTGTGTTGAGACACTACCAGTGTTTGGGCTTCTAAAGAAATTGGGTGTGTTGCACCCTAATAAATGAGTTTCCTTGAAAGGTAAAGGCTACTGTACACTGTATGTGGTACGGTCCGCCCTAACCAGTGATCTTGAAAAGAACAGTATCAAGAACAGAAGCAAGTATCCTGCTACTGAATTACTGCAGTGGTCAGGATGGGTGCCGTAATAATAGTCTGTGGAAGAGCATGATATAATGGTGTAGTTAGGCACGAGAGAAAGAGACAGTATGACATGTCACCAGACTTATTTATACACTAAATACACAACCACATCATTATTTTTAAGGTGAAGTAGCTTTGTCTGGTACAAAGCATCTAGCCTTGTCATATATATTTAGACAGAAAAACATGTGGCTTGTAAGTATGTGAATGATTGACAGTTTCTTTTGCCTCATTAGGGTTTACAGCCTCCCCGACACCCCAGCAGCCACAGAATTCTAGAGGCCTTAACATTGATTTTGACTCAGTATTTGGAAACAACACCAATGCCAACAACCTCGATTCTACAGGTAAGTGGTGAACTCCTACACACTCTGACGTTTCCTTTCCCATTGCTCTTTGAGATGTAGCACATCTCATGTACACTGCCGCCATCTGAAGGTTTGGAGACAGATTGCACATTCACGGGATCACGTCGATGTTATGCACAGTCAAAGTTCCAGATTTAGATTTGTTTGTGAGCGGGTTTGGTTTATTTGGACTATTAATAAGAAATGATTCTAATATACTTGGCCGATTTACGAATTTTGTGTGACCTGCTGTTTTTTTTTTTCTTTTTTTCCCCTAATAACTATTATTGACGGCATACGCAATTTGTATGTTCATAATGAAACACTGCGTATCAAACAGGCCTAATTCTTACATTATCTCAAAAACAGCACCAGGGTACAGGACCTCTTAAAAAAGTCTTAAAGTAAAAAAATAAAATTGAACAAACATTGAACTGAAAATGAATTACCCTATACCATATTTATTGAACATTTCAAAGATTTTTTATTGAGTGACCTGTATAAAATGGTCCCCCGTTCCCCCGATAAGCATTTCTGCAGCGTAAACTGGTATATCTGTTACTCTTATTGTGAAAGGTAAAAACGGAAGGAGTAGGTCTCTAGTGAACTGCAGATAAAAGTTCGATGCCCCAGTTCAGAGAAGGGAGCCTCTGTGTTTGTTTTTTTTAATTTTGTATTCATAATCCTCAACTACAATGTTTAACCAAAGGAAAAACCAATGCAACAGATCTAACAACACACCTTGTCGTCAACGGTCATCGGCTGGTCATGTCTGGCTCTCCTTTTACAATGATTAATTACGTATAGTCAGTAAGGCAAATTCAGTTAAATATGTAATTATTAAGATCAGTGTATATGATTTGAATAACACCATTAGTATTCGCTTGTAACCACCAAATTGGGACTCATATGGCAGGGTCCATGTCCAGACCCCCTTAACTGGCTATTCTTTTTCCACTGGCTGGCTGTTCCATGTCCTTATGGAAAGCAAAGTTTATGATTATGTTTTAATCTGTAGATGTGGACAAAAAAACACTCATAAGACCTGCATTCTAATAGATTTGACTTCTCTGTTGCTATTACAATATAACAGCATTCATTTTGGAAAGAATAAATTAATGTTTCCAACTATATATAGTACCTCTAATGGTCCTATGCTGCTCACAATCTCAGAGCATTTTTTTTTTTCTCTTTTCTATTGTCCTGGGGTTGAACACACTCCATGGGGCCTTGGCTTTTTGCATGGCATATGCATGACTGGGTGAGTTGACTGGACACATACTCTTCTCTCACGGTCTTGGCTTGATGAGTATTGTTCTGTGAGCCCTGCTTCCTGCCTCTTTCAAACTCAACATCCTCTCTCTGTCCGTGTGTGCATTTTTTGTACTGCCTTGTGTCTGTCTTTATGTGTTGCTGTGTTACTTGTCTGTTGTATTGCATCTTTACCTGTTATGGGCCCCTCAACCTCTCACCCTACCGTCCCTTTCCTTCCTCTCCCTTCGTTTTGCCCCCTTCTGATTAAGATGTTTTAGGTGGCATCCTTAAACCCGAAGTGGCATCCTCACCCAATCAGGGCATGACCCCACATGGCCAACAGCCCCAAAAACTGGTGTCCCATGACTTGGACTCATCACTGGCTAATCTTGTCGGCAGTAAGTTCATTTATTAAATAAAACTAATTGGAAAATTGTCATTGTCTATTCTATAATTTAATGTTGTGTGTAAATTAGTGTTGTGTTTGTGGCTGTGCCTTCATCACTTTCCCCTGTCCTCTTTAGATCTGGCAATTGGTAATGGCACAGCAAAGAAGTGAGTGTACTTAATTGATATTTGAAGTCATCTACCTGAGACTGCATACCAAACATGACTAAAATTCTTACTTGATCTCTGTAGTGATCTTCACTGGAATCAGCCTGGTGAGAAGAAACTAACAGGTGGAACCAACTGGCAACCCAAGACTGCCCCTTCTACCACCTGGAACCCTACAGCCATGGTAGGCCATCACCTCTCTGTGCCTATCTGGTTTTGCTCCCCAACCTGTAAACACCAAAGAAGTACATCAGTTGGGTTGAAAGCCCCCTTTCATGGTAAAGGCTCTTCTCCATAGTCTCTTACTCTATAGTGGGAATATGGGTGCTTCAGTTCAAGCTTGACTAACTGATGAAAGCTATATTAAACAAATTACCATCATCTTGAATCTCATAATGACCTTAAAGAGCCTTTACATATAGGAAGTTAACACCTGGTGACCCTAGGCTTCCCAAAACTTGAACTTTCAAGAACCTGCAAGACAGTGGGGATAGGGGTCTGCCTTGCTCTTATACCTTTTTTATATACCAGGAAGTTGTAGATATGTGACATTATATGTGAAAACAGCCCTTGATAACTTTATGGGATGTGAAACTCACTGTAACAACTCTTGTGACCTTATCAAATGTAGCCATGGTTTGTCATGTCACATATAATTGTGCAGTTTCTCTTGCCATATTGGGTTATAGCATTGTAATTATAATTGTAGTTAGTCGGATCAGAATGTCATGGCAAAGGATACGTGTGTGGACAGAGATGTTGTGGTGTGATTAAGTTCACCACATAAGCTCATGATATCTATGTTCAAATTGCCACACAGGTAAGATACAAAGGCTTGCATCTGTTATTACTCTCTTGTACTTTCACTACAGTAATTTTAGTAAAATAAAATATTGACAATATCCCATTCATTTTGATGTAGACAGATTGTAAAACTTGTATTAAAGGTCTTATCAAATTGTGACTTGCAAACTCAACAATATTCTTTATCAAGAGCTCCCAAAGAAACCTTTCATTTCAAGTTGTTTTGCTGCAGCATTTTTGTAATAATTAATTACTAAAGAAATACATGACATGATGTGACAGTAATGAATTGATTGTATGAATTTTGTTTTTGGTAATTGTTCTATGTGAAGAATAATTGAACTGTGATGTTTAAAACAATCAAAGAATGGACTACAATGACTAAGGCACTTTTAATACTGCTACAGGCAGGCCTATATGGAGAGCAATGTACTCTATCACTCTAAAAAGTCAGTAAAGTCAGAACTATCGTTGAGTATTTCCATTTTCTGCTACTAAAGACCTCCAAATTTATTTTAGAACTTAAATTACTTGTCACTCAGCAGATTCAGATTATTCAATGTTGATAGGCTATTACTTTTAACATGTAAATGTCAGGAATAGTTACATCAGATAGTGTTGACGGTGGGGCATTGAGTGTGATCAGATTGGTCACTTATGATATAGAAAGGTAGCTGCATCAGAGCCAAAGTTGCTTGCCTTTATCAGCAATCAGACAAAGAACACCAATACAGATAATAAGAAAATGCTGAATATTGGCCAGGCCGATAATTGGTCCAGCTCTAGTTTTTATATTAAATATTCAATCTGTAGTCAAACTTTGGTATAGTGCTCAAAAAGACCATCTGACAGCAATCCTGCAACAGACCACCTTTTTTACTGTTATCTCAATGCTTGTGGTCAGCAATTATTTTATCAGTTTTAACACTGAAACTGCAGGTCTCCGACAATATACTGCAAAACCAGGTTGTCCAGCTGCAGCTGGGAGATGAAGACAGCGGAGCCGCTACTGTACGTTGTTAATGTGATTTGAGTGGTAGAGGATCTGTGTTGGCTCGCCGTTGCTGTGTCTTTTGATTTTTTATTCACTCGCACATACCTTGAAAGGCTAGCCGGGTGCTTTAGTTCAATGTGCCGTTTCAGGTTTGCTGTTGACATTGATGTACGGAGTTGCATCTTGAAACCCAGTGGGCAAAGTTTACACAAAATGGTCAGATTTTTCTCACCTCGATCATCACTGACCTTTTCATAAAATTATTTAAAGTAATCATCCATAAAGCCATATTAATGGTGGAGGCAGAGCCTGAGGTAGTGCTGCTGCCTTCATTTATTTTTGCCTCCATGCTTCCCATTTTTTATGACGCATGTGGCGGTGCGACTCTGTGGTGGCTGGTGTTGCCAGAGCCGGGTTTTCACCTGGAAGGCTCTATGGAAATCTGGCACTCTCTTGATGAAGTTAAACTGTGAGAGAGCGCCATACATAAACGCCAGAATGAATGTGTTCACAATAACGTTCATCAGGCAGAAATACAGTGCGTTTAGTTCACGTTCACCAAAAATATGAATGAGTTCATGAACGATCGATCACTGAACGCGTTCAGGCACAACACTGCAAACCAAACACTGTCAGGAAGGAGGAATTCTGAAGGGGAGCTCTCAGTGCAATGACACAAGCACTGTTTGTGATAAAAGCAGCAATTTTGGCACCGGCTTCACCTCTGACTCACTTGTGACTCTCTCGCCAATGACTGAATAGTTAATGAAACTTATCCTTCCTGAGAGGGCTGGGCTTCAGACAAATCTGGGTTTGTTATCACTGCAGGGGCTGTTGGAGAAGCAAGGAGTGCTAAGAGATGGGGGTCTGTACTTTTCTATCTAATCTTTCCTCAAGGGCTGCTGCACCTGCCTTCCAACCAATTCCTACCCCAGGACTCAACACCATCTCCTTTTTATTCTCCTTTTCCACTGCCTGTCATTTCCCTGTTTTAATGCAGTCTTTTGGTAACATCTGACACATTTACAGTCAGAACTTTCTTTATCTATCTCCACATGCTAATTTGGATTTGACTGGAAAACCTCTCACGACCCCAGGGTGCTGTGGCCACAAAGGAGATGTCACTCATCTCTAGGTGGTGCAACAATACAAATTTGGCTGACTTTGATAGAAATTTTCTATGCACACAGAATATTGTGACAAATATACCACTGACAGGACATCAATTACAATACGCATTGCTCAGTGCGAGTGACGGCAGCAGATTACCACAGATTTTCTTTACAAAGTGCAATTACTCTGGTTAGCTAAAGGCAGTCAGTTGCTGCAGCTGAAGAGGATAGTGTGCAACAATTAGTACGGTTGGGGGATAATGCTGAATCCTGGGCATTTGATAGTAGCAGTGGTATCCCTTTCATTGCCATCATGAAAAGATTCTGCTGCACAATGTGTTCATGCATATAATAAATGCCTTCGGAGTGTGTGCCCAGAATCATCACTGTTTGAAAATGAATGTGATGACAGAATTCTTTGTACATAATGTGATTTGTATAATGTATATACACATTTTATAGTTATTGTTCTAGCAATCATTCTTGGTGTGTTGGGCTCTTTATGGGTTACACCTTTTAAATAAAAAACAATTCCTATGAATATGAGAAGTTGAATATGACATGAATTAAATTTGGTAATTGATCAATCCTTTCTGAAGCCTTCATCTTGACATATCTGTATAAACGTTTAAGGTAAATTTTAGTCACAGTTATGCAGTGTTCGCTAAATTCCAGCTTAAATGTTATGATCTAATAATAAACTAAAATGTGAGCTGTGTCCTGATTTTGTAGAAGAAATCATCTTGGTTTTTTGTGTCACCTCAGGCACCATCTGTCATGACCTTCCCGGCAACCACACCAACGGGCATGATGGCATATGCAATGGTGAGTCAGCTGTGACTGTGTTCAGCAGATTTCATTTCCACTCACAAACATACAGACTCTGCAAGCATGCAGAAAATAAGGTTTTCTCATTAAGTCTGTAGCATCTTGTGCATTAACTTCTTTTATTCTTGAAGCAGAACAGATGACATCCATCAATGTGCACAGTAGTTCCTTCGTCATGATAGATGTTCAAAATTTTATATATAATCTAAAACACAAATCCTTATTTGGAAGAGTCCATTCACTGAAACAAATCAAATCAAATCAATTTTATGTATATAACCCAAAATCACAATCACATTGCCTCAATGGGCTTCACAATCTGTACAGTGAACGACATCCTCTGTCCTTAGACCCTTGATTCGAGTGAGGAATAACTTGCCATGTTGATGGAAAACAGACCCTTTTATTCTTTAATTATAAAGAAACCATAAGGATAGAATTTGCACTTTCATTTTATAAACAGAAAGCGAATCTCCCCTCACTATGGCTAATTTGAAACCGCTGTGACTCTGTTTTAAATTCCGCTATAGCGCCGGTAACATCAGGTTTTAAAGCTTTTTCATGTGAGAAAGTAGCCGTTTAGTTTCCTGTTGTGCCGCCAATTTATCCAAATAATGCTTGTTTGCACATTTGCTCCGACGTGGTGGGAGAAGTCCAGACCAGCCGCACCTGTAGCGGAGCGGCGGAGCAGCCCAGCCCGGGTCTGCTGAGGTGATCTGCGGTCAAAACTTCACCGTCATACCATTAGAAGAACACGAGCCGATTAGTTTATCTGCAGCTTTTTGGAGATTAAAACACGGGCTGGATAGCTTCATTTCGGAAGATAAATGTAGGTCTCATAGATGAAAATAAACATTTTTTGGCAGCTACGTTAGCTTATTTGAATGCAAAGTGTAAAATGTAAATAGCATCCGACAGTGTGCAGAGAAACAGACAACAAGCGCGCACATCAATGTCAAGATTTTCACGTTTTTCAAGGGGGGCGGCCCGCCTCGCCAACAGAATGGTAGGGGAAACACTGAGTTAGCAGACCGCTAATTTACGGAGTTTTATCAACCTCAGAAACGACTGCACGACAACAATACACTGCAGTAAATGGATCTAAATATTAACCACCACCAAAAAGCCACAAATAATGCTCAGAACAGCACCAAACTTCAGCAACAGTACAAATAGGGTCTCAGCACATAGTCTGGGGCATCTAACCTCCGCTAGCTTAGCTGGATTTCTATTGGGAAGCTAAAAACAGATTTAAACTCTCCTCAATCAGCTTCCGGGTCGGGGAAGTCCCAATGCGACGATAACCGAGTGCGGTTAGAAATGCTCAATTCCGTTCTTTTCCCTGACCGCTCTTGATAATAACTGTTATAAACTGGCAGGTAAGACATATATAAACTTTGATTGCTTTTCCATGGAGTCATAACCATACATTTTCATCCATGAACCGCGGAACTCTACTGCACTCGGTAATCGAGTCGACGGGACTTCCCGTCAACAGGAAGCTGCTGCAGAAGAGTGGTAAATGTTGTCAGCTTTTCAGTAGAAATCCAGCTAAGCTAGCGGAGGGTTAGATGCCCCGGACTATGTGCTGAGACCCTATTTGTACTGTTGCTGAAGTTTGGTGCTGTTCTGAGCATTATTTGTGGCTTTTTGGTGGCGGTTTATATTTGGATCCATTTACTGCAGTGTATTGTTGTCATGCGGTCTTTTCTGAGGTTGTTAAAACTCCGTAAATTAGCGGTCTGCTAACTTGATCTCTCGAGAGGGAGTTAACAGTTTCACGGTGTGTTAGACCATGGATTAAACTTAGACCGGAATATCCCTTTAAGATGAGCAACTGGACAGGCAGTGAGATCCAGGAGATGCTAGCGTCTCCTCGGTCTCTGTAGCTGTCTTTGTTGTCCGCTTGTTGTTGTAGCGGCAAGCTAGGAACGGTCACTACTTTCAAATTAAAAGCCCCCCACTAAGAACCCACTTCTAGAGAGTGAAACAGTGGATGGGGGGAGTGTAGAGAGTGAAACAGCTTGTGGGAGCAGAAAACAAAAACAAACGTCAGATAAATGCGATGTTGATCAGAATAAACAGATTGTTTCTCGTCGGCAGTACAATGTAAAATCTAATACTATGGGAACTCATTGAGACTGACACGACCCACTGAAGAAGCTAACAGTCAACATTAGTTAAAGAGGACACACCTCTTGCTAAGACTTTGGAGAAGAAGGGAAGATTGGATACTGGTCCATAATTATTTAGAGATCCTGGGTCGAGGTGTGGTTTCTTAAGTAGAGGCTTAACCACAGCAGACTTAAAACTAGCAGGGACAACACCTGTCATGAGTGATAAGTTAACAATATTGTACATTGTAGGTCCCAGTGCTGGCCATAGGTCTTTAAACTGTTTTGCCGGAAAGGGGTCCAGGACGCAAGTAGTTGGTTTTGAGGATGAGACAATTTTAGACAATATCTCAAGGGAGATATTTTCAAAAGTGTTTAGAGCTGAGACGAACTGTGAATCAGCAGAAGGATGTTTTATAACGAACTTTGACAAGGAAGCCAGAGATGAAGAGTTAATTTTGATTTTGATCTCATCAGTTTTATCGCAAAAGAAATCTAAAATCTTTTGCACAAATGCTCACACAGCTCACAGACTGTGGTTTTTGAGTAAGTTTAGCCATGGTGTTGAGGAGAAATCTAGGATTGTGTTCATTATTGTTTATTAAGCTGGAAAAATATGCTGTTCTAGCAGTGTTAAGAGCATGCTTATAATTAAGTACACTGTCACGCCAAATGCAGCAAATGCATCACTTAAAGACCTCATATTTTTTGGTTACTATCAATGAACAGTCTAGTTCTCCTACTGCCACATAGTTGCTGTTAGAGTAGATGGAAATGGCAGCAATGACCCCTGAAACCTTATTTTCTTTAGGGTGGCGGGGGCAAGCATATTAATCATGTCATGCTTTCCTTTCTCTTCCATCAGCCTCCCCACATGAGCTCCATGATGATGACACAGCCAACTATGATGTACACCCAGCCTGTGATGAAGCCCACCAACCCCTTTGGCCCCAATCCAGGTGCACAGGTAATGGATGACTACATCCCACTCCTTGCATGTCTTGACTCAGTGACCCAGTCTGTCCTAACCAGATAAATGTTGTGTACACTTCTTCCATAATACATGATAGTCACCTCAGCTCTAACCAGCCGAAGAATGTCTTTGTATTGGGTTGAAGAAAAATCAAGCAATTGCCTTTGATTTTGAGTGTACCAAGTTTACCAGCAATTTCTTTTAGGTGGGAGTTTTTGTGAGATTGTGCACAAATGTGTTTAGTCAAAACAACTGAAACCTGTTGGGTTTTAGTCATTTTTCTCAACAACGAATCAAGTGGGCCCCGCAGGTAAAGATTTTGTGTATTTGTGTAAGTTTTTAAATTTAAATTTAAATTTGAATTGATCTTATTAGAGCTATGAATATGCTTCATTACTATTAGCCTTTCTTACTCGAAGGTGTATAGACCACAGGTTAAATGTCTTTTTGAAGGACAGAAATGTCAAATTATTAGTTGTCTTATCAGCTGAAAATAATCCATATTGTGTCCCTAATTTATCTCTTACCTTGTTTGCACTTCATATGCCAATCACAGCACTTACCTGCAAGATGCTGACACAATTGACTCCCCAGCTGGCTGCTTTGCACACAAAGTAAATGTCTCATCCCCTACTGAATAAGGATTGGATGTGGGAGTTTGAGAACTACACTTGTAGTTTCATGCAGGCATGTGTTTTGACATGTCTTTAACACTACAATTGTGAACAAAAGTTTTGTACTAACATTATACCAAATGTTTCCAAAATGTTCAAACCAAGACAAATCCCAATATGATTTTATGTTTCATTTGGTCGCCTGTAACTGTGATTTGCGAGTCGAAATATGTGACTAAACATACTGTGAACAAGCTTTATAACATATCCTCCTCCGTAAACATTTCTGCCTGAGTCACATACTGTACGTACACGGCTCAAAAAAATTAAGGGAACACTTAATGGTCACAGTATAACACAACCATCCTACCATTTGGGTAGCACAAGTGATGGTGATCTTGGATCTTTATTTTCAGTTTATATTATTTAAACTTGCTTAACCATTACCATTATAAAGGCACCAGGATATTTTTTTTTCTTTTTTAAAAAGGACATGAAAATGACAGTTGTCAGGGCATAAAGCCAATGATCTTGTGATCTTTATAAGTCTTGATGTCATAAGCTAACAATGGCAATGCTGTCAGAATTGAGAAAAAAATATTTAAATTGAATCTTGACATCATATGTCAGAAGTCTGGAGGCTGGTCTTGAAAAACTGGGTCTACAGTTCTGTTATCTAAAACAAGAGTTGATACTGTTGTTTTTCTTTTCCTTTCTTAACAGATGCAGTTTATGTGACCTGGGGGGGGGGGGGGGGGGCTTCCCGTTTAAAGATAATTCATGACAAACTTACCGATCCAAGCAAACTTGCAGTTTGCTTCTAATGAAGTCGCCTCTCTCTGAGAATTAAAGGCCCAAATAAAACTTGAATAAAATTATGGTGACTGGGAGCCACTCTGGCCATCTCAGAGAGGCATCGTAGTGGACGACGACGACGACGACGAAGAAGAAGAAGCGTGCGTGCTGCCATCCAAAACCATTTGGACATGGATCAGCCCCTACTGTATCCTGGACTCAGAGAAACAACACCCAATGGAAGAGCTTTCTGACATCACAGTTGATGTGCCTTGAAAAGACAAACACATCTAGTGGGGTTGCTGTTGCACTGTTTGGGTCGCCGTTTTTTGTTACTCTTTCTCCAGGTGAGGCTTGAAGTAACTTTTTTGATTATTAATCATGATTACCTGCTTAAAGTTTCCCCAGATTAGGAAAACAATTGCAACTCCTTGTCATAGCACATATTTTTGTTTTCTTTCTTATTTTTTTATGTATTGTTTGGAGTAGACATTCCTTGTGTATTGTTTGTATTTATTTATGATTATCTACAGAGAGGATGACATTAAAAAAATGTTTTTTAAAAATGTAAATGTAACTAGTCACAGACCTCCTGCTTGTGGAAGGTCTTCAGGTTTATACATTGGTATGATTGATTGTAAATTTGGATTTTGAATGTTTGAGATGATTTTTCTTTTTCTTTTTTTTCTAAAGTTAATATAAAGTTTGAAGAGATGACACATTTTGCTGTTGGGGCACTAAATATTCTCTGTGCTCAGAATGATGCCTTGTGCAGTTATTTGTGGCTCAATGGGTCATACTGAGGATGTGTATGGACATAATTCATTAACTGTCAAATTAGTGGGGTCAATTTCTATGAATTTGGGGACATTTTTCACATCAGCAAAAGCACTACATTTTGTGATTGAGGCAACACTGCATTCGAAAGGAATCTGCATTTATGCTTATGACGCTTTTCGCATGCCATTTATTCTTACATTTAACTAAGCTGCTGGCTGCCCTTTTCCAACTTAAATGTGCAGGGTCTCTTTCATGCTCATATCATGTTCCCATAGGCCAGCACTGTTTGGACAATCTGTGGGCTTTGGGAGGATTTGGCTGTACGTTCAGGACAGACTGGTAACAGAGGGGTGGTGATGTGGATGGGGTCGTGGGCATGCTAGTTGTGCAAGAGAATAGAGCACTGTTGATCGGTGCTTTGCGTAAATAAACATCCTGCCTATCACATGAATGGGCGAGTAAAAAAAGATGGTCTGGACATAAACGTGACCCTTACTACATTAACCCAGCATAATTTCTGCGTTGTCCCTGCAGACTATATTTTTGTTCGATTTTTCCAATAAAGTGCGAGCTTCAACATTTTGGCTCCTTACTTTTTATTATCAATATTTATTGCTTTCAACAGATTTTCTCAAAGTTGCCTATTAAAAAGTAAATTTTACCACACCCTTAGGAAAAACAAAAACCTGAACCGGTTCATTTTCATACTGTCAGAAGCTAATGTTGAGACACAACACACTGGTATTCCTCTGCATTACCCACCATTGTAGTGGTGAAGCCAATCATGAAATATGTCTGGTCATATTTTTATTAGTCTTCATTTGGGTAGTCGTCACATTTTATGTAGATTTATCATCTGCTTTATGTTTGCGTGAATGTCCTGTCACAGACTTGTCCGTCTTTTGCTAGTGGTGCAGAACCATGCTTCAATTATTGAGTTTCTAGTGTGTACCAGAGAATTTTCTAAGCACACGCAATACTTTTTCTGTTGCACAGTGTATGACTATTTATTGAGATTGGCAACAGAACAAGGCTACAGCGATTAGACTTGAGAGATGTGAAGCCTCTTCATGAAGTGTAGGCCCATAAACTGGGTTGGGACAGGATCCCAGAGGGTCTAGTGGTGGCGTAAAGCCAGCGAGTGGTTGAAAATCCTTTCAACCTGAAAGGAAGGTCATGCTCATGACTGGAATCTTTTCCATCATTTCTCTTATTGTGTAATAAGTGTGTTTGTCTCTCAATTGTATCTATACATAATCAGGAATATAGACTGCCATCTTCAACCAAGAAATAAATGCAGTAGGCCTAAGCAATATCAAGGAATGTCATCTTTATTAAGACACCAGATTATTGGAAATGTATGTCTGAAGACATGGTTTTGTAATGTCCAATCTAACTTTATATTTGGTACTATTCAACAAAGTTTTATCAATAATTCATTAATAATTAACATTGCTTCAGGACCATCATCTCAACATATCAAAAAGCAACAAAGTCTGCATTTTTTGCAAGCTTTTGTGGCTTCATGGGTTGAGTACCTGACTCACTCAGGAGACTGAGGTCTGTATCCAGATTAAACTTATTGTTATAATGGTTACTTATCATTTTACAAGTTTTTTTCAGTCTTCTGTTTCTGTTGGTTATGTTTAGGGAACTTAAATACTTTTTTAGTTTTTGGAAAACCTAGTGTCACTTAAAATGGACCCTTTCTCATTTTATCACATATTTACTCGGTTTAACTTTTAGGAGCGCACAAGTATCTCAGTTGGTACAGCATGTGCCTACCTGTACATGTCCTTTTCAGAGGATGGCCTCTAAAAGCCTATTACAATGATAGAATTGTGCTTCCATACTTCCATAACGTTGCGTAAGTTGAGCTTGAGTTGAAACAGATTCTTTTAAAAGAAACATTTAGTTCAGATAACTCAGGTGACATCTGCAGTTGTTTAAGAATTTGTGGTGCTACCTGGCAAGTAAAATTTGCAGGTTTCTTTATGGCAACATTTAGGAACTACTGGAGTGGTATTTCTTTATGGCAACATTCAGGAGCTACTGGAGTGGTATTTGTGGAAAGGGAGAAATTATCTTAGTGGTGAGGGGTCCTTGGCCCTTGGGTTGCATAGTCCCAGCCTTCATCATTTGGGAGGCTTCTGCTGCTGAGCCCACAGGTGCAGTAGCTCATCCATGTGCAGCATACATATGCAGACACACATGCACAGAAAGACCTTGATATAAAAGCAACATCCTGCTTGGCAAAGCCTCCCAACCAGCAATAAGTAGGTTCTTTGTTGAGCTGCCGCTTCCCCTTATTTTGGATGCAGCAGTAGAAAGATGCAAGTGTGAAATTGAGAGTGAGATGCAGACTTTCATGATAGAATTAATTGGTGACTTAATAAAAGCCTTACTGTTGAACTGAGGCCTTCCTTTTCACAGCTATCTTCAGACAGTTAACCCCATTTGACTATTCCTGTCCTGAAAAAATAAGATGTCATTCATTGGTTCAAAGCCACTTTGGACTGTGTCCTCTAGATAAAGATTCTCAGGAAAAAAAATGTATGGTAAAAAAATCTTTCAACAGAAGTATGCAGATATTTTTTAACTGGTATTTAACATTGAGTGTGATTCACTGATATGCTCTTAAACAGAGTTATGAAAAAATTTAACTCACAAATTTCCATTTTGATCACTGAAGAGGAAGACAATCTCTGTCCTCCACCATCTGCCAAGCAGTAACTAAAGGTCTTACAGGTACACGGTAGAGAGTTGAAACCTCAGTCTGTTTCATTCCCTTTCAGATTCTCTTTGGCGTCCCTCTAAGCCATCCAGGAGCATCCATAGCAGGAGGTTTGTTTGGCTGTCAGTGCTAACAACAAACACTGTGACGGAAGGCAGGATGCACATCATAATTATGTTGCAATACAGTAGACTGACTGTTCTGGCGCTCATCAATGGGCAGTTAGACGCTGGATAAACTAAAGCAGAGATGGTGGCTACTTGCAAAGGAAAATGTGAGATGCATTCCATTTGCAAAAGATTGTCAGGTTGGTTTAACACCAAACTAGCAGGCAAACAGGAAACTTGCAAAATACTCAGTTGAGAAAAAAGATATTACTTTTTACTTGAAAAACAATGTCAGTGCAGCAGTGAGCGCAAAGAAATGTATGAATTATTTTTAATGTTACTCCTCTGGTACCAGTACAGTTGCTTAATAATATGTTTCCAGAGTTCCAGATTCTCCCTGCCCATGAAGCTACAATAGGTCTTTGTCTAATATATGATGTTTATATCATTCATTGTTTTATTGTAATAGATTGATGGATTTTTTGATAAATTCTGCAAAATGCCATGTATTATGACTTAAAATCTGACTTTCAGAAATGTGAATAGCTTCAATGGTCAAACAGTGGACTAGTAAAAGATAGCGCTTTTCTGCCACCTTGTGGTCTACATGTACAACTGTTAGAAGAACTATGATTGGTGCTTTAATGATGTGTGCTACTGAGTTTATGTTATATGTCTGTTCTTATGCTGCATTGCAGACAACTCAGAATTCTGATATTTCCAACCTCCTACTAGAGATCCAGCTGAATTCAGAATTCTTACTTGTATACTTTGGGCACTAACTCCATAAGGAGTAGCTGTCTGACATGACACAACATTTGTAGACTGCAGTATTGGTATAAGGCAAAGGAATATTTAGATATATTTCTAAGTATCAAAGTGCAGTTAAATAATGCAGTATAGTGGTGTCTGTAACCTCGTGTGCCGTTTCCCTCCACCATTTCTTTTATATGTGCAAGGATGCTGCACTGCTAAGTGTGCAATTGTGTTTACACTTACCAAAGAGACATCATTTTGTTACTGTCAACCAAGTTTTTGTTAACTTCTGGCATTTGGCATCTGGAATGCTCTGAGGTCAAACGCTGGAAATTTCAACCACACATTTCCAACCTGTTACTTTGACCGGAATGCAGTGTTAGTGCCCATGTTGTTACTTTATGCTGCTTATTCACTGACTGATTGAAATCATTTTTTTGTTTGCCGTATGGAGGCAGTTGTGAACACAACGTTGATATATCATCAACTATTAGGTAAACATTGTGAACATTGTGGCTATAAAAAGTATTCACCCCCTTAAAGTGAAACTCTTGCCAGAAACCAATGATTGAATCAGTGATTGAATATGAGTCAGACCTTCGTGTGAAAGCATAATTACGACGAAAGAGGCACTTTTAAGATTTACCGTAGTTTCGTTTTCGGGCAAGCTAATTTTCAATGGAGTGCAGGGGCACTTCTACGCTAGCATCAAAATCGCTAATTTTAATGACGGTGGCGTGCCGGAGATGCTACTGCTAATGCGAGTTGTCCAAAAACCTTCTTTTCAGTAAACTCTGTGTACACTAACAATATTCTCAATGCTCGTGTTCATGTGTAGAGACCCTGGTGATACTACGAGCAAAGTTTCATGTTGTGTCGAGCCTTCTTAGTGTTTTAAAAATAGCGATTTTGATGCGTAGAAGTGCCCCTGCACTCCATTGAAAATGGCGAAAAATGCCCAAAAGTGAAACTACGGTAAATCTTAAAAGTGCTTCTTTCGTTGCAGTTATGCTTTTACACTAAGGTTTGACAATCACAAATAAAGCCTTGGTTGCTTTTTACCTGGTAAGAGCAGGCACTGCACCTGTGCGGGGGAGGGGCACTGCCCAGTAAGCCCTGTGAGAGGGAGGGGGGCTGCCAGCAGTGTATGCACGAGAGTGATTGACACTTCTCAGACACTCTCCTTGGCTCTGATTAGTTGTATTGAGCCGGGAGCAGTGGATTTTTACACAGCTGACCTGTATCTTACTCTACTATCAGATCATAATGACAATTTTACCAAATATAACCAAAAAATACTTACGGACTACAGCTAACTGTTTTTGCTTTTTAATGCCTTTATAAATGTATTCATGACCAATATAATTTGGCTGTTTTGAAAAGAAAAAAAAAAAGGTCAAAGTGAAAATAATTCTGTAATTTGTACATTCTGTAATGTCAATTAATTAAAAAAATATACAATTTAAAATAGGTCACTGAAGTATTCACCCCCTTTAGTAGAGTAGAAGCCGACTGGTGCTAGTAGTCTCACAATTAGTAAAATGGAGATCACCTGAGTGAAGTGAATTTATCTCAAGTTATTGTAGTATAATGACACCTGTGTCTGAAGGTCCAGTCACTGTTAATCATTACGCCTGGTTACAATTAAACCATGAAAACAAAAGAAAACTTGAACTCTGTGAAAAGCAGGCTTCAACATATGCACTGGGACCGGAATAATAGTCATCCCCATCCCACGCATCAAAATACACTCACCCGAGTTGGATTTCAAGGAAAAAGGGAGAACAGATTAACGGACAAAAGAATGTAATGTGCCAGTGTCTCAGGTAGAGACACAACACCATCTGAAATAAATGCAGAATGATCACCTTTTTCTATGAGGGGCCGTCAGGGACATTATTTAGAATTACCTCTCACACACACGTGAAATGCTCTTACATACACTACTGAAACACTCTCACATAAACAACTGAAAAGTTATTCACTCACACACATTTCTAAAACGCTCTCACACATAGAAGTGAAATGCTCTTATATACTGTTGTGGAAATTCTCCTTTGTGAGGTAGAGAGTTGCTAAGTCTCCGAAGAACTTCAGACTTCAGCGTATGAATCAGATCTCTTTAATGACACAACAGTGTGGAGAGAAGTCAAAAGCGTTCTCTCTCGAACTCTAAATTGTTATCCCTTATGTACAGAATCAAAGAGGATACCTTCATTTACAACAGTCATAAAACATTTTCTTTACATAATAATGACTCTTTGATGTTTGGGTGTATCCTGTCTTTCCAAGGACAGTGACACTTTGATGTCACAGATGGGACAGCAAATGTCATCTTATCTACACTTCTGTATCTTCCCATGTGGGGGATGTGCCCCCACCTGCCGTTATTACATTATTAGTTGCTACACACCTCAAGCAACATGACATTCTCCCTTACTCCTCCTGTCCTTACAGCACATGTGATCACTAACAGGAAGACTATGTAATTTCTTACATTCCCTCCTTTTGACACAAAGTGTCAACACAACATTTTGGGAAATTACATTGAAAGTTTCAAAATAAAAGATCCTTTAACAATTTTCAACACAAAAAAACAAAAATCAATTAATTTGACTGTGTGTTAGAGTAATTAAAATACAATGTTATTTTCAAAGAAACAAAAATAAAAATAGACAAAACTAATTTTGTTGTAACAGTACTCATGCTCTGTGGCAAGGTTTAGTCCATGTCCTTTTAGGATCTTTTGATCCTGCGTTGGTTCTTCTGTGTTTTCCATTTTTTACCCTTCTGTAAGAGATGGGGTGTCTGAGTATTCAGTATAAATGTCATCAGTGTAATTGATGAGTGCAAGTAAATCAGTTAGTTGTGTGAAAGGTATGAATATATGACAACGTTTGGAGTCCAAATTTCGCTTAGTTGAAAAACAGAATTGGGCAACGGCCATTGTAGTGGCCAACTCAACGATGAAGATCCAGTCATAATCGTCTGAACGGCGTCCCCTCTCAGCACTTCGCAGGTTAGGTTGTTGTCCTTCCTTTAGTGGAATGGCTCGAAAAAGTCTTACACTCGGATGTATGGATCCAGGTGTCCCTCTCAGCTATCCGAACGGCAGTGGGCATTGTCAGCAGCACCTGATATGGTCCAGTCCACCGTGGTTGACGCCAGTGCTTTCTTCTCCGGTCCTTTACCACTACCCAATCTCCAGGCTGGATGTTGTGGAGTTTGCACCAATGTAGGCTCTGGAAGGGCAGCTTTCACCTTATGGAAGATTAGCTTCAAAAACATGGTTAAATGCACAACAATAGTATATATCAGCATCCAGTCCGGTGATCCAGTCCGGCAAATTTTGTTTCTGCCATTAATCTAATCAGTTTTGATTTTTAGGGTCTGGTTAGCTCGTTCCACTGCAGGCCGTTTACACCAATGCAGAGGTCAGATGGGAGTTCAATAAACTTTTTCCTTTTCCCATAGAGTTTTTCTACAGCATCAGCTTCTGTTTGAAGCAGAGAGACTTTATTAAGGGACCGATAAAAGCATTTGTAGAGTGGGGGAGACAGGTGAGAGAGCAGTTGGACCACAGGAAGTAATTTCTGCCTGTGGTCATTAAAACTGTACCACTCCTCCCTCTGATGACCGGAATCATATGGCTATTTATAAAAACAGAGCAAACAAACTATAATTACTTATTCTCATTTTAATTTGTAACGCTAACTATTTCACTGTATATTGTATATATTCCCAGATTGTCTACTTTACTATTGTATATTTTATTTTATTTCATTTTATTGTCTATTTTACTGTTTTATTTATATCTTTATCTTAGCACTTGTTTCCACTCATGCTGTATTTCTATTTTACTTTGCATGGAGTATCTGAAACTAAAAACAATTTCCATTTGGGGATTAATACAGTATTTTGATTTTTGATTCTGATGAGCTGTCTTAGCAGCTGTATTTCCCAGTGACACTGGGTCATTAGCACTTGTATGAGCTTTACATTTTGCATACTGCTACTGACGCAGGTAGAAGTAATGCAGACAAAAGGTTAATGATTAGACTTCTATGAGCAGTAGGTTTTCCTGTAGAAGTAAGGAACTTGATTTGTCATAATGCGTGGAAATCGTGACATACATTAAATGTATACTGAGAGTCAATATATACTGTGATATTATTCCCGTTCCCTAGAATGAAAAACGGCCACCTGAGCAGACAGGTTATTTGGAAGTTTAGCACTTTCAACTATATCATGGTTAGTACATATTTGATATGAGACACAAGGGGATCATCTGTTGGACTTACATGGGGTGGGGTTCTCCATCTAGAGCTGTAAAACATTACATGAGCCATTTTCAGCCAAAACATTTTTTGCCAGAGTAACAGCCTAGCTGGGGTTAGGTGGGCGGTTTTTCCTGTAAGATAAGAGAGTGGACAGCATGTGGTTCATGTACAGATAGAGGGCACATAGCAACGATGTCAACTGTGGTCAGAACTGCTTCAGTAGCAACCTCTACAGACCTGAGACATGCAACCATACCTCTCTTTGTTGTGGAATTCCTTTTTGAAAAGTAGTCCACAGGTCGTTTGTCACCATGTGACTGAGTTAGAATTTTCTGTTATAAAACTCATTACATTCAGAAACAAAAAAGATTAAAAAAATGTGGTAGTGTCTGGTAGCCCTAGGCAAGGGGAATTCGATAAAGCTTGTTTTAAGTCAGTTAAAGCTTTCTCTGCGTCAGGAGTCCAAGTCAAAAAGTCAGTCATGGCCAAATGTCTACCCCTATATGTGATGTCATATAGGGGTTGGGAGATCTCCACAACTGTATCAAATCCATGGACAACAATAGCCTGCTAAATTCAATCAGGCAATCGTTTTTTGTTTTTGCTATTTTCATTTGCAGTTTTTTGAACATCCAAGATTGTGGATGTCATCGGGACCTAATTCACAACCTTTCGGAGTAAAATAACGCATTACATTTTCAAAATAATTTGCAACTTGTCCTTTAAAACATTAGGACCATTTTGTTTTGTTTTTCACAAACAAAAATGGAAACACTGTCTGTGTGTATGAGCGTTTCATTAGTGTGTGTGAGAGCTTTTCAGTAGTGTGTGTGAGAGTGTTTCACTTGTTTGTATGAGAGCATTTCAGTAGTGTATATAAGAGCGTTTCACTTGTATGTGTGAGAGCGTTTTAGTAGTGTGTGTGAGAGCATTTCAGTAGTGTATATAAGAGCGTTTCACTTGTATGTGTGAGAGCGTTTTAGTAGTGTGTGTGAGTGAATAATTTTTCAGTTGTTTATGTGAGAGTGTTTCAGAAGAGTATGTAAGAGCATTTCACTTGTGTTTGTGAGAGGTAATTCTGAATAATGTCCCTGACGGCCCCTCATATTTTCTCTCCAATTCACTTACAGCAGGACCCAAGCTATCAGGGTGACACTCAGTTTTAAAAAAAACTGTGATGCAGAAGTCACAGGGGCAGACAATGCAGCAGGTTTGTGCCCTACCTGAGAACCTAGCTTTTGCTTTAAGAGCAGGACACTCCTTTTTCCAGTGCCCCGGCTGCTAGCAGTTACATGTCTGACTGGACTCCCTCCACTTCCAAGCACTTTATTCAGGTCTGTAAGAAATGGATTCACTATGTGCCGCAAGAGTTTCATCTGTCTATTCAGAAAATCTATGCTGAGGCTTAACAGAGTTTCCAAATGTGTTTTTATATGTGAGAATATATTCATAGGCCAACACTGCAGCAGCTTGGGGAGTGTAGCACCCTATAATGTAATAATTTCCTGAAAATGTAATAACGCCTGAAAATGTAATAAAATGTGCACTTAACTCGATCGAAAATGTAATAAAACCCAATAATGTAATAACTTCACCAGTAATGTAATAAAATATCCTGACTGATATTGTAATAACATTTTTACCGATAATGTAATACCTTATTACCTTATTGGGAATTTATTACATTTTCAGGTGGGTCTTTTTTTTTCAAAACTGATAATGTAATACTTGACAGATAATGTAATATATATGTTAATTTTCAGTCCAGAGTTCTACATTTTGTGTTATGAGAATCTAAGAATGTTATATACACTGGATTTGAAACAATAGAATGACTATTGAGTTAAATTGTAGACCTTGAGAACCATCCAGCCATATGCACATGTGCAAATAATCAGGGACATGCAACTACATCCTGGTCCTACTGAGTGGGTGATGGACTTACCTCCTTGGGAGACCAGAATTCCTGCTCAGATATAAGCTTCTGAGCAGCACTGGAGACCCCAGGTAACTCTTCCCTAAACGTACCTCTTCCCTTCACAGATTTCCAACAAATCATTACCTCACGAAAACAACCACAAACCAACAAAACAACTTTCAGTAACACTTCATTCATAACACCTGCATACACATTACATGACACCTGACACAAACATAGGCCTACATATCTAATCATAAATGGTTATTATATCACTTTCAGTGTCAAATTGACATCTTTACTCTATGTCAAGTGACATTGTGTTCAGCTGACATACTGTCATACTGATAGTATATTATGAGATTTAGCTGTATAAATAAAGGTTAAACAAAAATGTCAGCATCAAAATGACAAAACTTGATGACAACTGACATGGTTATTTTTCAAACTCCTTTTTGGGGTTTATACAGGGTTTCTGAAGTTGTATGTTGTTTCTATGATATTACAATTTTTTAGTGGTGAAAGTAATTATCTAAAGGTCTTACATCCATTTAAATACCGTTTTATTGACATGACATCATTTCTGCAATGCTATCTGCTGGTAATGTCAGTAACATGTTTAAATCGGATTTTCCATTATACAGTCACTAGTTTTGTTATAAAAATGATGCTTTTGATATGTTAATTAATCTCGGACGCCGGCATCCTGGCCACTAGAGGGCCTGCAAGGGAGAACATGATCAGGGTCTCTTTCAGTCAGTGCGTTTACATGACACTTAAGAAAACCGAATTACTGTGTTAGTCCGACTATGATCGGATTTTTAAGATGCATGTATACACCTTAGTTTGACTAAAATCGGACCGGATTGGATTTCTCATAGTCGAATTAAATCACCCAGGTTGATTGATAGTCGCATTACTCCTGCATGAATACGTTTTATCAGATCGGCTCGGATTTTGCGTTCTGCACATGCGCAAGATTTTTTCCCCGGGGCCGTGAGCCAGAAGTAGACGGACGGCGGCGGCAGCGTCTTTCCTCCGAAATCACCGCCAGAAAGAGCGCCATTGTGCATCTAGTTTGTGTAATTATCATGTACACCATTGAAAAATGTACAAAGATGTAGCTTCGTCTCGCTCTTTGTCCGCCATCTTTCTTGAATGCCGAGGCAGCTGGTGACGCAATGAGGTCAGCCGGAGGTGGCTCTGTTACCACTAGTTGAAATGGGTACAGCGCCACCTAGCGTACCGGGGTATGACATGCTCCGGCCCAATAATCCGATTTTCTCACTGGCATGTATACTCGGATAATTGCAGTTGTCTGGTTGAGTAGCATAGTTGAACTATGGCTGTAATCTGAGTAAGCTGTGCATGTAAACGCACTGAGTGGTGGCTAGCTGAAAATATGTCCAGCAGCATTGAAGCTTTGTCCCTTTATATGATCACTTAAGTAAGTAAGTAACTGCAGTATGCAATGTCTCTGCATCAATACCTTCAGATTTGTGTAGGATACCAGAAAAAGTTTGATAATGGTAGGATAATGGTAGGCTTTAGAGTAGTTTTTATTGACCATGTGGCTACATGCTAGTTTTTACTGATGCTAACTTTTTGACACTTTAGCCAAGGCTTGGCTACTTCTTTAAATAGCTTAATAAACTTAAAATAGTTGGATAGAATATGATGATAAAGTGGTAGGCTACAGGCTTTTTGTTATTGGCCACATGTTACATGCTGATAAGAAGTTAATTAAAGGTTGAATTATGGAGAATGTTTATTAACCCTTAGGAGTCTGGGGTATAAATGGCCGTTTTTGACTACTTTTGATTTTACCATTATATATTTCACCTTAAAAACTATTGACCTTGCCTTGTTTGATGTAATTATTTTCAGCACAACCTCACATGTGTGATTGAATAGTTATTTTTTCATTTTGACACACTGTATTAACACAATGGACCTAAAATCACAAAAAAAAACATAAAATCTGAGTAGGAAAAAGTTGGATTTTTTCACTGTGAAAACCACAAATATGTTTAACGAACCATTTTTATTACTTATAATGCAAATATAAATTGTTGTTTGCTAAAATTGTGCATAAGTTATTAAAATTTACAAAGTTATATGTAACTATTTACATTTAAATGCAGGCAATGCCTCAGGCTCCGGTCTCCCTCAGCTCTCCTGCCTGCTCCACATTCAGCTGTCTCCTCATTGTTTTGACTCACAAAACAAAACAAACAACTCCACTACACACTAAACACACTACACTAAACACTACAGAACAGACTAACAATACACTCCAAACACGCTAAATGTCACAATTCTCTCAACTCTCAAAACCCGCCATCTCTATCACTCTCTATCACCGTCACTGCTGCTGTCACTATTTTGCCGCCGTCCCTCCCGAAACTTCCCCCTGTTCCTCAGCAATCAAATCACGTGTTTTGCCATTTCATTTTGTGATTGGTTGGTATGGTGCCTTTTTCCACCAATAGGAACATGTTTTTTGCATGCAAACACTTCCTGCTTGCAGACACTTTCGTGAGAAAAGCCCGTTTTTACCCTTTCTTTCTGCACCAAATGCACAGCAAACGTGACGATAATGTTAGCAAAAAAGTGCGGCGGACATTATTTATCGTATCTCCGCTTTTACTTGGCCTATCAACACAATTTAAAAGCTGGTATATAGTTTGAAGGCTGCTCCAACACATACGCCAGAACCGAGACCCACTGAGGCTGCCTCAGGCTGCTACATCATCATCAGTCATGTGATTTGATCACGCCAGCGTGATCGTCAACTCCTTAGGGTTAAAAGCTATATTTTTTAGGTAAATCTCATAATATACTATCAGTATGACAGTATGTCAACTGACGTAAGTAAGATGGCAATTTGACATTGAAAGTGATATAATAGCCACTTATGAGTGGATATGTAGGCCTATAATATTATGTCAGGTGTCATGTAATGTGTATGTAGGTGTTATGAATGCTTATGTATACTCTCTTCAAATGAAGTGTTACTAAAAGTTTTTGTTGGTTTGTGGTTGTTTTCATGAGGTAGTGATTTGTTGGATTCTGTGAAGTGAACAGGTATGTTTAGGAAAGAGTTACCTGGGGTCTCGAGTGCAACACAGAAGCTTAACTGAGCTGGAATTCTGAAAGTCCATCACCCACTCAGTAAGACCAGGATGTAGTCACATGTCCCTGAGTATCTGCACATGTGCATATGGTTGTATGCAGTAGGCGATATGAGGGGGGATGCCGTCCCTCTTGTTAGCAAAATTACCAAAAAGCATCCCCCTTGTCAACCTGCCATCACTCTCCATCCGCAAGCAGCAGATAGTGTGTGACAAATTACAAGCGGTCGCAATCAGCTCTGGTGCACTGTGGAGTCAAGCCGGGCACGGCTGCTTTGCGATCCGGCTGCCTGGTCTATTTTTGACGAAAGCTGCAACAAGCTGCACAGTTATGGTTAGGTGTCCTGCAACAATGTCCTTTGGGAGGTGTACATAGGTGTGTCGGGGCAGGGTGGTGCTCCCACTGAACCATCCCCCCTGTTAAAAATTAACAAATCACCTACTGGTTGTATGGTACTCAAGATCTGCAATTTAACCGAATAGTCATTCTGTTGTTTCAAATCCAGTGTATATAACATTCTTAGATTCTCATAACACAAAATGTAGAACTCTGGACTGAAAATTAACATATATACTACATTATCTGTCAAGTATTACATCATCAGTTTTGAAAAAAAAAGACCCACCTGAAAATGTAATAAATTCCCAATAATGTAATAAGGTATTACATTATCGGTAAAAATGTTATTACAATATCAGTCAGGATATTTTATTACATTATTGGTGAAGTTATTACATTATTGGGTTTTATTACATTTTCGATCGAGTTAAGTGCAAATTTTATTACATTTTCAGGCCTTATTACATTTTCAGGAAATTATTACATTATAGGGTGCTACAGAAACCCTTCACTTTTCGTTCATTTAATAATAATAATAATAATAATAACTAGAAATGCAAGCAGTTATGAACGGGGGCCAAGACCCCCCGCCCGACTCGGACCCCGCGCACCGCAGAGCCCACCAAAGTTGGCTCCAAAGGATGCCGGGCTCGGGGCAAAGGTGAAGACACAGTCTGAGCCATGGTATTCGCTGTAATGGGAAGTGCAAAAGGCTGAATGTGTGCCTATTTGGATTTATTTAATAAGCCACGCCCACATTGACCAGTCATGACCACCTTCAAGATATGGCCTCAGGATTGGCCCTACATCATACCGACCAAATTTCGTAAAAATCTGCGTAGCCGTTCAGGAGATATAAACTTCTTATCCTTTTAGCGCCCCCTAGTGGCCAAAATTCGCCAAATTCAGCTCATGGCAACCAAAAATCTCAAATTTGGTGTTAATAGCATTTAGTTTGACCGAGATATCAAACAGTTTACATTTTTATAGCTAGCTATAGAAATTTGTTCTTTAATAATTTGTGAACTTTTTGGCCCAGCAAAATTCTTTTGATAAATTTAGATCAGGTCCAGCTGAAGAGTGTACATGCCAAGTTTCATGCAGATCGGACAAAATCTCAAGGAGAAGTTTGAAAAAGTAGGTTTTGCATATGTGGCGATTTAGCGAACGAAATGTGCAGCAGAAGTGGGCATGTCCTATGTCAGAAAACCCAGCTCTATTTAGGGAACATATGGATATAAGGTTTGCAAATGTTTTATTTAAAATGTGGGAGTTAAAGGCAAAAATGCGATTGCATCCATTATAGCGCCACCTATATTCCAATTTGCACCAAATTTGGCACAGAGCCTCTGGATGACTTCAGGGATAATTGACATAAGTTTGATGTTGAAAGCATTTAGTTTGACCGAAGTATGAAACAATACGTGTTTTTTAGCTAGCAAAAAAGATTGTTTTGTTATAACTAGCAGATTTTTTGGAGTGCCAAAATTCTTTTGATAACTTTTCTTCACACACATCTGGAGATTCTATGTGCAAAGTTTCAGGCAGATGGCGCTTAAATTGTAGGAGGAGTTCGAAAAAGTAGTTTTTGCATATGTGGCGCTTTAGCGAACGGAATGTGCAGCAGAAGTGGGCATGTCCTATGTCAGAAAACCCAGCCCTGTCCAGGGAACATATGGATATAAGTTTTGCAAATGTGTTATTCAAAATGTGGAAGTTACAGGCAAAAACGTGATTGCATCCATTTTAGCACCACCTAGTGGAGTACAAGTGCAATTTTTGGTATGGAAGAACTGTGTCTTATTCTATCTGTACCATATAAATTTCCAAGCTCTCAGCATAATAGTTTGGCTGAAATTAATGTTTGTTGTTTATCTTGTAATAAGCCACGCCCACATTGACCAGTCATGACCACCTTCATCATATGGCCTCAGGATTGGCCCTACTTCATACCAACTAAATTTCGTAAAAATCGGTATGGCCATTCAAGAGATATAAACTTCCCATATTTTTAGCGCCCCCTAGTGGCCAAACTTTGCCAAATTCAGCTCATCCTTTCCCAGTCTCATGGCAACCAAGGATCTCAAATTTGGTGTCAATAGCATTTAGTTTGACCGAGATATCAAACAGTTTACATTTTTATAGCTAGCTACAGAAATTTGTTGGTGAATAATTTTTTGACCGAGGAAAATTCTTTTGATAACTTTAGATCAGGTCCAGCTGAAGAGTGTACGTGCCAAGTTTCATGCAGATCGAACAAAATCCCAAGGAGGAGTTCGAAAAGTAGGTTTTCCAGTTTTTGCGATTTTGCGAAAAAACTTTCTAACCGAAAGTGGGCGTGGCCAATCGCAAAGTGACTCAGCTCAGACATATACGGTTTGGGAGTTATAGGCAAAAATGTGTTTACCTAGGTTATAGCGCCCCCTGCAGGCGGATATATGTAGTTTTTTGTGTCTGAGATATTCGCAGGAGTCTGGACCAACCCTCCAAATTGCACCGCCCTCCCTTGCGCGGTTTAGCCTGTAGCACCACTTTTAGCCGGAGAAAAATAAAAATAAAAATCTTAACGATTACAATAGGGTCCACGCATACGCGTTCCCTTGGCCCCTCGGCCCCCTCGAGCTTGGCCTCCTAAACGTTCTCATTCCCAACGCGTCAAAAACTGCAGCTTGGTCAGTGGCCCTACGCGACCGGCTGGACTAAACTGGGGGAATAAATAAGACATAACATCCGGTTACACTTTCAAAATAAAGCCAGAAGAGAAACGCAAACGTATTAGAAATTAACGTTTCCTATTTTATGAGCAAGAGTATTACTACCACTAAAGACTCTAGTGGTTTCTTCCTATTTAATAAATAGAAATCATGTTGCAACATTATTAGGATAAAAAATCATAAAGTTAGTTAGTTGCACAATTAGACTCGGCACTGTCAAGTTAGGAACAACACATTTCCAGCGAGCGGCTGGACTAAACTGGGGGCATAAATAAGTAACGTCCGGTTACAATTTCAAAATAAAGCCAGAAGAGAAACGCAAACGTATTATAAATTAATATTCTGTATCGATGAATGCATATTTTATTCATCAAATCACGTGATTTTACAAGCGCAATCATGCTTCAATAAATGTGTTTAATTTTTGTTCCTTGGACGAGAGTCATTGGAGTCATTTCCTGTATCTGTGACACATTGGTTTAGCCACTGCAAGTGCCGTTAAACTATATAATTAAATATGAAATATGAATATGTTAATAGTAATATTAATATGAAAATTTTAACATTCATATTAATATGAATATGTTTATATTAATATTTAACCTCACTAAACTCCCCTTTAGGAGACCTGTAGCAGGTCCTGATTGTGTTGACTCTATGGGAGAAGTGAACGTGAGCTCAGATTATGAGCGATTTTTTTTCATCAGTCACATAAGTAATTATTGGACACAAATCTTTTTAACATTCGGGCTCTGAAACTATGTTTTTCAGACAAATCAAGCAGAGAGCAGAAACTTGCGAGATTTGACAGTGCTGAACTGTCTATGGTGCTGAATTGTCGGTCTGTTTCACCAAATATGATCACTAAGAACTGAACTAAAACTTAAATCAGTTTTTGAACTCGTCTCTGGTACAACACACTCTGCTTTCATTCATCTATATGATGTTCACAACACTTTAATGAGGTTTGGAGATCGGGAGCGAGGAGATCACGCCCCTTTGGGAAACAGAAAGTGTCTAACGTTTCATATAACGTAGTAACATTTCATATAATTGGCGCAGATTGTAATGATTTTTTTTGTCAGAAAATCTTTGTGGACGATAAGACAGCTCCCCAAAAGTTAAGTGGCTGCCTACAGTATAAGTCAACAATTCGAGAAATAGTCTAATGTTGAAATCAGGTTTAATTAACGTGGCACGTCACGGACAGTAACTGCAACGGTGGTGTAATTTGAGTTGATGCTACATCAACATATTTATTAGTCTTTTAACTCACCTGACTGCATATACTCCTGCATACATGTCCGTGATTCTGTACATACTAATGTTTTTACACAACCCATGTTTATTTTTTCATTGCTTATGGTATATATGACACACACACACACACACACACACACACACACATATATGGCATAATTAAAACATTAAAGGACTGTGACCGTGACTGTTTGTGTGAAGGAAACATTCAAACTGTAATGAAAACATCTTTCAAATCTTTATTTTTACTCATGCATACTGAGTAACCTGACAGTAAACATGAGAAAAGAACAACATTCAAAATACAGGTGTCTTAAAGACACACAAACAGACACATTAAATAGTGGAATTAAACTAGTGGAAGTTGCTGGCAGGCTCCCAGGTGTCCTCCCAAGTTTTGCCACTGAAAAAAAGACCACACATGCAAACAGGTGTAAGATCATTGCATATACCACAATATTATTTTACATCATTGGGGTACCATAAAACAACAAATGACTTTTTCAGAAGCCTGGTACTGAACGTACTATGTATGGAACTAAGTCCATATATTTATAAAGCATACTGTAAACAAGCTAACAGCTTTAAAATCAGTGAATGTGGATTAAAGTTCTGAGCTCTTACCATGAGGAACAAGGCAGCCAGCTCACCTTTACCTCTTCTCTTCCCTGCACACACACACACACACACGAACACAGACAAAAAGAAGTGTTAGCCATTTCAGCAACCACTGGTAAATGAACTGTTGAATGAACTGTAACTCAATTACAATGTCTTACCTCCTTTAGTCGTTTTTCTTTTATTTCATTGTATTGAAATATTTTCTGTTTGGAACATTTTCGGCAGCCTAAAATGATGCAAAAAATACAAAAGAAGAAGAAGGAGATGAAATTTAGAAACAGACTTCGACATCCCCCAGGTGAATAGAGTTGCATTTCCATTGCATGGTATGGCTAGATTCGATAAATATATAGATTGAATTAAATGAATTAAACTCAATTGATTCGGAGGGAAATTCAAGAAGAACAAAAAAAAAAAGCAGACCCCCACTACCAGAAATCTTGCAGTCGAGTTTCCCACATTTGGGGAATTCACAGGGCTCAGCACAGTCAGAGTGCAATGGCCGAGCCTCACCCTGGGTGAACTACCTTCTTGATCATGTAGGTGACCTTCTATCATCACTGGAAAAAAAAATCAAAGAACAGTAAATAGGTGATACTTACTGTTCTTTAATTTTTTTCCAAGCGAGCTGAGCTGATGCTAAAAGGTGGTGTGAGAGAGAGAGAGGCAAATGAGTGGAGGAGTGAAGTTGTCAATGTGGCTGTAAATGTACAGTATAGCTTCGAGTTTGTCAGTAAATAAAGGCTGCAGCTTCTCAAGACCAAAGCAAAACTATCTGTTGTTTCTAACTTCATTAGAACTAAATCTGAATCACCTCTGCCTACATTGAGGGAGTACTATCCACAGTGGAAAAAGAATTAGAGGAGCTAAAAGTGAGAAGACAAGAGTAGAGTTGAGCTGTATCTTGTCCTATTTGTGTTCAAATTAGTTTTTGTTTTATCTCATGAATAATTTCTTTTATACATGTAGATAATGACAAGTTAGTGAGTAATCCTTTATAATTTTATTGTTACTGATAATAAGAAGGAACAGAAGAAAATAATCTGTTCTCCAACGAGCCTTTTGTTTGCATCGCTCTTTGAATGTATCTGGTTCATTGTGTCTACATGCCTATATGCACATGCCAAAATAATATCATGCTGCTATCAAGGAGTGGCACTGCACATTTAATTTGAAGAGTAGTCTGTACCACAAAAACAAAACATACCCGTCTTCCTCTTCAGTTTCCTCCCTTCACCTGTGCCACTGGTCAGAGGGATAGTAGGTCCGGGAGAGGGAGAGCACTGTGCAGACACACCTGTGACAGAGGTGGATGACGTTAGACACATTACTTAAAATATGGCAAAACGTGATTAATGCTAATACTAAATTTCATTCATATTTTCCTGAGAGGAAGATGGAGCCTCGACAGGGATCAGGGTCAAGGTATAAGTCTCCTCCTCAGAGTCTATTTGGGGATGTGAAACAGATGGAGGGAGAAAGGTGGAAGGGTCTGGGGGATGAGGAGAAGAACAGGGTTGGGAGGTTGTGGGCAGTGGAGTTGTGTGGCTGGAATCCTCTGGAGACTGAGATGTTTGAGAATCTGAAATAATATATGTCAGCATATCAGTCACAATGACAGCACATCCCAAAGCATAAATCAGATGATAAGAACAGATGTTTGCCTTACTTTTCACAAGGTACTCATATGCCCTACTCATTTTTTCAAGAAATGGCTTTGCGGGCCCGTCCCCTCCAGGGCACATGTGGGTTATCACCTCAGCAGTGACTGAGCTCGCCCCCTGCTTCTTCTTCCCAATGAATAAAATTGGGTTGTACCCCAAGGCAGCAAGCTTGCTCACCTGAAATGTACACAATAAATTACACAAAATGTTAACATGGCTACCATTGCACACTGACATGTTACATTTTTTCACTTTATTTGAATGTTATGTCTACACCAGTGTTTGCTAATGTCTACAATCTTTTTCAAGGGTTTGAAAGTGTGTGTCCATATGGCATTTTTTTCTACCAGAAAAGTGTGCACAGGGGTCTGTGGAGCACTGGGATGAAGCACTTGTGCGTTGAGAGACACAAATGCTATAATAGTTTCTGTCTGAAATATCAATTAAGCTCAGGACATTGGCAGAACAAGTTTTCCCTCCATTTCTTTTTAGTTACCAGGGTGATGTCCTGCCCACAAAAACTTATGTCGCTGAAAGAACAAAAAGCTTTATCACACATACACTTTGTCCAGGCAAATTTGTTCAGTTCAAATTTGCATATTAAATAACAAGTATAAGGGGGTCTGACACATGGACTGGTGCATGGCATGACATCTTCATGCTTACCAGCAACTCAATGTGCAAAAGAATTGGATGAGGATTGTGGTGATTGTTAAATACTCTCCCAGCCAGTCACATCACTGGTCTCATAGCTCTGAAACAGCTGTGCTAATCACAGTTAAACATTATCATGTGCAACAGCTCAACAAACAGAAATCTTCATCTCAGGAAATGTCTGGATGGTTCAGGATGGTTCAGAGTGTCACAGCATGAACGCACATCACCTTTTCCATTAAATAGTTACTATAATAATAGAAGTAGAAATATAAAGGAGATACATTGATTGATTATATGATTATTTCAGACAAACACTGTTTTATTCAGAATTCTTATGTATCCCACCTCATACATGGTCACAGAGTTTAGTAATTAATGATATACAACAGTGTTTGCATTACACTGGTTATAGTATTTAGCAATGATTCCTCTGACGACTGGAGTTTGAGGGTATGGGTGTCCTTCTGATTCATAAAGCACACTGTTGCTGAAAATGAATGACACCCTGTTTTAACGTACTACTGTTTGAAACTTTTTTCTTCTGTGTTCCAGCATAATTCATAAGATGTTCATCTGGGACCACACTCTGGATCATGATACACTACTGTAATTGCTGTTGGCAGCTCACACTGTAGCTAGTGTATCACCACTAATTTCAGATGAACCTGAAGTCACTTGGCCTGGCTCTCTCCTCATTGGTAAAAACTGAAAAAGGATGCTGTTGATCAGAAAAAAATGCTATATGGACCAAGCCCGAATGTCACTAATTAGGCAACACATTTTGAATCATTAGCTAAATTTAAGGTTAGGGGTGGTTCATATGTGTGTGGCGGCATTATGTTCAATAACCTTTCACGAATACTATGGACTGCAAATCTGATGCAATTTTAACAACTGCACACACATCAAAGTCAATAATATTGATCATTTTCAGTGGATCTACACTGCACCTGACAACCTACAGCCACTCATGTGGCTATCAGCACACAGCACTCAGCACCTGAAAACCCACTCCCGCGGACACACCCCCAGGACCTCAGTGCCGCTCGATGGGCTGCCCAAACTCATGCCTGGCATAAAACAATGCCAACATTTATTCAAATGTTACACGGTGTGTGTGTGTGTGTGTGTGCGTGTGTGTGTGTGTGTGTGTGTGTGTTTAATATAGATCGTCCAGATGCAGTGTAATTACTAGTTTGGCTATACTAGATATTTTATATATTTATCAGAAATATCTTTTTAAGACCCTATTCACGACCATACTTTGCAAACTGGAAGACTACGACCACGTTGTTGCATTGTATAAAGCGGCTGTAAAAAAAGATCTGAAATAAACATCTTTGCTTTTTCTAAACATCAATCATTTAGATGAAGTGTAATCACTAGCTCAGCTTTGCCAAATGTTTGATGCATTCAGTAGATGTATGCTATTGCGACCCTATTTACAACCCTACTTTGCAAACCGGAAGAATTAGCTAACCCAAACCCACATTTGTAGAATAACAGTTAGAATATCTGAAATAGACCAACATCTGTACTTTTTTGTTACATCAATCAACTAGATGAAGTGTAATCACCAGTTCGGCAGCACTTAATATTTGATATATTTATTAGATATATCTTTTTACAACCCTATTCTCAACAGTACTTTGCAAACCAGAAGAACTACAAACATGGTGCTGATTTGTATCAAGCTGCATGGCGCAGCACAAGGGAATTGTAGTTTATTTTTAAAAATTGGATATTTCCTAGAAATCGAAGTTTTAAATACTAAATTAAGAGTACACTGACAGATTTAAAGGGGTGGGAAATACATTTGTGTGATCAGATTTTAAATATTCAATTGTTAAATTGGTGAAAATTAATTTTTATCATAATTGACAGTGCCCCCACTTGGTGACTATACCCATATGGGTATAGTCACATAGGTGAAGTCAAGAGCCCTCTAAAATAGTTGGTCCCATGTCTGTAGCCTGTTCTGTTGCTGAATGACAAGCCTTCCAATATGCACTAAGGTCAAGGTTCAGAGGTCAATATCTTACGGCAGGAGCCACTTAGAATCTTCACACTGACATATGTTACTCACCAGGTCAAGGCCTTTCCAAAAATGTCTTTAATTTTGTCCCACGACCAAGTTTATTTTTCACCCCTGTTTGGTGACAGCCTCTTTCAGGTGTAGTTTCTGAGACCATTTGAGTCTCCAGCCTGGGTGCACTCAAGTCTTTGAAATTTTCAATTATACACTACTCACAATAAGTTAGGGATATTGTGAGAGACTCAGTGGATTTCATACATACGGTGTTTGTTTCACTTCAGAGAGTTTTGGGATAGGGAGGCAATCGTATTGAGGTGATAGACACACCTAATTTTTTGTTTTCCACGTAATGGTCTCACTGTGTACAGTGTGCCTTACATATTGGGTCCAATACCAAAAAAATAAAAGACAACCCTTTTCAATGTGGCATCAATTTCAACATGTTGTGGGTATAAAAAGCTGGTATTGTCAGTAAGTCATTCCAAGTTCATCATTCAAACAGCCATGAACACACGACGTCACTTAACGGACGAGCAGCGCCACCTGGCCATAGCGCGCCTTCGGGTCGGTGGCAGGCAGTCAGATGTTGCTCGTGAACTTGGTGTGTCTCAAAGTGTCATCAGCAGACTTGCATCAAGACACAGAACTACTGGCAGAGTTCATGACAGACCCATAGTGGAGCCCCACGAGTGACAGACCGCAACGATGACCAGTATCTAAGGACCTATGCACTCAGACATCGTTATGCAACTGCCACACAGCTGCAGGCCCAGTTACGAGATTTGAGGGGTACTAGGGTTTCCAGACAAACCATTCGACGACTGTTGCAGGTGACTCCACTGACACCAAGACACCGCCGTGAACGTTTGCAGTGGGCACAAGACCATGTGACCTGGAAAATGCAGCAGTGGTCTACCGTCCTGTTCACTAATGAGTGTCGGGTCACCTTGCACAGAAATGATGGACGTCAGCGTTGCTGGAGAAGGCGAGGTGAGCGATACGCCGAGGTCAACATGGTCCCCAGGGTTCCCTTTGGTGGAGGAGGTGCAACAGTCTGGGCAGGCATCACCAGTCAGCACAAAACAGATTTGGTTATTGTAGATGGCTCTGTCACTGCACGTTCTTACCTCAGAGACATCATAGAACCCATCATCATCCTCCCATTCCGCCAGCACACCCCCAACTTTCTGTTCATGGCTGATAATGCTCCACCACATTGTGCCAGAATTGTCACAGCTCGACTTCAGGAAGTCGGAGTGCCTCATATGGTATGGCCAGCAATGTCCCCTGACCTGAACCCCATAGAGCACGTCTGGGACCAGCTGAAGCAGAGACTGGATGATCGTACCCCACCCCCACGTGACCTGGCAGAACTGCGTGTAGCACTTGTGGAGGAGTGGAACACATTGCCTCAGAACAACATCATGAGGCTAGTGAGGAGCATGAGACGTCGCTGTCAAGCTGTCATTGCGGCAAATGGTGGAAACACCCGCTACTGACATTGTCAATTTTTGTTATTTGGGGCTATCCTTGTTATTGTCTAAATTTTTGGGGTAATAAATATTAAACTAATGAAAATGGTGTTTCTTCTCATTCATTATTAGTAATATCAAAGGGAACTTTTTCTTATTTTATTAAAATTCAGACCAAATACGTGTGTCAATGTGTGGAATGTAATTAAGAACTTTAGTACTGTAATTGAGTACAGTAGTTGTAGTTGTACTTTACTTAAATCTTTTCTTCATGTCACTTCATGCTTTTACACCATTACACTTCAGAGGAAATATTGTCATTTTTATTCCACTACAATCTGCCATCCACTATATTTACTAGTATATACTACTTGCTTAAGCCTACATAACCTTCGATGTACATGTTTGTCTGTCTGGTTTAATGGAAGAAGTCAGGCTGATTAATAGATGCGATGAAAGAGTTCATATATGATGCTGAAATGTGGTTTGCTAACACAGTCAACCCTTGTCCAGTTTGACGTTATACTATATAATTACATCAAAACACTGTTAATGTAATGAAAATCCTATGTACGTGTCCTTCCTCTGAATCTCTCCTCTTGCCATATACTGAATTCATGTACTCTGAAAACATGTGGGAATTGCTCAAATATACACTTAATAAAAACTAAGTCCAACCTCAAACAGCAGTAACATTCAAGGACTCAATCAGAAATGTAGCTTCATTGTGCTTTTCTTTAATTATACAATAGTTATTAATCAAACAATAAAGATCAACCGGAAACAAAATCCCCTAAAAAGATGCTGAACATCAAAGATAAGACAGTACAGGACAGTGGTTTGTGTAGTAAAGCTTTAATACAACTTCCCACAATCCAGTACAACAATCAAAACTTATGAGCGATAAGACACTTCAAAACCAAGCAGCAAGTTCAGTTTCTTTTGACTATCGACTACTAAAATGACAACAACAAAATACAAAAAAGTACAACTGTCATGTCCAACTTAAACCTGACAAAGAACGCACAAGTTATTTTAATTGATAGTCAATCAAACATTCAGTCAAATATTTACAGTACAGGTGCACTTAGAGCTAAGAGCATGGGGGCATTGAGCATGAGCATTACAATTAATTACAATGCATCCACGTCCGACTCTGAATCTTCAGAGCAAATTTCAAGCTCATCTGAACTCTCAATTGTGTCCATTATGTCATCTGCTGACGACAGCACATGCAGGTAGTGTTTTCTTGTTTGCCGCTGCAGTTCTCTCATTTCCACCTGCCTTCTGCGGATGAGGCAGGTGTGACCCTTTGATGCCTTCTCTGTTAGAAGTCCTTAAGAAGGGATAAAACATGTCACTACTCAGGTAAACAACAAGTCTTTCACAGTATAAACATAACTTGGTGAAACATAGGAAATAATCAGTTGATCAGGCCAACATTAAAGCGCAATTTGCAGCAAGAGCCGGTTTCCCTAATGTAATCAGAGCTATGACTGCACGCATGTTGCTATAAAAGCGCCATCGCAGGATGGATTTGTTTTTGTCAACAGGAAACATTTTAATTCAATTAATGTTCAAATAATATGTGATGCGCAAATGCAGCTCACCAACATCGTGGCAAGTTGGCCTGGTTCAACGCATGACTCGTTCATTCTTACCAATATTGGTAACACGATGGAGGCTGGCACGGTGCGTGATGGGTGGCTTCTCAGTGAGAGAATAATTTATCCGTTTAATTGCGCCCCGAATGTAAAACAGCACAATGCCCATTTGGGCACGTGCATTCCAATATGTGTATTTGTTTTTCCCTGTTGAAAATACAGCAGCAGAGCTATCTAACAAGCCCTTTATTGTCTCCTTGTGTTCAGTATTTGTGTCAATAAACGCGTGTGTAAAGTTGGAAATGTCACACTGCAGTAGTCACGGCGCACTTCTGCAGTCATTAATATAAGTGTGTCAGTCAGTCTTGTCAATCCTTATAATGAAGTTGTTTTGTCCTTCTGTTTGTTTCCCACTAAGTAGCACTTATTATTATTATTATTATTATTATTATCATATATTTCTTTTTTTTAAAAGCAATAGTGATTCAATCAAGTGGTGCATGAACAAAGGAAACTAAACTTATTTCACATGTGACATCGGCAGTGAGCCAAAATCCTCCGCTTCACCTTCACGTCGGACCATTTTTTTATTTTTTTTATTTGAGTGTGCGCTGCTCCGACCCCACAGCGTTCACTGCCTCACACACACGCTCCCACTTACATTTCTTTTTTGGGTGTTTATCCCTGACGAGAGGCTACCAAATAATACAGATCTTCGCATCTCGACTTCATTTAATAAAGTTTCGAGCTCAGACTCGGTGAAGCTGCGCTTCTTCCCTTTATTCATGGTGTGAATCTGATGGTGCAGAGAGGGGAATCCCCGGTGCAGGCCCTATTTAAATGAATTTGCATATTTAAAAGAGGCGTGGACAGGGACAAAGGAAAAGCGCTTGGATCCATGCGTACGCACACTTTGATACATCTGAATTTTTTTGTGCGTACGACAGTTTCTGGATTCTAGCGTACGCCATGTTTCAGTAGGAAATCCACGCAAGTCTTAGTACATGAGGCCCCAGGTCTGTTAAAACCTATTGGTGGAAAAAAGCGGATTTGCATGATTCACGAGGGTCGCATTTTCAGTTAGAAAAATCCGGATTTCTGGAAAAACCCAGAAAAATCACATGCCTGAATAAAAAAATTCAAGTACAAGGCCGCATTTACTTTGCATGGTGTCTTCGCTCTGATGGTGAGACAACTCACACAAGACCCTGGCATGGGCTTTGAGAGACTCCCAGTGCTGCTTCATTTCTTTCACAAGGATCTTCTTCTCCTCTTGAAGCCTTCGAACACCCATGACCCTGTCGAAGACTTCCTTCTTTGTGCTGAAATCAGCAGAGCCTGTAATTGACATAGCATGTAGCTTCAGAGATCATTTCTGTCATACATATGCATACTTTGTCAGTATGCAAATATGTCCACTGGAACACCTACATGTAAGAATACTAGTGATGAAATGTGTATTCACTAAAGTACCGTACTTATAGTAAGTATAAATTTGAAATGGCACTTCTCTCTGTATGCTACTTTCTTCTTCTACTCCACTACGACTCAGAGGAAAATATTTTACTTTTTACTTCACTTCAATTATTGGACTTCACCTTTTAATACTTTAAGTTTATTTCACTGATTATAATTATATACTTTTACTGAAGTAATATTTAACTTGTGATCAGAGTATATTTACTGTGTAGTATTAGTATTTTGACTTTGTATATAGTTCATCCTTTTAAGTAAAGGATATGATACTTCTTCCACCACTGAAGAATATGCACAGTACATGAAATGCATACCACTCTGTGTAATTTGCCAAGGCCAGGGATGTTCTGTGTCCAGAATGCTATCCATGCACACCGCTTGCTTGGGTGGAACAAGACTGTTATACTCTGCTACCATGGCCTTCAAAGTGCTCTTCTGTTGCCTTATTTTTCTGCGAATCCTATTTCGACCTTTGTTGCTGTCTGAAAACCACAGAATAAATCCATATTAAATCTTTTAAATACAAAGTCCATGACCTTGTTTAAGTTACAGCTGTCACAACAGAATGACAATACATTTGCCAAACAGATTAATCATAACAGATAAACTCATAATAACTGAATGCAACTCAATTTATTCTGATATTGGAGAATTCACTTTTTGAGGGGGGAGGTGGGGGTCCACTACATGAAACACTACTTTATAGAACTGTATAAACATTGTTATTGTAAAGTGAGTATGGAGACATTTCAGACTGTGATCTGAAAAGGCCTAAAATGTTAACATACCATTTTTCCGGTACAGGAGTTGAGATCTCGTCTTGATGCTGGTTGTGAGAGCCTCAATCTTCTTACACAAAGCCTGTGGTGTGCCTTGATGGTCAGTTTCTCCTGACGAAAGTGATTGCAGGCGGTGTCAACTTCACAAACGACACAAATGTTTCTCCATGTCAGATAATGTTTCACTTTCTTACCATCTGCCCATTCTTTCACTTCTTGCACAAATTCTTCCACAGTTTGTTCATCCAGATGATGCTGGGCTTTCAGGGTTTCCAGGTCCCCCATCTGAATATGTAGAGTGTTAGAAGTCTAAAATGACAAGCAAAGGTCATTACAACATGTACAGTGCATGAATGCAACTCAAGTCATGCAAATATAACTATCTTGTGTGGCAAGCCCATGTGCATTTCATTTAGCTACACTAGGCCATTGCTGGAAAATAATATTGTTTCTGTTTACCTTATGGTATCTCTGGGAAAGTGCAGTAGCCAGGTTTTGACATTTCTGCTGGTTCCATCTTATGGCCAGAAGTGTCAGCATGTCATTGCGTCCTGCAGGATAAGATAAGTTCTGTAAAAATTCACTTGTCATAATATGAATGTCTTTTATTCTATATACAGAGTAGGGCTGGGCGATATGGCCTAAAAACTGAATCCATATTGGTATTGATAAAGTGTTAATATAACTTTCATTAAATCCTTTATTTTGGTGCCTTTGTTTACAAAAAAGTATTTTATATCCCTGAAGATATGTAATCCAAAATCAAACATCTGCATGCACTGCATAGTAAACATGCCATGTTATTAGATTTTACAAATTTTTGGCCAGGAAGACGAGCCTGTCTGCTTCCTCTGGCTTGAGACATCATGCCCTGTTGTGGCTTCCTAACACAAGTCTGAGGTCGAACATTTTCAGCATGTGGATGAACCTCCGGCGTTTCCACTGTAAATACGAGCAGCATATCTTTAGCGATATGCAACGTGACTGCATCTGTTACAGCTGTCCACCGGGACCCTTTCTTCTCATACGGGACACAATGATTAAATGATTTCGCTAATGTTGGCTGCTTTATAGCGGATACGTGTGGGCTGCCGCGGTCTGTACATCTTGTAGTGAACAAGTGTCCCACTGTGATCCTGGCGTCTGTTTGAGATGCTGAAATAAATGGTTCGGTCCGCTGCCTTTAGTTGCAACAGCCTTTGAACAAACTTTGCAGCGGGCGGTGGTTTGTTCGAGGTCTGACGCTACAGAACCAAGCTACTAACGAGACAGTGACTTTTTATGAACGAACCCCTTGCTCGCGGCATGTTGTGTTTGTTTCTCTGTGGAAAGTCAATGTAGGGAGGGCAGAGCCCACTATGAACTATGGGAGCCCACGAGGAGCAGCGGCGGAGCAAGTTAAATAAAAAAATCGACTTTCAATTTTAAAAATCGTTTAAATATCACACCTGCTTTTGACATATGCTTTGTGGTGCCTGCTATCCTGGAGAGGAAAGCATTGCACTGCTCTACTTCCTCCCCCAGTGTTTTGCCAGCACCTTCTTGATTTGCGCCACTCCATTTCACCTGGACAGAAGGACACAAACATAGGCATCAAGGATATTTAGTACAGCAAATACAAGCAATGCCCAACAGTCATTTTTAATTAAATTAAACATTATTTAACTATAATGATAAAAATGTTACATAATCTGTTATATTATAGTTAAACATAATTTATATGCATCATTTATAGGATTGCAAGTCATTTGTTAACATTACAATACATGTATTGTATTATACCAACCTCACATTTGAAGTCATGCGCATGTACAACAGACAGGAAGCGCCTCATATTCTGAAGGGGCTTGAGCTCAGGACAGTTGGTGCTTACTCTTTGTAAGTATGGCCAATATTTGCACACAACATCCAAACAAAAAAAGGTGATGTCATGTCTGGGTGCCAGCAGCTGCTGCAAAAACATTGGGTATGCATATATTTCACATAAACATATTAAGGGCAGCCAGCAAGACCCCGTGCCTGCACACTGCCAGCTCCAGTCCTTCCTCATCTACCTTGCTGCTCGATCTTTGCGAGGTCTCTCTGGCAGCCGACCACTCCCCACCACAACTGCTCCGTCCAGTGACCTACATCACAGAAAATCATAATTGACAAATAATTTCATCAAGAGTAATTACAGGGAACAATTATACATTTTTTTTAGGAGACAAGGAACAGATTAGGTATACAGGTAGATATCACAATACATCGGAGTACTGACAGACTACAAATTATAATGTTATTATAATATTCAGATAGAAATGCAAGTCTGCTATTACATGTTTAGATTTGCTGTGAATGTGATTCACAAATTTGGTCACATCGTCATCCTTCGCAATGAAGACATCTTCAAAGATGGCTCGCTCCTGAGATCTAAAAAAACAACAACAAATAAAAAGACTTCAACGTTTCAAAGGGATAGGTGATGAGGCACTTATCTATAGTCAGTGTGTGACCTACAGTACACAGTGTTCAGACAGCCCTTTTCCTTGGCACTACATAGCCTCAACCGTAGAACTTGCATATTCCTTCATCTAACCCTAACTGTTGCCACGCACAACGCATAATGCTGCAGATCTGATAGCAAGGTAAAGTGGTTAGAATATGCTTGCTATAGCATACACTTAAATACTGGATATTGGGTTTTTTTCAGGTGGGCCTTTTGTATGTGGCTAAAACACATTTTTCTGCTTCTCCAAAGTACAGGCAGGGGATGGGCTGACCATTGTCTGCTGTAGGTAAAAGACTGATCATGGATAAGTGCCTCATACAACCCCACTTCAAAACACTTGAACTATCCTTTTAACATGTCATACAGTGAAAGGTTAGTTGTACAAAACATAACTGACTATTTTCCATTTAAACAGTGTGGGTGTGTAGATTATTGTATACCTTGCTGTACTTTTGAAGCGGTAATGCTTGCGGTTTCCATCCACCGAGACAGCAAGCATTGCTGGGGTACAGGCGGGACAGATGAATTTCTCCTCTTTGCAGGTGGAGTCAACCTCATACTGTACAGCAGCCCATTCAAAAAAGCTTTTTTGGAAGCTGTCTGACGAGATCTTACCAGTCTATGTTAAAAGGAAAAAGCACAAAACCTTTTTTTAAACAAATACCTTTCCATTTCAAAACACCAGCATATTTATTATCTTGCAGAATGAAGAAAGAAATACTGACGCGGCCAAAGCGAACAGTCCGCTTCTCAAGCATTCTTAGATAGGCCTGAAAGGACATCCCTGGCGACGCCATCTTCATGCCTTCAAATGTATAAAACAGGTCTGTCTCATAAATTGTTGAGAAATGAAGGGTGGCAGGCCAGTATCCACTATTTATCAGGTCATCAAGTCCTGCAGTCCAACGTGCCTGGCATCCCTCACAGGTCAGCTCAGGCCTGTTGAGATCATACCGTCCTACAAAGTAACATTTACATCCACTGTAATGTTAAAGTTGCCAAGGTTAGAATGTTCTGCAGCATGTGATATATACTGTAAATCCAAATGGTTCAGTAAAGCCTGCTGACTTGATGGGCACTATCGTGAATAAGTCATTTGTAAACTATAATGTGCTAATTTTTTGAGACATTAAGTTCTTGTGGGAGTTGTATAAAGATACAGAGTTTTCTTGAAACTGGACAAAGGAAATCTTAATGGTATAATTACCATTTATTGTGACCAAAGCAACTGCCTTCCCTTGGATCATCCTCAGTGCTTCTGGGGGACAGCCACAGATGCTGACAGGCATCTCAATAGGTAAAAATCGGACTGAAAGACATTACACGTAGGTTAGACTAATTCATAATTACTGACACACACACAAAATCACTCAGAAAAAGCAGTGCGCAACCTACTACAGTTTGTAAGTGCCTTATCAACAACACAAGCGGTTGGAGGCAATGGTTGGAAGAAGCCAGCACACATGGCATCTCTGTTATGAAAGACTAAGGCCTTGCTGTGTCTGCTGTTATCACATTCAGCACATAGAAAGGGACATGGGAGGCAATCTCTGTATCTAATAGCCATGCAGTTGTTCCCACATTGGCTGCAGATATTTGTTGCCACGTTCTCCTTGGCTCCTTGGTTCTTTTCCCTCCATCTCTCAGAAAAGAGAGCATTGCGAATGCTCCAATCCTGAGAAGCCAGAGGAGCCCTTTGGTCTGCTGCTGCTTCAGTAAGCTCTTCATCAGAGGAGTTCAGGGAGTGTTGCAGATCTTGCAGAAGACATTCTTTTGCAATTGAGAAATACATGATGTAGTTATAAGTGGCCCAAGGTTGTTTTTGGATCATATGAATACAACTAGCAAAAAAACATGGACCTCATTGTTACAAAGATAACAAAAATAGATTATTGTATGACAGATATAAGGGCTGGGCGATATGGCCTCAAATCAATATCACGATATATTGAGCAACTCACCTCGATAACCATAAATGAACGATAAGTAACCCCCCCCCCCCCCCCCACACACACACACACCTAAAAAAAAGGGAAAAAAATCCTGTGTATTTACAGAAATGCCACTTTAAAGGACTGTAAAAGTACATTGTAGTTAAGATTTATGTTATTTATCTAGTAGTTAAGAACAACAGATAAGCACACGATTGAACAGCTGAAAAGCACAGATTACTTGAAATGACAACAACTGAACAAGTTTAAAAGTATAAAATATACAGTCCCTTATAAACAAATTCTAAGCTTCTCGCTTTTTTATTTCTTCGAATTGAATCACATGGTTGTACTGCAGGTGGTGGAAGAGGCTGGATGTAAATAAATAAACATTTTGAGGACTTCAGAATCAGAATCTAAGACATGAGACAAAATAGTAGAGAAGTTGAGATTGCTGCTTAATAATATGTTAACCTCTTGAGCATTAGAGAACTTTTTTTACCATTATTTTCTTTATCATTATATATTTTTGATAGACACAGAATCTGTTTCAGAAGTCAGTGGGTCACATGACATGGAAGCTATTGAGAAAAAAAATCTAGATTTCTGCCTATTAATATTCATATAAAATAGAGGAAGCACTAAAGTACAATAAACATAGCTGTGTCTCATACGTCCAGTTTACTAATACAATCTGCTGCTGGAGTCACTGGGCCTCATGACATGGAAGATATTGAAAGAACTGCAATTATTTTGTATTAAAATATTTATGCTAAGTAATTTGATGACAGTCCCTAAATCAGTTTCCAGCGATTCAGTGCCATGTTCTGGGAGGTGAGCTAACCATCCTCCTGCTGCTCACACTGGGTGAACCTCAGTAAAGTAGCGGCTGGACCCGAGTAGAGCTTAGAATCAAGCCCGACCCGAGCCCCTGCACGTTGTGTCCGAGCCCGGCCCGACACATTAATTGAAGCTTAATTGGCGAAGTTTCAGGAGCAGGACCACACCTCAACAGCGCCAACTTCCGCATTTCTATAAATAACCACCTGACCCTCTCATCTGCTTCGCTCTCGTATTCTGCGCTCTCGCACCCAGAAACCAGATCACGCGACATCGCCTTGCCCGAGCACATCCAAACTTTTGTACGAGCAACATCAGGCTCTACTCACCTCATCATGGACTTCATATCACTATTCCCGTCGGACAATCTTTCAGACGAGATGAGGATCACCATTCATCTGAAGCCGACTACTCTCCCGTCACCTCCGTACCCGAGGACCCGATTCCAGTGGCCCAACAGCCGGCTAGGACGCGAGCGGGTCCGAAGAGCACCAACTTCGTCTCATCCATGGTTCGTCTCCCGCCTGGTTCATCTCTCCTCAACATCCAAGATTATCATAGTTCGCCCGACGACTCTCCCGTGTCTCCCAGCCCACCTCCTTCCGCAGCAAAGAGAGGACGAGGAATTTTCGGAACAGAAAGTCACCGTCGCTGCAGTTCGCCACAGTTCGCCGACTCCTTCACCTCCAAGAAGCGAAGCCTCCCGCCATCGTTCCGCCAACACCGGCCGAACAACTCGCCGGTCACAACGTCTCCACGCTCCGGTGAGTTCCCCCGACCGGCTTTCATCTTCTACAGTCACCGATTGGACAGTAGCCGCTCCCCAGAAAACTTTAAACGACAAATGAATTCTGTTTAACCGAATGGACTATAAAGCCAAACTTTCTCCACACGCATGTGTGCTTCTTCCGTCAACACCAGCTCTCTTCCGGGTGACGTCATCACGCGCACGCAACACACCGCGACGTCGACGCTCCTGTTAAAAGGGACAGTACAATTAAATACTACAGCCCAAAGACAGCAGAAAGCTCATAGACAACAGAAAGTGCAGCAGCAAAAGTGGAGACAGAGATCCTCAGCCAGATCAAATGACTCTAGAGTTTCTGCTACCACCTCTCGTCATCACTCCACTCCAAAGGGAGTGCCCAGATGGATTTCAGGACCCTCCAATCCCCATCAGGATTTTCATCATCGACACTAGCAACCTACAACATCTAGGGCAACGTCATGGTGCCCACTGCCATCCAGTTCTAGCCACCACAACAGCCAATCTTCGAAAAATAAATAAATAAACTCATGGCTGTTCGTTCCGTTAACACCAGATCGCTTCCAGGTGAAGTCATCACGCACAGCCCTACAGGCGGTGACGTCTACGCTCTTGTTAAAGGGACAGTACAATCAAATGACAAAGCCCAAAGAAAACAAAGAGCAGCAGCAAAAGCAGAGACAGAGATCCTCTGCCAGATCAAACAACTCCAGAGTTTCCGCCACCACTTCTCGCATCACTACACTCCAGAGGGAGCGCCCAGATAGATTCCAGGACCCTCCAACTTCTATCAGGATTATCATCATCAGCTACAGCAACCTACAACCTCAAGGGCAAACGCCACAGTGCCCACCGCCATCCAGTTCCGGCCATCACCGCAGCTAAACTTTGCGGAGGCTCCTGGCACAGGGATGCCAGTGCCCCCTACAGCCCACTGCTAACAACCACAGCAGCCTGTTTCAGCGGAGGCTCTTGGCACCGGGATGCCAGCGCCCTCTGCTTCCTGTGTCCAGCAACCACAGCAGCTCGCTTCAACCGGGGCTCCTGGCACCGAGATGCCAGCGCCCCCTGCTTCCTGTTTCCAGCAACCACAGCAGCTCACTTCAACCAGGGCTCCTGGCACCGAGATGCCAGCGCCCTCCGCTTCCTGTGTCCAGCAACCACAGCAGCTTGCTTCAACTGGGGCCCCTGGCACTGAGACGCCAGTGCCCTCTGCTTCCTGTTTCCAGCAACCACAGCAGCTCGCTTCAACCGGGGGCTCCGGATTCTGATTCAGATTTTGACCCTGGCACCGAGATGCCAGCGCTCTCTGCTCCTGTTTCGAGCAACCACAGCAGCTCGCTTCAACCGGGGCTCCTGGCACCGAGATGCCAGCGCCGTGTGCTTCCTGTTTCCAGCAACCACAGCAGCTCGCTTCAACCGCTCCGGTCTGTATATTAAAAATTACTGTCCATTCTTGCACTACATCATGTAAATATGTATATATGTCGATTCGATTCCGTTTTCTTCCCCTTTTTAATTATAGTGTCTATTCTATTATCTATTTTTGCTATTGCTCTATTCTCTTAATATTCTGCTGCTGCGAGAAACAAATTCCCCCGTCTGCGGGACATTAAAGGATTCTGATTCTGATTCTGATCCTGGCACCGAGATGCCAGAGCCCTCTGCTTCCTGTTTCCAGCAACCACAGCAGCTCGCTTCAACCGGGGCTCCTGGCACCGAGATGCCAGCGCCCCCCTGCTTCCCGTTTCAAGCAACCACAGCAGCTTGATCAACCGGGGCTCCCAGCACCGAGATGACAGCACCCCCTGCTTCCCATTTCAAGCAACCACAGCAGCTTGATCAACCGGGGCTACCGGCACCGAGATGTCAGCACCCCCTGCTTCCCGTTTCAAGCAACCACAGCAGCTCGCTTCAACTGGGGCTCCTGGCACCGAGATGCCAGCACCCCCTGCTTCCCGTTTCAAGCAACCACAGCTGCTCGCTTCAACCGGGGCTCCTGGCACCGAGATGCCAGCGCCCTCTGGCGCCTATTTCCAGCAACCACAGCAGATTGCTTCAACCAGGGCTCCTGCCACTGGGATGCCAGCGCCCTCTGCTTCCTGTTTCCATCAACAACAGCACCTCGCTTCAACCAAGTCTCCTGGCACCAAGATGCCAGTGCCCTCTGCCGCCTAATTCCAGCAACCACAGCACCTCGCTTCAACCAAGTCTCCTGGCACCAAGATGCCAGTGCCCTCTGCCGCCTAATTCCAGCAACCACAGCACCTCGCTTCAACCGGGGCTCCTGGCACCGGGTGCCAGCACCCTATGCCGGGATGCAGGGAGCTTCCATCTCCCAGCTCCATCAGTCCCAGCAGCTCATGTCGGCTGGGGTCGTCAGCACCGGGATGCCGGCACCCGTTCTTCCCCCTCAACAGGCAACCACTAATTTCACTTTATACACAGCTACCCACACTGGGCCGCACAAAAAACCAAACGAGAGCTTCAGCCTTCTCTCGCCTGTTGTCGGCAGCTCCACCAGCACCCATACCTCCAGAACAGATGTCATCTACCCCTTCTGTCATCTTCCCGTAATCAACGGCGTATATAAGAAAGGCAGGCCCGTCATGCACCAAGGAGGTTTTTCGATTTGCAACGGCTTCAACAGTACCGGATGCACCGTGTCCCAGTGCCGCTTCCTCCACGTTTACTCCTTCTGCAGCGGGGGCCACGCCCACCCCGAATGCCTGTACAACCTACCTCGCCAAAGCTAGTTTCTCATAAAGGACTTGAAGAAGGTCTTCACCCCGGACTCCACACAATCATCTATCTCTTTTGAAATCAAAAATCTTCAGTCGACCATAACCGAGCCAGATTCAGTTGACCGCACGCTCGCTAAGGAAGTTAAGGAAGGTCCAGGAACAGACCAGTGCTCTTAAAGTCCTCCCTATTCACCCCGACTTCTGCCGTTTCTTCAGCATCCATTGGCGTGGTATATATTACTTCGCCGTTAGGCTCACCTTTGGTCGCAAAGCAGCCTAAACTCTTCGACACCCCACCTGAAGCCCTCAGCTGGATCCAGTCTAACAATTTCCCCCCACCACATCGCCACCCACTTCCGGCCTGATTACCCTGACTTCAGTCTTCTCCAACCTCTGGGTCCCATCGTCGCAGAGAAAACAGAGGGCCCCTCCACATCCCTTGAGTTTCTCGGAATCATTCTTGACACTAACAAGTTTTAGACTTCATTCCCGGTCGGAAAGCTCAGCGGAACCTTCTTCTGCGCCCAGCGCCCCACCAAACGTCAACTTCTGTCCCTTCCGTCCCATCACTCTTGACCTCCATCTCCCTGGATAGCTCGAGCCTTGCTGAAATCTGTCCGTGACTCAACCCTATCACCAATTGGAACGGAATCACTTTCTTTTACGATGACCAACCAACTAACCCACATGACATCCATCTGTACAGCGATGCTGCTCCTTAGGCCGGTTTTGGGGGTTTCTACAAAGGAAGATGGCTTGTGGCAGAATCGCCCCCGAAGCTCGCTAATGAATGCCAGAAGTTCAGAAGCTTGGCACCTCACGCAGATACCTTCCCTACGCCAGTTGGGCGTCGACATTCAACTCGTAAATCCTGCGCTTATACCCCTGATAAGCGACTACCAGAGCTCCACCATCAACAACCTATCACCCTCGACCCTCTCTTCCTACTGGACAGCTTGGAAAGCTTCCATTACTTTCACGACCAATACAACACAACCTTTCCGTCATTAGATCTCATCACCACGACTTCTTTCAGTACTTACGCCCATTCCTCATGACAAATCACGCACCACCAAGCTTACCTTAGCAGTATCAGCTTCTTTCCAAGACAATAACCGGCTGTTCGTTAACAGTTCGTTAAGCCCTCGCCGTCTTCCTCTTAATGCCAACTTGCCGTTAATCTGCCTCCACACAATCCGTTCCGGGTACGGCACTCCTCAAGTCGCCCAAACCCTGGAAGCCATGTTCTTGCTTGCCTTTTGGCTTCCTCAGATGCTCCAAATTCACCTCCTCAACCATTCACTTCGACTCAAGCTGTCATGCTTGCATTTCTGACTTGTCTCGCTTTTCAGACGACACTATGGTGTTCCACTTAAAGCAAACCAAAACCAATCAATTTGGTCCGCCTACACCCGTCTTCTTCTTCAAGGTCCAATCACCACTGAATCCCTTCGAAACCCTCGCAAATTTCTTGCAATTCCGTAAATCTCACAACAACGACAGATCCTCTTTTCATCTCAAAGATCTCAGATCCGCTCAATCTCTTCTCAAGTAATTGGAGGTTTTTGGGGGTCCGTCGCTGCCCGGGAGCGGCGGCGGATTCTCTACAAGAATCCCCACAACGCACTCGAAGAACTCAAAAGAACCAAGATCTTCGACACTTCGTTTTCCTTTGTCACTAATAAATCCTGTGAATTGAAGCTTAATTAGCGAAGTTTCAGGAGCAGGACCACACCTCAACAGCGCCAACTTCCGCATTTCTATAAATAACCACCTGACCCTCTCATCTGCTTCGCTCTCGTATTCTGCACCCCTCCCCCCCACCCCATTTCTCTCTGTCTGTTTCTTCTTTCTCTCCTCTCCTTCGTAGGTCCATGAGGGGGTCCGTCGCTGCCCGGGAGCGGCGGCGGATTCTCTACAAGAATCCCCACAACGCACTCGAAGAACTCAAAAGAACCAAGATCTTCGACACTTCGTTTTCCTTTGTCACTAATAAATCCTTAAACGCATCTCGTTGATGGTGTGGTCCTTGCTAGTGAAATGTAATAATGAGCCCGAGACCGATTTAAACCCGACAACTGTTTAATACGTGGGCTGTTATAACTGCCATTCTCGACTACAATTGCGAGTTGTTTGAACTACAGAAATCTTAATGAATAATGGAACAAGTGCCGCACTTAATGCACTTGACAAAGCCGAGAAATGTTATTATCACGGCCCACGACTTGTTTAACATGGGTCCACAACTCCGACTTTCCTCCAAACTTGCTCAAAGTTAATTCTACTGTTTTTATTTTTTTCTTTACATCTTCATGCTCCATGTTGCACTTAAGCTACACAATCAGTGATGCCGGTAACGCGTTACTAGTTTTGTCATTTTCCTTAGTAAAAAATATATATTTTTGCTTTCTTCTTGCGTCTCGGGGAGTGACGTCACGTACGCGAGAAGTCATGTTTTCCAGCATGAGGACACTCACGTGTCAAACCACGCAGAGACACAAATGCAAACAACAATGGAGGGAGGAGAGAGATGCGCGTTTTCTAGCTGGAAATACAGTCATTATTTTGAGTGAATAAAAAACAAAACACAAATGTTTGATCAATGGACCGGCCCGGCCGAAGACAGTGGCCTGTTGCAGCCTTTACACAAACTGTCCGCGACTCACAGCAAGTACTAACGGCTGCGGCCGGCTGCAATACTAAAGTCTGCGGCTGGAGGCGGGGCTTGACCGGCTGGACATCAAGCCCCGCCCATGACACGCACGTCACACGCCAAGCTCTGCCTAGAGTGCACTACGTAATCGTGGTTGGTTCAGGGACAGTCGGGGTTTCGGAAACTCGGTAGAAACAGCGCCTGGATGGAGGATTTTTCCCTACTGCTGTACATTTACTAAACGACTATTTGACTGAGGATTGATCTAAAATTTTAATAAAACTTTAGTGAACATAAAAACTATGCAGTGACATATTGTGTTTTTGCTATTAACAAATATGTTTGTCATTGTTTATGTCATTAACAGAAACCTGAGAACAGCAAAATGCAGAGAAGTGAGTGATTATTTTATAGGCAACATAAATGATCATGTAGGCATCATCAATCAGCAGATTGTACAACAATCAAAGAAAGCATTATGTAATTGTCCTATCTTCTAATGATGTAGGTATGCATCAGTCTAAAAAAACATACCTTGGAAAACTTTTTTTAACCACTTCTCACCTATACAGCGTCATGTCCTGTATTGATGTGTCATAGCCTTTGTTACTGTATGTGCCCGTTTGTGTGGAGTGTATTTTGGGACTTGTTCAGCTAATCAAGGGCAGTGGTTCTCAGCTGACTGGTTAAGTAAGTAAAAAAGTGCTACCCTTTTCATGGAATATCATGATGATAGATGATTGAAAAAACGCCAGTGATAGAAAATAATGCAAATCATTACCATAGGAATGTTTCTATTATTTCGCAAAAAATGAATAGAAACTTCAGATCAAACTATGAAATCTGTTAGCAGTAGGTCAGGCAGAATATATATATATATATATATATATATATATATGTGTGTATATATATATATATATATATATATATATATATACACACATATATATAATATGGGTGCAGCATTCAAGCAGACCAAGCTATTTCCCTGTAAAAAAAAAAAGAAAAAAAGTACAATTATTATCGATCCTGCAGTGAAGAAAGGGGAGATGTCCACCACTGCCTTTTTTTCATGATCCATGAAGATGTTATGAAGTGGATGATCCTGGTGGTTGTTCTGAATGGCCTCCCACATCTTCAGTGTTCATCTCTCCACCACCAAGTAGTTTACCCTGCTGCCTTGCATGCTTGTGTCTGATGCCACCTCGCCAGCAGAATGGAAAAAAAAAACGACAATCTTGCCACCACAGACTGATAAATCATCTGCAGCATCTTACTACAGATAAATTGAATCAAGGACTCAAGAAAATAGTTTTCATTTATTAACCTTTCTCTTGTGTTCCACATATAGCTTCTTTTGCACACATGCCCATAACTTTCACACATCCCCCCAAATCCTTCTTCTCATTAGCATGAACACATCACATTCAGGGGTTGTTCCTTGTGCTGGGACATTCTGAAAAAATAAAAATAAAAAAAAAATATATATATATATATATATACATACAATAATTTGATTACATACAAATTACATTATTTAAATAAATTAAATAGTAAAATTTAAATACATAGCACATTTCACAGGGCATATCAAATTTAAAAACAGCCCTGACTTTTTTATTAACAAATGCCCATGGTCCAGGTAGTAGTTGTGCTGCAACTGATCTACGAAAAAACATAAAGCAACACACAACACACCATGAAATAAAAAAACTAGGAAACACTATTCAAGGCCTTATGTTAGGATGTGACATGATATTTGTGGGCAATATTTTAAACACAGGACTCCAAACTTGGTCTTCCATTTCTTAATTTTGGAACAAGATAAGATAACAGTGATAACAGAAATTCAATTGTCTTGCAGCTCATCTACCATTTGCAAGGGAATTAAAAAGCCTGATGGCTTTGGGTATGACGGAAGTATGAATCTCTGTGTCATGCAACAAAGAAAGAGGAGCCACCCACAGCTGTTTTTTTTTGTCAATCAAGATGTTTGTTATGAAATGGTTGATCTAAGATGTAAGAGTAGCTTCTCCCAGCCTCAGTGTACATCTCCACTGCATTACCAGTGAATCCATCACAGACAATTGATGGAATGCTCCAGTTATTATTGTAAGTGCCTCAGGATTTTTGTCTGTATCCTAGCAATAACTTAATAGAGTACATGGAACCTCAGCATTACATATGGATAGATATTTACAGGTTTTGAATAAATTAGCATCTGCAATGACTATTGAAAAACATATGGCCTCTACCTGTTTAAAACATCACGTTTCATATCGAGAAATCAGCAGTTTGTCGTAAAGCAGCAACGGAAGAATGTATTTTGTGTGAAGACCGCTCTACGGACTACAAATCGGGTGTCCCACAAAAAATACGCCACCAACTGACATGGGAAAGGGCGGCATTTGGTGTGTGACGTCACCTACGCGACTTGTAGTCTTTCTGGTTACGGATTCTTCTAAATTTTATTTTACAATAGTTTTACAACAAACTGTTGATTTCTCGGCATGAAACATCATGTTTTAAACAGGTAGAGGTCATATTTTTTTCTCATGGCACAATTCAATCGGATCATGAAATAAAACTTTGACTCCCGTTCACTTACATGGAGCCTTTTTCCGAGTTAAGGTCCCATAGTGACCGTAACTTCCTGCCTCTGCTTAGGCTAAAATGCTAACGCTACCGTCACGTAGGATCTCTCTCTCTCTCTCTCTCTCTCTCACACACACACACACACACACACACAGCTATATAAATTACAACAACACTAATGCTAATGCTCCCGTGGCGTAGGATATCACACGTGCTGAATGCTGACCATTAAAATGCCAAAATACCCAAACGTTTAACAACAATATACACCAACAAATGCGCTGTGAGATGTGAATAAAGTTGTTCATTCATTGTATTAATTGTAGCAACGTAATTTCACTCACCGACATCACTTTCCAACAGAATTTCTCCTTTCTCCAGTTTCGCCGGGGTGGACTAACTTTGAGGGTGATTCCGTGAGGGCAGGGCTTGACCGTCCCGCCGCAGACGTTGGTATTGCAGCCGGCCGCAGCTGTTATCAACTCACTCACAGCGAGAGTGGGTTCACTTGATTACCAACCTGGCATAGCTGGTGTTGCATCAGCGGGTGGAGTTTGCCATCAAATTAATGTAAAATAAGCACATCGGTATACGCCGGGGTAGATTAATCAAGTGGACCTAACATGTCCCCTGTCCGTAGTGGATGTTATGCCTATGACACCGAATATACCGACATGGCCAAAATGACGTCGGTTATCGTCGTAAATTTCGGTATCGATAAGTTTTTCGGTTTATCGCCCAGGCCTAACAGATATAACATTGTGAATGGTGCTTGGCAATTGCTTCTCAACAGCGAGATACCTTCTCATAAAGCTTGTTTTGGAGAATTTGTTTTGTTCAAGAGTTCATTTTGCATATACATGACACAAGACATTATGCACAGAACATATGTAATGAAATACATACCAGCTGAGACTGTCTGTGAAGCAGTCTCTGGAGCAAAGGTCACCTCTGGATTAGGGTGCGAAATCTTACGACGGCGTTCAGCTGTTATGCAGAAAACAACAAACATCTCTTAAAGCAGCATATTTGTCTAACACTTTTATTTGTTTTCAAAGTACCTGTACACAATCTACATTTATACTATCTATATTACACTATTAGTTGATAAATAGAGAACCTTACTGTACAACTTTTCTATTTTATTTTTTGGGTGGGGTTCTTTTGGAAAAGTAACTCATGTGAGCCAAATCATGCGTTTCTTTTTTCAGGATTTGAGATCTATCAGCGATGGCACATTGATCTGACCTGGTGTCATTTCGCTTAAAATTTTGATAATGAATTGAAAATGCTGGTGTACTTAACATAGCTATGGGCAAGTGATATTGCTGTGATCAGTTAGAAACCAAACCTGTAGATCATCATGAGGACTTTTAAACAGAAATAAATGCTTGCGCTTTTCAGGTACACAAAGATACTTTACAGGTCAAAACAGAAATATTAAAACAACACACGAAAAATATAAAGAAAGAGACAAGTTATAAAAGCGAGTTTGAGTGTTTTGAAGGTATTGAGGTCTCTACAGTCTCTGCTGTTTTTGGGGAGGGTGTTCCACTGCGAACCACGGCTGGCTTGACCGCAGTGGAGTACCAGACTGACAAGGCTCTGTCGCCCCAGGTTGGGTGCTTGGTTCTGTGTGGTGGAGTAGGGAAGTTTGCGCCAGAGAAACAGAGGGTACAGGACAGGTTGTGACGGTGGAGCAGATCGGTAAGGTAGGGGGGCGCCTGGTTGTGGAGGGCTTTGTGAGTATTTTGAACTGAATCCGTTGAGGGATGGGGAGCAGTGTTGGGGCTTGTTACTCAAAAAAGTAATATATTACACATTACTCTCAAAAATAGTAATGACTTACATTACATGATTACTCCCTGAAGAAAGTAATTAGTTACATTACTCGTTACATTCATGTTGCTCCACGGTTCCTTAGCAACAAGCTTTGTGTGTGTGCGTGCTGTCTCTGTAGGTGCTTCGTTAAGTTTGAGGTAGAGAGCAGCGGTGGAGAGAAGTTTCCAACACGGACAAAGTGTGCACCTTACAGTCAAGTTATTTTCCTTACCTTCAACAAATTCAAAGTAATGTTTGTATCTCCAACTGTCAAAAGTGGCTTTACGCAGCGGGGGGACTTCAGGCAAGTCGCATGCAGCAGCATGTTCTGCTCGTGTTGTTGACGCTGCCATTGTTATCCCATCTCCCCTTGCGGGTGGCAACTAACCAATCGGTGATGCTTCGTGCCAAACCCCAACCAATCACTGTTCCATTATCGACAGCCCCCGCCCCTTGTGTGTGATGCGTGCAACTAGCAATGTAACGTAAGGAACAAGCTTGGCGAACTGTAATGTGATTACTACATTCAGAACAGTAATGCCTTACACTACGCGTTACTGAAAAAAGTAATGTGATTACAGTAACAGTTACACCAAAGTCCTTCTAGGCAAGTCATGCCACTCGGCGGCCATCTTGGCGACACCTCAAAAAGCCCAAAGAGACCAGACCCCTATCTAAATGAATGGAGGCATGGTCAAATCCACCCTTTAACGTGATAGCAGGACGGAAAAAACATACAGACATGCTCGCCAGTGAAATAAGATACACATAAAAACCAAAAAACATCGACTTTACCGAAGAAATTATGTTTAAAACGCTCTTTTCCTACAGGGAGAACTCCACTGCCCATGCGCGCGGATTTACGACACCGACGTCAATCGTACGGCTGAATCTGTGCCGGCTGCTGTGCTCTGGGGCTGTGTCCGAAATCACCCACTCATTCCCTACTCCCTAGTCACTACATAGTGAGTCCAACAACGGCAGAAAGAAAAACGGACTTTTGGACACTACTCCAGTGCCGTTAATGACTCTACCAGAGACGTTCTCGCTGTCGTAAAAACTACTTGTGCACATGCGCTGGTGAAACAACATGATTGGGCTATAATTTTCCCGGTTCGGCTGTGACAACGCAGGTGATTGGCTGTTGGTGAAAGGGGCGGGATATGCGCCATCTTTGGCGTCGCAGATTTCCCCATTCAAAATGATCAGAGTGATCTGTCTCTTGTCAGAAGAGTTGAGATCCATCTACTCCTGGCTGAGAGAAATCAGTATGCACACACACACACAGCTGCAGCCACCCACACACACACACACACACACACACACTCACAACATACAATCCTGCCAGACACCAGACATCAATATATAATCCTGAAATGATTCTATGATATGTTAAAGCTTGGCCTGCTGCATTATGTTTGCCATATATTCATTTGATAAAAAGAATATTATTATAGTCATCTTTAAAAAATCATCATGAATGAAATGTTGAATAAGGAAGTAAGAGAGGGAGGGGTACATGTTGCCTGTGTAAAATAGGGAACTGCACTCAGTTTGTCACTCTGTCTCTGATGATCAGAGTGAGAGTTAAATACTGAATTTGCAAAGTAAAAGAAATGTGTAAGGTGTGATTATGGCTTTAATTTGGTATTAATTAATTAATCAAATGTATTAAGAATGTTAGCAAAGTAATGAAGGGAATGCTGAAGCATTAAAAGTAAAGTAAGGAAGGGCAAAGGTGGTTGCTAGCGAGAATGAGGAAGTGGTACAATTTGTGGTTAGGGAAAGCACTCACTTGCACTGATCACAGTATGAATGACCTGATAAACTGGAACATGTAAAACTGTTTAACTTGCTTGTGATTGTGGTGGAAAAGTGTGTAATGTGATTAAAACCAATGTGTTAAAGTTTAGAAAGCTAATGATAAATCAGTAAAAAGATGTTGAGCTGAGGTCATGATGAAATGTTAAAAAACTGGTTGGGCTGACATAAGGCCGAGAGGATGCGTCAGAACCTGATCACGCGTGGGTCACGGGCACAGATCGTGACCAGCGCATGTTAAGGTATTACGAAATCTTAATCAAGACGTGATCAGCCAGTGGATGGAGAGATGTTGATAAATTGCCCAAATATGGGCAAGTCTAAGCCAACCTCTGAAGTGAAGGGGTATAAGACCAACGGAGCGTGGACAAAAGTCCGTTCTTCCACTCGCTCCAGCCTTGAGACAACACCTGAGACGGATTACGTGAACACGCCTGGACATCGCAAAAAGGATTACAAGAAATCTTCAGCAGCAACACACCAAGGGAATAATTACACGGATTAACCATTTTCGTCAACCAGCTGTGGAGTATAATTTGGAGCACAACGGATTACCCTTTTTTTACCAACAAGCTGTGGATTATAATTTGGAGCACAACGGATTAACCATTTTTGCCAACAAGCTGTGGATTACAATTTGATTTTGGAATACTTTTATTTATTATTTACAAGGTTTAGATTTTAGAAATATTTTTGGATAATGATTGATTGTAATTGAAATGAGTATTGAGCTGTATGCTTTGCCCTTGCTAAAGTCTATGCAATAAAACCAACATAATATAGTTAAAGTTAAAGTAGTGGACATTGATTTTATGTCTCTTTGATGGAAGTAAAAGTCAGGTGTTAAGTGTGCATAACATATTAAGGGTTCTTAAAGGTTACTCTAGCCAGCCAAATTGAAACAATCCCTTAGGGTTTACCAAAAGCCCTTAAAATCAAACCTAGCACCATACCAAGAGCCCAGATCATTTAGAGGAGAGCTGTCATTAACGGGCCTGGCTGGTGGCTGTATCTGACTCAAGGGCTATTCATGTCAGGTGCCAGACCAGAGGAAGCAGGGTAGACGTTCGGATTCAGGCAGTTAGAAGCTAGGCGAGTCTCCTCATTACCAGCTTAAAATCCCTATTTAAAATTCCCACTTTTTAGCAACCTTTTATAGGTTATAGGGATCTAACCCTTTATAACGGAGAGCTGGTCGAGTACCTCCTGGACAGGGGTAAAGCTCGGGATCTAACAGGTGGCGCCCAACGTGAATAAAGAACTCCAGCGGAGAGACAGCCGCTGCTCTGAGAGACGCCCCGAGACAGGCGTGCAACGCAGAAAGTTTCTGCCGAACGCCGGTGACAGGGGGATCCGCCATTGAAGGGGGATTTCCAGGCAACCAGCCAGAGAGAGCTGAGTCACCAGACCAACAAAAGCCTGCAGGAAGCGGGCGTGGTAGCTGACGCAGGTCGAAGGACACAGAGCCAGGTCCGGTCGACGGTGCAGAATAGCCCAGCAGTCTGCCGATCATCCCGGACTCAGTGCGCAAAGAGAGGCTTTGGGAGGCAGACGACTCAAGACGACAAAGACACGACATGGCTGAGGCAAGGCAGCCAAGTGAGATGCCGGACCCGGGGACCCTGGACTCGGTCGAGGAGAGGGTCGAGGGTGCCGGGGCAGCAGGAGCAACCCACAGGCTCCCCTGCAGCGTGATCCTCAGGGGAGGCGGAGTCAGCACCTGGGAGCCAACAGTCCTCCGCTATCTCAAGGGAGGTAATCCGAGCGAGGACGAAGACACCCTTGAGAGAGAGGTGGAGCAAGCTCACGAGCGGAATGAGGTGTACTACTCGGAGCAGCTCGTGAGTGACCAGGTGGTAACAGTTCTGGGGAATCCTGAGCAGCCAAAGACAAAGAAGGACGCACAAGACTGGGTGCGGTGGTGGCTCGAGGTGCTGAGAGAATGGCCACATGGCAGGATAACTACAGTAGTGAGCCCATCTGAAGAATATGATCCCATAATAAAAATATTGACTGGTGAAGTGGGGATAGACCCAGTGCTGGTGATCCCTGAAGCCAGAGCTGCCAAACGGTATAAAGAACTTTTGCCCCTGCTAGGACAGCTACAAGCCTTCAAGCAGGGATCCCTGGAGACAAGTCTGGGGAGGACGAGGAACACAGCGTCGCCGAGAGTCTGCGGACGGGCATCGGATCGGCCACAGACAGTGGTTCAGCCTCCGATGACGGCGATGGCAACGGAGGCGATCAGGAGCAGGTGGCAGGGGAGGTGGCATCAAGCACTAACTCAAGGTCTGCCACTCCAGAACCCCTGGCGCTTCCAGAGGCCCTGAGGACAGTGGTGACACCTGCTGTCCAGCGGCTGACCTCGCAGTTTGAGAAACTGAGCGAGATGGAGCCAGAGGGGAGCCGACAGAGAGGGAAGTGCCTGGAGGACGGGAACGGGTTCCTGAAGGTGGATTGTATCGGAGCTGAATCAGGGGCAAGAAAGAAACATCTGAACCAGCAGTCTCCGCGCTTTAAAAGCGGGCTGCTGAAAGACGAACTGAATAAGCTTCCGCTTAAAATTAACCCTAACCTGCTTAAAGTTGAAGCTGGGGGTTACCTGGTTGAGGGGAGGCGAACGCCTGAGGCCAGGGGACATAAGCGGAAAGAAATGACCAACGAGCACCCGGGGCACTTTCCGCCTGGATTAGAGGAACTAGCCCCTAAGCTGCGGCCTATCCCTGAGGGGGCTCGTAGAATCTCCGACATGTCAGGGCTGGGGGTTTACCACTGGATAGGTAGCCCCTGGGAGATTAGCGGGGATGGATTGATGGGTTTTACTAACCAAAACCTAAAGATTCGGAACAATAAGTTCCGGAAAGAACTGATGGAAAAAGCTGGGGTGGAGTACTGGGAAGAGACCAGAGACCAGCTGAGTCTCCGCCGGAACGAGCCATGGGCCCCGGGGAAGATAGTGGTAACGAGTGGAGCACAGCTGTGCTACTATGCGGTGATACACCTGCCGATTGATCAGTACCCAGGGCCAGCAGACCTGCAAGGATACCAAGCAGAGATGCTGACCACACTGGAGAGGGGACTAGCAAAGGCAGGCGGCCTGGGCTGCTGCAGGGTGGTCATTTGTGTCGATGGACTGAGATCTAATGATTTGCCGTGGGAGGAGGCGGAAAAAGCGGCCACGGCAGTCCTGAGGCTGCAAATGCTGATGCCTACTCTACACCTCGCCCGCATGTAGATTGTGGTCACCACTTCCTCTACGCAGCACCAGGACCGCAAAACCAGGGTCTTGGCGACAATGAGGAAAGAAGAAGGGTTGAGAGGTGAGGACAAAAGCAGACGAGCGAGGGAACCATCGACTGAAGGCGAGAAGCAGGTGAGTCTGCAATCCACGCCACAGGCAGAGAGAAATACACCGCCGGAAAGAACTGACAGCGACACCCAGACCATCCACTCCCTCCCAGGAGAGGGAGTGGCTGGAGGCCAGCCATCTACAGGACGAGGAGCGACGTCAATCCAGCACATCGAGCTCAAAACCTGAGGAAAAGAGGCCTCCGCGGTCCCAGGGAGGGACCCCAGCAGCTCCAGGAGACGATGGTGGCAGTTCAGGGGTAGAGGAGGACCACGCCGATGACAACGTGAGTGTTCTGTCCTTTGCGGGGCAGCGCCCGACGGTGCTGAAGGACCTGAAAGTAGACAGACGCAGGGGAGAGAAGAAGGAGGTGGAGATCGTCAACATGCGCTGCACCACTGAAAAGATGGCCAGGGACCGGAGCTGGGGGATGGTGACGACCAGAGATGGGAGACAGGCCTATGCTCCAGAAATCGGGCAGACAAACTACGATCTCCCGGAGATATGGCTCGGCAGGCTGGATGAGATGCAGACCCTGAAGGTGAAAGCTACAGTGGGAGAGTGGGCTAACATACTGATGACGCCAACCTACCCGTAGTTGGCCGCCTGCAGAGTCTTGACAAGCAAGTTCAGAACCGCGTATCTTGCCATCACTCATGATGTCATGCTGAGAAGGATGAAGAAAGCGGCCTACAAGTTTGCGCAGCTGACCTTCCAGGAGATGGGGCAAGATGTCTCAGATGACCCGGAGGAAGGGGCCCAGCTGCCCCAACCACTCCAGCAACAGCAGGCGCCTGTAGTCCAAAAGGCCGGTCCAGACCCGGACCTGGTTAAGGTCAGAACGGATGGACAGGACTTTGCAGAGTTTAAAAAACTGAAGGCGCTGGTACTTGGAAAAAGGCCGGAGGAAGGCTTAAGGGCATATATGAAGGACGTGTGGAAACTGGTGGAAAGCAGCACTGAGAACGAGGATGCACAAAGGTTATGGATAACACACGTAACCAGCCATCCAGTGGACAGAAAGGAGCCACCACGGAGCCACTACGAGCGGCTGGTCCTCGAGGACATTAATGACGAAGACGCTTACTTGGCAAAAGCACGAACTGGGATACATCAGGGTAAGACGCTGTCCCAGATTTGGCATGAGATGAAGCAGGTGGTGGTTCCAGCGAGGTACGTGAAGGCCCTGAGGATGGTGACGGAAGGGAGGCGGGGCGAAGTGAACTTTATAAAGATGCCAGCTGACACTACAGTCCCACAAATAGACCATGCAGTGAGGAGTTGGGACCTAGAGCATCAGCACTAGGAGAAAAAGAGGAAGAAGGAAGTTAAGCCATCAGCCAAAACCACAGAGAGGCCAAACCAGGCCATCCCCCACCCCCGCAGTATAAAGCACCATCTTCACAGCTGAGTAAGCAGGAGACAGAGAGGGCAGCGGCCAGCCAACCGAGTCAGCCGCAGCAGAGGTCTAAGCCAACACCCGTGCAGAGGGAGGGCTACATACCCGCAGAGGAATACAGGAAGCTGACGCCGGAAGGAAGAAAGGCCCTCTATGAGTCCCGCAACGCAGCAGCGATGGGGCCGAGGAAGTAATGGCCAGAAAGGTGCGGGTCACCCTTGAAAATGCCTACTGGGTGGGGGATGAAATCTACGCGACGGTGGAGGCCACCCCCTACCTGGTTGACACAGGGGCAGAGGTGTCAATGACCCGCAGAAGCCTTGAGACAGCAGGGCACCTTGCAGTCCAGCTTGCCAACAGGGCTGTTGATAAAATGCCATATGGCATATGGCATATGGAAGGAGATTATATGGCGTATAATCTCATTACAATAAAAGATTTGGAAGAATTGAGCAAAGTAAGTAGAGTTCGAGGCTCGTGGAGGAGGAAGCTGGACAAATTGCGGACTAGGCTGATCCACGTTGGACCAACTGGAGGTGATGGATTACCTGAGAGCTGGTACAAAGAGGTGGACATCCCTGTGGAGACTGAGCAGAGGGTGCAAGAAAGCGACTTCTCTCCGGCTGGGAAGGAGAAGCTGCGGTGGATGATTTCACATGCTAGCGTTGCTCGATTCAAGAACGATTGTGGGGATTTAGGAAGTAACTATGTTCACACCATTGAAGGGGGAGTCCACCCACCAGTACGACAATATCCTTTGAATCCTGAGGCTGTCGCAGAGATGGATATGATCGTGAGGGAATTAAACATCCTTGGGATTATCAGAGAGGAACCAAATCCAGTCACCAACAGCCCGATCCAGGCAGTAAAAAAGCCTGAGGCGACAGGAGGGGGTTGGAGACCTGTGATCAATTTCAAGGCTCTCAATCGACGAACTGTTGCAAACAGAGCAAGTCTGATCAATCCTCAGGGTGCTTTGAAAACTCTGCAGGTAAAGAAGTTCAAGTCTTGCATAGATCTAGCAAACGGATTCTTTTCCCTGAGACTATCCAAACAATCACAAGGGAAGACAGCCTTCACCCACAGAGGAAGGGCGTACGTGTGGCAAAGGTTGCCGCAGGGGTATAAGAACTCCCCAAACGTCTTTCAGTCAGCGGTGATGGACGTTCTGAGCGGCCTGGAGATGACAATCTACATCGATGATGTGTTCATCGCCGACGACACCGAGGACGAACACCTGGAGAAGCTGCAAAAGGTGATGGAAAGGATAACGACCTCAGGACTGAAGCTGAACCTAAAGAAATGCCAGTTTGGACAATTCCAAGTGACCTATCTGGGGTTCCAGGTCTCGATGGACTTGGGGCTCTCAGAAGCTTATCGAGAAAAGGTGGGACAGATCAGCCCACCTACATCAGAAAATGACTTACAGAAAATATTGGGATTATGTAACTATGTGAGAGACCACGTCCCCAGCTACCAGAAGTATGCCAGGCCCCTGTACGCCTGCCTTAAAAAGAAAGAGGAAGATGGAAACGGTGGGCCTAGGAAGAACTGGGAATGGTCGGCTACAGACCAGGACAACCTGGAGAAGTTGCAGGCTGCCATTCAGGCCGCCGTGAGGTTGGAGCCGAGAAGCCTTACCAGTAGGCTGGTGGCCGAGGTCAGCTGTGAGGACGACGACGTGGTGCTGCGGGTGAGCAACGAGGAGGGGGGAATGGTGACCTTGTGGAGCTATACCTTATCAACGGTGGAAAGGAAATATCCACCGGAAGAAAAGGAGCTAGCAGTCCTGGCCAAGTCCTGAAGGAGCTGGCCCAAGGCCAGGGGATCAGGGTCATCACCCAGAGTCAAGTCCACCGGTACCTCAGGAAAGGTACAGTTGAAAGCACCAAGGCGACGAACACAAGATGGGGACGGTGGGAGGATATCCTGCTGGACCCTGACCTAGATATCGGCCCAACTAAGCCACCGAGCAAAAGACCGCAGAGGATGGACCCCGCAGAGGTGAAACCTTATGAATGGGCGTTGTATACAGACGGATCCAGGAAGGGTCGGGATGATACAGCCCACTGGGGATTTATCCTCAAGCACAACGGGAAGGAATGTTTCAGGCAGAGGGGTCGAGCTACCGGCAGTGCACAGGCGGGAGAGGTAGCCGCAATTCTGGAGGGGTTGCTGGAGCTGGAGAAGAGGAAGGTAAAGAGGGCTGAGATAATAACAGACAGCTACTATTGTGCACATGCCTTGAATGAGGACCTCACCATTTGGGAAGAGAATGGGTTTGAGGGGGCAAAGGGTAAGGTAATAGCCCACCAAGACTTATGGAAAAAAATAGCCGAGTTACGGCTGAATATGGACCTGAACGTGGTGCACCAGAGAGCCCACGTGAAGGAAGGAGCTCACTGGCGGGAAAACGACGAAGTGGACCGCTACGTGCAGCAGAGAAAGATCGTCTTTGTCGGAATTGAGGAGTGGGATGAGTCACCCAGAGGAAGGGTGGTCCCAAAAGTGTCCATGCAGGAAGTGGTGCAGGCTGTGCATGCATCGTTAGGGCATGCTGGCACCTTACCCACATGGAAGGAGATGGAAAAGCAGCAACTCTGGATTCCAGGGAGCCGTGTCCGTCGTGTTCTCAAAGATTGCGAAGTATGTGGGAAGTACAACGCAGGGCGCCGAGGACGACGGGTGGATGGCTTGACCATAAAGAGCACCGTCCCATGGGGATCAGTCTGCATGGATGTGGCTGGCCCCCTGGGAGTGACAGGGAAGAAAGGTGAGAAATACCTCCTGGTGCTAGTAGATTCAATGTCAGGATATGTGGTGGTTAAACCAGTACGAAAGGCTAATGGAAACAGTGTCATTAGCATGCTGGACCAGGTCTGCAGTAACCTTGGAGTGCCCAAGGAGCTGCGAACAGACAACGGTACTCACTTTCGTAATGCCCAGGTGGACCAGTGGTGTCAGCGTGAGGGAGTAATGAGAGTCTACTCGCCACCCTACACCCCTCAAGCTAACGGGGTAGTAGAACGAACCATTGGTTTGGTAAAGAACTGGTTGGGCAAGAATGCAAATTCCAAAGAATGGCGTATGCAGGCAGTGGAGGTTGGGCGAGCCTTGAATGACAGACATCGGGTGGAAAGGCCCTCCCCAGCGGAGGAACTGAATCATCGTTCATTCACGTCACTCGAGGTGGGGCGGGGCTCTGGAGATAAAAACAAGGCTCCAGACCCGAAGGTCTCATTTCAAGTTGGACAACGCGTGTGGGTCAAGGCACGTGACCACCCCACCGGTACAGCAGTAAAAGCAAAGTATGAAGCATCTGACATTGTGAAGCAGATACTGGATAGTAATACAGTACTGTTGAAGAAGAAAGGAATCCAGGGGGTGGAGCAGCTTAAGCCAATTCCTAGCTAGAAGAGAACCAGGAATTCAAAATGGCCAGCAGCACACATCACTTGCCACCCTACATCAGACTGGCCACTGTATATGGGGTGGTCACCATGAGGAGAACAACCTCGGGGCTCTGGACAGGCAGAGCCCTGAAGAAATTGGATTATGCCAAAAAGGGATTCCTGTCAGAAGAAAAGGAGGTGTTGGAGTGGAGGGAGATAAAAAAAACTGTTGCGTAGTGTGCTTGAAGCCCACTACATTGACCATCCGATGGGAAGGACCAGGTCATGGGAAACCTGCAAGGCCCGACGGGGCCAAAGGGGAGTTCAGAGGAATGGACTACAAACCTGTTAAAGTCATGGATGCCTACATCTGTGGAATATGTCGAGTTACGAGCCTGCCACGATTGATCATTCTCACTCAGTGGGATCTGAGGGGGACGAGGCATGAACCAGCTGAGTGTGCCTGCCAGTGGGATGGTGAATATGTCCAGTACTGCAGCGGCTGTTCCCTTCTTCTCAGGAGCGGAAGGCTGTTTCAGGTGGGTCAGGCGAGAGGATGGCAGGTGAGGAGATTCCTGGATCCATTGGAGTCATTCAACCATCCTATGGGTGGTGCGATCTTAAGCCAGGGTCCTGCTGCAGGGGACGGGATTCGCCGGAACAAAGCCCTGGGATGTCCCTCCGCTCCGCCACTGTACCCACCCCTGGGGGTGAGTAAACTCAGGGATGGTGGGGATGGGCTGGAGGCAGGACACCGACGCCAGTCCCACTTGGAGGAAGCAGTTCAGGCAGCGTGGCCATACAGTCCCCTCTACGGGCAGGTGGCTACACCTCCGCTGACCACCACCCAGGTCCCACTGGTGATAAGAGTATATCGGGACCTGGCAGGACCGAGGTACACGTCAGGATTGGAGCAAATGCCTGATGACATGAGGAAATTGGCGCAGGAAAATGGATGGGAGGGACCATGGGAGATCACCACCTGGGGGAACCTGATCGACGAGGTTGTTAAAGGCCAGGACACCCTGCTCAGGGATTTACCCGAGGTCCCTCGAGAGGAAGGAGCTAGGGGCACAAACTTGTACTTCTGGACCACTGGGCTTGATGCCTGGGGTAATGCTGGAGCCAGAGCCAGAGAGAAGAGTGCGGAATTCATTGTGACCCCGGAGGCGTGGCATCGTAATGGTGTCATGCAAGCACCTGGCACTCTGGCTGCCACACCCGTAAGGCCGGAACATACCTTGAGGGTAAGAGTGTCAGTACAGATGGTCATGGTCCCATTTCGAGGAGTGTACTCGGTGGGAGTGGACATCAGAGTTATCAAGAACGTGTCAGAACCTGACACGCCAGAGCCTTCCCCGAAAGTACCTGAGAGAGACACCTCATCGGTGTCCGAGAGGAAGCAGAAAGATGGTTTAATTGATCTCACTGCGGAGGAGGTGGTTGATGAGAGTGCCAGCGACATGAGTGCGGCTATAGGGCGGCAACTTGACCAGTCGGAAATGGAGGTTGATGACGCCATGCCTAGGCCATCCTCGGCCGGGAGCACCCCCTGCAGGGATGAGACCGGGCCCTCCTTGCTCGAGGTCCTGGACTTGTCACCAATATCATCGACAGGCTCACCCGTCCAGCTAGAAGATGGGAAAGTTGCCATGGGGGGGTCAGGTCGATGCCGTGATCGCAGCTATAGGAGCACCACCCGACCCAGTGGATATGGAGGTCGACAGCACCGGGCCCGGACCATCGGAACGCGCGCCTGGCGGATTGGGGCCTGCCATCGAAGGACTAGCGCAGTCACGGCAGCAACCAGCAGATCCACCTGTCGACGAAGGAGATGGGGAAGGGGCCGCAAAGAGTCAAGATGGCGGGGCATCCAAGGCTGTGTCATCACCATCTGACCGAAATGTGATGGAGGCTGACAGCTCCCAGCCAGGGCCATCATCAGAGGATGAGTCCATCATCATCATCGATGCCCAGTGTCTGTCACCAATACCGGAGACGGACTCACCTGGTGGCTCAGACGAGGCCGGTGAATGCATCTGGATCGACTAGGACGCCGCCAGCAATGCCTGATCTCAAGAAGGGGGTGTCAGAAGAGTTGAGATCCATCTACTCCTGGCTGAGAGATATCAGTATGCACACACACACACAGCTGCAGCCACCCACACACACACACACACTCACAACATACAATCCTGCCAGACACCAGACAGGGGTAAAGCTCGGGATCTAACACTCTACAATAGTAGAACGTCTCTGGTTACACCCAACACTGATGGAGGAGCCAGTGGAGTTTCTGAAGGACAGGCGTTATTTTGTCATGGGTGCGGGTGTGGGTGAGCAGGCGAGCAGCAGAGTTCTGGACAAGTGCTATCAACTAACACAATTCCTGAAAAGTTTGGACTTCAGTCGCCATACACCACTGATTGAATTAAACAACCAAAACCCCACAAATTCAGTATGAACAGTTTTAAGTTATTTGCAACATTAAATGCATTTTTTTCCTAAACACCATCCCCAACCAACAATTTTCCTTTTTTTATGAGCTCTAATTTCTATTGTTCAAGCTCCAACTCCCTGTGCTGCAATACTCTTTCATGGTCAAACTTCAAGAATAGAAGTTCCTTCTGTTTTCAAACGTTAAACCTGCAGGGGTCTCAACAGGAGAAGACATACTGGGTTTAACCAGATCGCCACCAGACAGGATTCCTTTTTCCACCATTTCACTTTTCAAACTGATTTTTAAATTTTCATTCAAAGGCTTATCAGTCACTTCAATATGTGCTCAGCAAGCTTTAATAATTTGTCCTTCGTACATTGCTCCAATACCTCCTATGAAGGTGTCCTAATAAAATCCTCTACTAAAGATCCCATTTTTGTTTACTTACCAAAAAGTATAGGACAGTCAACACCACATTGTCCAACTTCAAAAAAATCTCACCAAAACTAATACCTCAACCCTAGTCTTCGAGTGGCCACTTGCAAGTGGTTATTATACACTCACAATCAGTGGGTAGAAAAGAAACTGGTTAAACCAAGTGACCCTCCAGAAGCCACTCAGGGGTTCCTACTTTCACCACCACACTATCGATGAGAACACAGTGAGTTCCCTAAACAGAACCCGCTGTCTTAACCTACCAAGGGAACAGAACTCCAAAACAAAATGCCATACAAATGACCAGCATTTATGAAAAAAACTAAATATTTAAAGGTTACCACAGGCTGATGCAAACTCTCCTTACAAAACAGCAAGACAACTATCTGTGTGAGTCCCCCATTGAAATTTAACCAAGCCAAAAACCAGTAGTCTATTTAGCTGACAAGTCCCCACTTTGTCATGAACCAGCTCTGGGTCCAGACAAAATATGAGAGACCACACCAGAAGATTTCAATTAACAAAAGAGTGTATTGGTCTAATCTAAACAACTATATACAAAAATAAGATCAAGTTTGTAGGTCAGTATCAGCAGTGGTATTTGAAGTGTATGGGTGTGTGTGTGTGTGTTCATAAGTGTAGTGCAGTGTAGCAAATAACTTTTACTAAATTTAACCAAACAAAAGCCCTGCATGGATGACGTATAGTCAGGTTATATAGGTGAGGTATCTCCTCCTGCCAGGCTGGCTCTACACAGTTTGACTTGGCACTTCAGCCCGGCGCGGCAAGGATTTGCATTTCCATTACAATAATGCTTCCCGCTTGAAAGTGTGGCTCTAACTGATGATGTGCTTGGCTTGTGTAGAGGTCTGAAGAGCAATTGTGAACACCCTTCCTCCCTGCAACACTATTGAAACCCTAACTCCAACCCTACTTTAATTTTATAAAATTAATTTGGTGGCAAAACCTATTCATTCATCTCCTATAAATTCTTCACAATAAAACTCCTGTTATTTTTTTATTTAAAAGCATTTATTATGAAGCAGCAACATCAGGAAATGCTGGGACTTTACTAGCAGTGACTTAACACAACTCCTGAAATACCTGAAGAGGACTTGAGGAAACAGTAAAATACAGAAGATACCTAAAGGTTTGAAGAGTGACACTGTTTTTCTTATTCAACTTCCACTTTAACTGAAATGCTTGTCAGTGTAAAAGAATTTCACTTGTGTGTGAGAGCTTTTTCAGTATGGTATGAGTTTTGTTTCATGTGTTTGTAAAATGATTAGCTGTGTATGCAAGCATTTTACTAGTCTGTGTGTGAGCTTATCACAATACTTTATAAGAGCATTTTATGAGTGTGTTTGAAATACTTTTCACAATACTATATGAGAGCATTGTGTGTGTGTGTGAGCTTTCCATCTGTATATGTGGGGAAATCATTTTTCAGCTGTTTCAGTTGTATGTGAAAAAACCTTTCACTTGTATGAGTGTGTGGTTTTCAGTATAGTATGTAAATTAGTTTGGTATATATGTATGTGAGAGATAATTCTTAATATGTCCCCAACAGCCCCTCATCTGCTGCCACCAGGCTGCCCTGCTGTTGCTCTGCCAACTAGCCTGTTATTTCGACGTAACACTTCCAGAGATAGCGCAGTTGCAACAGCCAAAGTGGTCTTTGTGTTTACCAGGGCAAATACATCTCACAATCTGCTGTATCAGCTCTGGCTTGGCCTGTTTGTGTATACAAACCAACTGCAAGAAAACCTTAAAGGGATAGTTCAGGCTTTTTGAAGTGGGGTCATATAAAGTAGATATTAAACATTTTCTCAACCGTAGAACCAACGTATCCCTATGCATTAGCGACAGGTGATTTGCGAGCAGCGCGAGCACAGTGAACCTGAGTGAGCGGAGTGAGAGAGGTGGAGGGGAGCGCTGCACATAAGAGAGACGCTGCGCTCACACAAACTGTGAAGAAAAACGAGTGATTTGCTGAACTTATAGAAGAGAAACTACAACAAAAATATCGATCTCATCACGCTAGTATCGATCTGATACCAATACTCACCTTGGTATCGATACTATCAATATTTGGATCGATCTGCCCACCCCTACTACGGTTAAGAAAATGTAGTGCCAAAAGAAAGGCCGGTCTGAAGGCGATGGAAAGCGGTGTGTATTTTCTCTATACAACGTACACTTGAACTGTTATAGATTTTTTTTAGGTGAGCCTTGTTTTAGGTGGTTAAATTTCGCTCTTTCTCTGTACCCCGTTCACTGCAGTACTAAGCACAATCCATGACCACCACATAACGACCACATACAGTTAGGAAAGAGAATGCTAGGTAGACTACCAGGGTTGCAAAAATCTCCCATAACTGATGGATTATTATTTCCTTAATGTATGTTCAGTGGTTATCTGGTGTTAATGGGTTGTGCTTTTTTCAAAAGTTAAAACAGTACAAAAACTAGATTTAATTTATATTGTAATTAATTATATCAAATTAAATTATTTGAGTCAAACAAAAAACAAATAACTTTCTAAAACCGTATTTATTTCTTAGTCTCTTCTCAATCAAACAATATTCCCTCCCCATCACTTTGCACAGTGAAATACTAACAACCAGGCTACAGCATTGAACTTTACGTACGTTTGCCTGTTTGCAGAATATCTCAGTTGTGAACAGATTTAGGTGTGCAGATTTATTCTTCCCACCCACTATTTGAATTAACACCCTTCAAAATAAATCGAATACTCAACATAAAATGAACACAGCAAAATTATTTGAGTCATAATTTCAATTTTCAATTTTAATAAAAAAAGTTTTTTATAAAGTCTATTCTCAAGTCATTTGTCTTCTGTTAAGTCAAGTTGCAAGTCATTAAAACGGTGACTTGAGTCAACCATGCCCAGATCTCTGACAGGAACATAAACTTTCTGATAATTAACCTAAGCCCTGCTCCTAACCAGGTCCAAGTGGTCACGTCATCAACAGTCCAGAAAGAATTATGTTACAGTGTAGGACAGAGAAATTGCCATATCAGAATCATGACTGAGAGTATTTCAGCAACAGATGCCTCCTTAGTCTATTTTTAAAAACAGGTATAGATGGGGACATTTGCATGTCTCTATCAAGATTGTTCCATACCTGTGGACCTTTACAAACAATACTGAGGTTGGTACATTTGAGTTTCCGTTTTTTTCCCTTAATAAAATGCTTCTTCCTAGTCTGATATGAATGCAGAGGAAAGGAACTGGAATCAGGTCACAAAATCTTTCATTGAGCGTATTAACAACACAAAACATAGTACAAGCATTATGAAAAAGTATTTAAGTTCAGTAATTTTCAAAAGGCCATAGTGATGAAAAAGCGGGTCGGAAGGAGCGTCAAAATTTAGCCCAAGACATAGCTCGAATAATTTTCTTTTGCAGAATTGTCAAATTCCCTACGTGGCTGGGGAATGCATTGCTCCAAATAATATTGCAATAATTAAGATGAGGCTCAAATAATGACCAATATAATGTTACAAGTGCTTCACTATGGAGTAAGGTCGCTGTCAAAAAGACGTGTGCATGATTCTAATATTCGTATTCGTAATGTTAAACTTTTGTGTGCAAATAAAAATGTTGTACACAAAATTCTACTGTCATATACACAAGTCTGAGAAATTGTTTGGGTTAGGATTGTTTTTATGTGAGTATGAATCTAAAAGCTGTGAGTGCAAAGTCTTGTGAGCACGACTCTAATTTCTACGACTACGAAGTCTTCACTGTGAACACGAATTCAAGTTTTTGGGTACGAGTAGAAAAGTGTTGAAATGACGTCACGTAGGTCACAGGCAGGTCACAGGGGAAAATAATCGAACGTCGATCACTCCAAACATTGCACTGTACCTGTCCTCTGTGAGAGGGGCGGGTCGAGAGGCGAGCTACCGGAATCTGACCGGACCAAGACCCCAAGACCAAGAGAGAGATTTACTGAAACTGTAGCAGAACCACAAGGTCCAAAAGACTGAAACAATCCGGTGCCCAGTGAAGGAAAAGAAGGAAAGAAGAGGAAGACGTGAAGAAGATAGAGGTACAGTAACGTCAATGTGATGAAGAGAAAGGAAATTAATAGTTTAATGATCGTAGTTACCGTGTGTTAGCTTGCTAGCTTACGTCGGACGATAGCAGCATTGTTTAATAATCAATAAATAGTTCGAGTCGCCGTGTGTTAATGTTACTCCACCTTAAATTCATCAGGGACGTTTGGAAAGTTAACATTGGGCCTGTTCAGGTGTTATTTTACAGGTGTCTTTCCAGCTTGTATGTCAGTTAAAATGCTAGTAGTTTTCCATCCCCTTTGTAATAGTGTAGTTGTAAGCCTTTGGTTTATTGTGTCACAGTATATGTTTGTTAAAGTGTATTACTGTTAATACTCCACATCTTAGCTTTCCCATATCATTCATAGGTGAATGAATATACGTATATATATATATATATAAATATATATATATATATATGTATATATATATATAAAATTGTATTGCAATGACAATAAACTGAATGAATCTCATCACATGTTCATTATTAGTCTTATGTATAGCACACATCAAGCATCTGTTTTTGTTTTTGTTTTTTTATTAAAACTAGTGCAGTGCCCGTAACAAAAGTGTATTCCTATAAAAAAAGTGGGAGGTTAAGGAGCTTTTTCATGGATGGCCAAATGAGGCTGTGTTTGAAGGTGGGACATCAGGGATATTTAGGTTTTCTGTGAAATCTGATATTCCAGGGTATAATTGGCTGTTTTTGACTATTTTTGATTTTGCCATTATATTTCACCCTAAAAACTATTTACTTGGTGTCATTATTTTTAGCACAACCTCACATGTGTGACTGTACAGTTATTTTTTTTATTTTGACAAACTGTATTAACACAATGACCTAAAATCACAAAAAACCCATAAAATCCGAGTAGAAAAAGTTTGATTTTTTTACTGTGAAAACCACAAATAAACATATTTACAACAAACCATTATTTTTTTTTTTACTTATGATGCAAATATAAATTGTTATTTGCTAAATTTGTGCATACATTTAAAAAATTTACAAAGTTATATGTAACTATTTACATTTAAATGCAGGCAATGCTCAGGTCTGCCTGTGCTCCTTGAGAGCTGCACTGCCTGCTCCACATTCAGCATCTTCTCATTGTTCTGAAGTCAATGCTCCACATTCAGCATCTTCTCATTGTTCTGACTCATTAAACAAAAAACCGACTCCACTACACACTAAACACACTACACCAAACACTACATAACACACTAACTACACACTCCAAACACGCTAAATGTAACAAAACTCTCAACTCTCACACACACCGACCGTCGTTGCATGTCAATCATCCGCCTAGGTCCCTCCCACAACTTCCTGTTCCTCAACAACCAAACTTGCTGCTTGGACACTTTCGTGACAAAAGCCCGTTTTTACCCTTTCTTCCTGCACCAGACACAAAGCAAACGTGACGGCAATGTTCGCGAAAAAGCGTGGCGGACATTATTTACCCTAGGTCCGGTTTTGGACGTGCCGATGCGGCCGGTCCGTCGCCTCGGGAGGTGGGCCGTGTAGCTAGCAGCTAGCGGCTAGCAGCTAGCTAGCGGCTAGCTACACATGAACATCCACAGATTCCGATTCCACTGTGTTGTCCACGCGTCTCCGGATCTCCTCAGACCCGAACAGACTCGGTCCGGACTCGTTTAATCTCATTAATCCACAACAGTCAGTTTAGATGCACAGAACAGAACGGACCGAACCGCCGGCAAAATCCCGGTCCAGCTCGCGCCGCTGCAGGTATAAATCCGCTTGTTTCTTCAGGTACGTCGTGGGCTTGAGCTCTGCAGTGATTGGCTCTGGTGCGCACATGGCCACGGTGTGCAGTGATTGGCTCTGGTGCGCACGTGACTGTGGTGGCTCTGGTGGACAATGCTCAGCGGAATGTGTAAAGCGTTTATGAAATACTTTATTCACGGTATCATTGCAGTCCAAACAAATGCTTAGATGCACACCACTGAACCACGCAGCAGCCATGTTGAAAGTCTCGGGTCAGTGTGATCCTTATCCGCAGAGATATTTGACCAACAGACACACACACACACACACACACACACACACACAGACAGTGATTCCGTGCATTTATAGAAAGATGTAACATGCAGTGGTCACATATACTTCTCTTCTCTCTTCAGATGCAGTTTTAAAATATTTCACCAGCCCAGTGACACAGCACCAGGTGCTCCTGTCCCTCTACCGCAACACAGCCCAGTGACACAGCATCAGGACTAAAGGCTGACTGGACATCTCTTCTGACTAGTTCACAGAGGACCAGTTCAAATAAAAAAGCAGTTACTCATTTTCCAAAAACAAAGATGGGAGAGTGTCAACATGACTTTTGTAGCAGAGTCTTAGTCAATGCTGAAAAAATCAAAAGAAGCTGGCTGATGTACTCAAACAGAAATGATAGCTTGCACTGCTTCTGCTGCTAAATGTTTTCTCCAAAAGTATACAGACTTAATAAGGAAGGACTAAAGGACTGGAAAAATGTAAGCCACTTGCTGAAGGTTCATGAGGATGGCCAGGAACACAATAATCACATGGCAACATGGAGGAGTTGGAGGTCGTTTTGCAAAGTGGCTGACAATAGATAAGAGAGAGACGGCACTCTGAGGCTGAGAAATAATGTTTGTGCAATGCCTTATTTATATTGTATTTTTATCACTTGTTTCTTTCTTCGGTTTTTATTTGGTGTGATATTTTTGACTTAAAATAAATAAAATCTTGAATACATACATGCAGTTTCTGTGTGAGTGTATGAACATTGATTGTGAAATTGATGGCTATGATCTTGCCTAGGGTACCAGATTACTCAGGGCCGGCACTGTGGGAGGAGCTGCCAGCTCAGGTGTAGCATCACAGGTAAAGTCAATAACGTATATATCCAATATTTATTTCATAAATTGTGCCATTTCAAATAATATACAGTTCATGGACTTACAGACTTACTGCTTTAGCTTGCAAGCTAAATTGACATAAATCTGTCCATCATATAAGTCCAGTTTCTGTTCCTCTTTGCTAACCCTCCTCTCGGTCATGTGCATTTGTCTACAAGGAAGCCGGCATGAAATCAATCAGTGGATCGATGGATTATCATACACACATTATGATGTGTATATTGTGTAGTCGTATCTGTCATAAACAAGAGATTACGGGTTACGGGGCGCGTTTGTGTCGCGGTGCTGCAGAGGCGAGAGCTGGGGAACCGGGTCGGAGGCTCCATTCTCCATGTAACAAGTTACAAGTCGTTAATTTAACCAGCACTATTACTCTGAAGCTGTTTAATTAACGCAAAAATGAACCATAAGGCAAATGTCCCGCATAGTTCATTTTTAGCCTCTTTCCATCTGTGCTCCTCTGATCAGAGCGGTGTCTATAGCAACTGTCTGTTTTACAGAAATTGACACAATTTATCGATAAAGTCGTATTTTGATCAACTTTATGTCTCAAATTAATTATTTCATATTTTGCAGGTCAGTGCTAATTAACTAGCAGAAGCCAACTTCTAATGCTAGTAATAGTAGCACAAATTTCGCGTCACCGACATGTCGTTAGCTTGCTAGCTAAAGCAGTAAGTCTGTAAGTCCGTGAACTGCATATTATTTTAAATTGTACAATTTTATAAATAAATACTGGACATACACGTTATTGACTTTACCTGTGATGTTTCACCTAAGCTGGCATCTCCACCCGGTCCACTGCTGTTAGCCAAGGCTTTGGCGCATGCGCGTTTGGAGTAATCGGAGTTCGATTATTTTCCCCTGTGACCTGCCTGTGACCTGCCTGTGACCTACGTGACGTCATTTCAACACTTTTCTGCTCGTACCCAAAAACTTGAATTCGTGTTCACAGTGAGGACTTCGTAGTCGTAGAAATTAGAGTCGTGTTCACAAGACTTTGCACTCACAGCTTTTAGATTCATACTCACATAAAAACAATCCTAACCCAAACAATTTCTCAGACTTGTGTATATGACAGTAGAATTTTGTGTACAACATTTTTATTTGCACACAAAAGTTTAACATTACGAATACGAATGTTAGAATTATGCACACGTCTTTTTGACAGCGATCTTACTCCATACTTCACCAGGTAAAAAATGCCTCAACGTAAAAAATGATCCGACATATTTTGACTTATTTTTTGGTTAATACATCAATATGCCCCCTGAAATGTACGAACTCGTCCATTTGAACTCCCAGGAATCTAGTGGTCTTCACTCTCTCAATAGGGCTGTCATTTATTTTAATATCAATAAGTTCAAGGTTGCTTTGATTTCTGTTTGAACGAAAAATTATAAAGTTTGTCTTGTTTAAATTTAGTGACAATTTATTGCATTTTAACCATGTATGAACCTTGATCAATTCATCATTTAGATTCTTTTGCAGATTGTGTATGTTCTTGTGTGATAAGAATAAATTAGTATCATCTGCAAACAGAACTTTGTGTAGAATGTTAGAACAATGTATAAAGTCATTTATATATAAAATAAAGAGGATAGATCCCTGACATATTGTTTCCTCCCAAACATGTAGCTACAAAACCAACTGAGAGCAGTACCTCTGACACCATAATATTGAAGCTTATTCAAAAGAATTTCAAAATCAATCGTGTCAAAAGCCTTTGACAAATCAAGGAAAACTCCAATGCCTATCTTGCCCTACAATCATACATTTTTTCCAAAAGATACTTAAAAGTAGAAAACAAGATTATTAAAATAAAAATAGTAAAAAAAGAAGAAGTTCTGAACAAGTTCAAATCAAAGCAATGTAGAACAATGTATTAAAAATGTTTCAATGTGTTGATGAATATGTTTCCATTCAGACATGTTGACATGAGATTTTCAGCAGGCCGGTTATAACAGGCTGTACCTGAAGGCAGACTTTCTAGCTGCTTTCTGCTGCCTCCTGCTGCTATGTGTGTGCTGCTCCTCCCACCTGCTGCAACTCGGAATCCAGTTGAAGTTTAGTTGTCACTTGGCAAGGAAGGACTGCGAGAGGTGAGCTGACTACTTTCTAACTTTTCACTTTTCACAGTTACTCTCTTCCATAAATTATATACTCCAAATTCCCCTCTAACTTGTTATTCTTACACTAATAAGATGAAGAACTGGGATGACAGTGCAGTTTCAGAGGAATGTTGAGTGAAAGTCCAAGCAAAGAAAAGAGAAGTATTATTTTCCGATCCAAATGAGCAGTGCTGTTGGTCAGAGAAGTCAAAAGTTTCAGCTGTTTACATTAATGCTAAGCTACACATTCTGTAATTATCAAGTGGTGACATGTGCAGATTGCACGTTACAACAAACTCATTATATATGTCATTGTATAAACTTTATAAAACCCCCAACAGGAATATGGTGTAGATCTTTAACTTTAGCAACTACTGTTTAGACCCTCATAGTATCTAAATATGGATGCAGTTATATTAATAGAACATGACATCAAATGCAGCACTTTGTCTATATAAGAGGATAAAAACATTGTTTTTCTGCTGTTAAATTCTAAACGTCCGCAGTCAATAATGATTCATTATTGATGAATCGATTGATTAATTTTACAATGAATCAATAATTGTTGAGTCTATAAAATGTCAAAAATATTTGATAAATATTCATCAGAAATACCCAGAGGCCAATGCAATGTCTTCAACTTGCTTATTTCGTCCAACCAACAGCCAAAAACCCAAAGACTTATGTTTTGCTTTTTAATGCTTAATTTTGACTTAGTATTCAATAAGTGCAAACCAAGCAAGGATTTGTAACCACAATTCAGCTTTGAATCTTTGAAACCTGGTGCTACAGAGACAGAGGAAACAAAGTGAGGTACCAGGCAGGACTTAGTGTAATAGCATGTTTGGTAGTTAATTACTTGTCAGGTAATCACTTTTTGACAGTATATTTACAGTATATTTTTTAAAGCTCAAGTTTTCTCAAGGAAGTCAGACAGTGATGAGGGGAATCACAGATACCACGACAAGGAACAGATTTCTATCTTTCAAAGCTTGGAAAACAAGACAAGCAACATTCTTCTTTGGAAAGAAAGAACACGCTCTGTTTTTTTCACAGGGACCTGAGTCACCTTACGGAGGACTAACTGTTTCTTGCAGCTCAGTTTTAATGCAGCCTTGTACTTGAGAGTAAGACATGATTACAACCTTCCTAACTTGGGTAATGAATAAACAATGGCAGCCTGTGTAACCACAACTATTTATACAACGAAGTCAAGTCGAAGTTGTAGCTGATTGACATCATTTGTTTTTGGTGAGAACATTTAATAAATAGAAGAGAATTTTCTTAAAAGATTTTTTATATAAAAATGTGAACCTATGTAGCACTGCAGAGATAAACAAACTGAAGTTGTGTCCTTGTTTCACTATAAATCAGTATTGTTGTTAATCAGGCAGACATCACAACCTTGCTGTCTTTGTCAAACACTGATCTATTTTCTTAGAGATACTGTATTTTTGGTGTCCTGTGGCAGACAGAAGAAAAACAAAGAGTAATAGTCAGTGGGAGGGAGGAGTGTGAAAGGAAGAATGTTCTAAAGAGAATATTCTGCAGTTTGTGAGCATTACATGCCCAGGCAAAGGAGCCTGTTTTATCAAGCTGCTGTAGTGACTTCAATACTAATCAGTGCTCTGTATTCTAACAAGATGTGTCCATACATGTATTCATTGTGGACTGCTTTTCTGTGTTTCATGAGTTGATCTTTTTTGTTCTTATTTGAGAACTAATCTGCTGCATGTTTTACTGATATCATCTGATTCCATTTCACATTCAGATTTAATTTCCCCATTCTTCTTAAAATGAACTTAAACAAGGAATTGTTTATAGCCCTAGCCCATCACAATAAAATCACAAACTCAGGAAAGAAATACGAAGATGAGCTTAATTGCCTTGTTAACTCATTATAATACAAACTTAATTTAATTCCTCAGTTCACAGTGTAAAATGTGAAAATATTCCAGCTCACCCCCTGCTGGTGCCCGAATCTCTCTCTTATGTTGCTTAATGCCTCTCCTGTCCATGCCCACTCTTCACGTAAACTCTAGGGCCATTGGCTCTATGGCTAACTGATGAGCTAATTAGTTAACATACATGCCAACACTCACAGGACTCTGCCTATTATTAACCGTTTTTTCCCCACTGAGCTCCTGATTGGAAATATCCCCAGTTAATCTTTCAATTTCATAGTGATACCCCAGAAAATCTCCCTTATTCCCCGCCTAATATTGGCAGGTATGAGCAGTAGCTAGCTTAAATCAAGGATAAGCCATATTCTACAAAGTATTCCTTTAATTGTTTGTTTAATTGTTTTATCCTAAGTTTTTTCTCAAGTAAATCTGAACGTGATGGGGACATAAGTCATATCCCAGCTACCACAATAAAGGAAATTGATCTTCTGCTCATCTATTAACAATCTATTGAAGAATACTAACAGAAAAACAGTCTCTCTCACATTCTTATGTGAATCTCAGATAGAAATTTCCCTTGATTCTTGCTGTATTCTTTTTAGATTCACACTAGTCTACAGAGGGTCAAATATGGCTGCAGAGAACAACTCCAGCTAAAGAGTAAACACAAACATTTCCTGGTGGACAGCACCACTCACCCTGTCTATGTAAACGACTGACTGGACTTGGGAGAACAGAACAAAGCGTTCAGCAGCTTGAAAAGAAAAACTGTATGAAGCAAGACAAAAACTCAGTACTATGATCGACCTGAGTTTCCTGTCGGAGGAGGAGCAGGAGACCATCCTGGCTGTGTTGAGAAGGGATGCTCAGCTGAAGAAGGCTGAGGAACAGCGTGTCCAGTGAGTTCCTTGTGTCAGCTGCTACATGTTTCAACAGATTTGGGTGGGGTGCTTAACTTGTCTCCAAGTTTGATCTGTTACAGTCAAGACTTTGTAGAAAGTACATGTATTGGCTCCCTATAAGTTCCAGGTTCAAGTGAACATTTTGCTTGCAGCACAGCAGAGGCTTTATACCTGGGTTTTCTTGTAGTAGATTTTTGTAAAGACACTAAATTCTATTCTTAATTTGTTTATACTATATGAAATAATGTTCATATCCATTTCCCTCTTACATTTCTGTATTCAGGAACCTCCAGAGGACTGTCAGTGACAGGGGCCAACTGAGGTATATGACTGGAGAATGGTTCTACGAGACCAAGCAGCTTCGCCATCAGGATCGAATCCATGGATCTGACATCATCAGGGCCTCCATGAAACAGAAACACACACAGAAACCGCTGACTATATGTGAGTCTGCTATGTGCAGCATTGGTTCACTCTCGCTCTGTCATTGTGAGATGAGCATGATGCCTTCAAAAACAGGTTTAGTGAGATCTGTGACAGCGTCCATCAATATTTTACCATGGGAAGAGTTAGAAAAAGCTTCAAGGCCTCAGTGAGAAGAAAAATAATCTGTTTTAAGTGCTTCTCCTTTGGAAGAGCCTTTAGTGAACAGCTACATGGCTGAGGTTCATAAACTTAAACAAAATGACAAACAATGTGTGGCAAGTGCCCTCACTCTTGTGAGCTTTAAACTGCAGCTCCCTCCACTTAAAAAGGCAACTTGCTTCAGAAGATTGGACTGGAATTCACTCAATGACCAAGATTCAGCTTTTTTTCTTTTCTTTCTTTTATTTGAAGGTGAAAAACCTTAAACAAAAATAGAAGGTCAAGAAAAATGTAACCCAAGAAACCATAATCCACATAACCCAAAATCAAATACTTAATCTTTTAAAGTACTAGAAATCAATCTTGAAAACAAGTGTAAAATACCCATACTTAAACACCGTAAATGAATTAAATACATTTTAAAGCAGTATCTAATGATGATTTTAACCTTACAAACTTTGTCAGCTTTTAACTCCCGTAAATACACAGATCATTATTTATCAAATTACTTTTAGCTTGAATACTTTTTAAAAATACACCACGTTATTAACTGTGTTTTCAACCCACTTGATATTAAAATACATAATTTTGCAGCTCAACTCAACAATGTGTTTATATGCCAACTGCCAAGTAGGCCGCATTGTTAATTTCTTCTGGGCAGGATGCACATGTTTCACATGAATTTGTCAGGTGATTATTGGGTTGGAATGACGCATGTTGGAATGAAGCATGTTTTACAATGAATGGTTACCTTTCTTTAACAGTAGCTGTTTGTTGTCTGCTGCAGTGGAACTCTCCCAGATGTTGCCTGAGAAACCCAGTTTTGTCAGCTGTGATAATAAAGAAGTGTTCGTCCCATCTGTTCTCTGTGGAATCCTTCAGGAGCCTCAAACACAGCTAAGCAATAAAACGTGAGTACACAGAACCGAAGCAGGAAGTAGTCTGAAAGAGGAGGTAACACATTCATCACATCACATCACTACATTTACGACTATACTGTACTATCCTGAAGTTTCATTTTATTTTCTGCTATATTATACCCCCACTTCCCTACATCTCAGAGGGAAAATGTTGTACTTTTTAGTCCACATAAATTTTTTGTGATAACCTTACTTATTAGAACTTTGTAGGTTGAGATCAATAATGCATCAGTAATTATAATTTACAGTAGTAATATACCTCTTCCACACAAGTCAAGAAACCCACCAACACCCGCTACCATCTGGTTTTGTCTTTAAGGAGAAAGAGTACAATCAGCATTAATCTAGCGTCAAATGACTGTGCTGTAGTCTCCAGCTTCCAATGATGAAATCTCAACCCCCGGGGGACAAGCTCTGTTTCTCCCTTGCGATGCTTTTATGGGTGTTGAAGTGAAGGCAGCTGGCTTGTTAATACTTGTCCACCTGTCTCTTGTTCAGTTTGTGCTGAATTTAAAAGAGAGACTGAAGTACTTTGTTACGACCAGGGCCTAGGGGAAACCCTGGCGCAACATGAAAAGGAGACTCCCCCCTTCCCATCCTCCAAGCACCACTAGCAGCAAAGCATTTTTAAATGGTTTTATTCAAAAACATGGCTTGAACACAATCACACTCTGGCAGTCTGGGACAGCTGGAGAGCCTCCAGGAACTGAGAGGAGCTGGCCCTTAAAGTCCTGGCGTCAAGGCAGCAACCAATCAGCTCCCCAGGACAACTTGCAATCACCCAAACACACTCTCACTCAGGTAAAAGAGGGTTATTCAAGGAGAGCAAAGCACAGAGAAATGTTTGGGTCGTAACACCTCCCCCCTTAAAACTGAACATTTCTCCCCTAAAGAAATATTCATGTTCAGAAATGCAATAGGGTGTTGAGCCATCACAAGTCTGTCAATCAATCTACGTAAAAGCGAGGGGTGCCACTCCCACTAACAAAATGGCCACCACCATGAGAAGAGAACACAAAAGCAAATACGCCAACTGTGGTAACACACACACACACACACACACACACACACACACACACACACACCACAAAAACAGCAACGGGTGTCCAACCCAGCCGTGGAGCGCAACAGCCACCACACAAAAGGCATCACTGTGTAGTCACGACTACACACAAATGTTGCCAGTTTACACCTAAGCTGCAAGCACAAGTGACCCAACAAAAATGAACTGCCACTCCCACAAGCAAAATGGACACCTTGTGGTCTCCAACCACCATTACTATAATGGAAAGTGTAAGAAAAGAGACAAAGTGACCAGACAAACTGGGAAGCCATACCCACCACTCAAAATCCACTGATCTGTGGAATGCATCAGTGCATCACCGAAGACCAGGAACCTAGTCAGCTGCAAAACATCACTCAGGAAAAGGCAAAATAATGAAGTGGCAAGTTCTTGAAAATGCCCGGCAGCTATCTGGTCAGGGTGCTCAGTCAGAAACACAACATGCAGCAACAACAAACTAACAAAAGTGATGACCTTTATACTTCACTAAAAAAAGGTTGTCCAAAAACTCTTTTTAGTAAACTCTGTGTACACAAACAGTGTTTTCAATGCTCGTGGTCATGTGTGGAGACCCTGGTGATACTACGAGCAAAGTTTCATGTTGTGTCAAGCCTTCTGAGTATTTTAAAAATAGTGATTTTGATGCTATTGCTAATTTGCCCCAAGCACTCCCATTGAAAATGAGTTTGACCCGAAAACGATATTACCGTAAATCTTAAAAGTGCCTCTTTCGTCATAATTATGCTTTTACACAAAGGTTTGACATTCACAAAAAAAGCCTAGGTTGCATTTTGGAGAGAGTTTCACTTTAATGTTTTTTTGTCTCTGGGGAAAGTTCCTATGGAAGCAAATTTGTACCATAATTCAAATTAAAATGCATTTACAGAAATGCTTTTTCATTTTCAGAATGTAGCTGCATTTTTTGACTCATAAATAAAATTAGTAATAAATCATCCAGATTGCATTTTCATTTTCTTCTTTAAAACTGCTCATTTTGTTACACAAAGACAAAGAAAACTGCTTTTTCGTTTTGAAGCCCTCCCCCCGCAAAAAAAGGTCCAAAATTCAATTTGAATTCGCAATCCCAAGTGGCGCAGGAGAGTGACGTCAGCGGCCTCTCTTCTTCAGTGTTGCCAACATGGCGACTGTCTCGCTAGACTTAGTGACTTTTCAGACCCTCTAAGCGACATTATTTCGAAAAAGCAACTAGCGACAAATGTAGCGACTTATTCAGATCATCGGGGGAAAGGCGAGAAATAGATTATATAGTAATTCACATGCTGCTCAGAGTCATCGCAGTCCACGGCTCCTCTGCAGCAGCGCCGGGGTCTCTCCTGTCCCCTCCTGCGCGGCTGCTCAGGCGACAGGCCGGTGTGTGGGGGCTGGCTGGTGCAGGCAGGAGCGTGGATCTGATATCGGATAGCTGCCGTTTACTCTGTTTTGATCTGTTAATGTTAGGTGTCTTTAGCACAGGTGAGACCCAGAAGCGGACAGGAGGCTGTAGCTGGATGCAAGGAGTGTTTATTGTAACACAGACAAAGTCAGAGTAGGAGGGGGTGTGCACGGGGAAGCCACGCTCCGGGGCGCCGGAGAGCCGGCAGTCCTGTCGGCACTCGGAGGAGCGCCGGGTGGGTGGAGCTGGAGCGGGGTCTCGGCTCGGTCGTGGCACGGGAGGTCGTTGGAGGCAGAGTAAAGCAGAGTTAGGGGGGAAACACTGGTAGAAGTTAATGCACAAAAGCTTTAGTCTTGGCAAACCTATGACTTAGCCAAATACCGCGCGTCGTGCACGAAATCATCTGGCAACGGGGCGGCGCGAGGCACAACAACACAACAAAACCACAAACAACAACAACAACAACAACAACCAACACAAAACAACAAAACTACCCCCCAGGGGGGACAGCCTGACATTCCGACAAACCACCATTGCGAAACCCCACCATTCCGCTGTTCCGACCCTCCCCTCAAAACACCGCTGTTCTGAAATTGATTTTCAAGTTTACATTACTTCCTACATCAAACACTGCCGGCCGCACTCACACAACTCATTGTTTTTTATTGCTAATAGGCCTATGTCACTACCTTCATTTATTATGTAGTTATGTAGTATATTTTTGCTTGCAGCAAACACATTTAAACGTTTGTCTAATCTTTTTACACGCTCTATCCGTGGTGCTGAAATCCCCACTTCCAGCCGCACTCGCACAATTCTGAAATAAACTGTGGCCCATGGGTGCGATCTGCCGGGGAATGACCCCTCTGGTCGTTCGTTTTAACATAATTTGTCTTTGTGGAAGGTTAACAATGTATGAGTGGATTGAGCAGTGCTGCTCAGTTTGTCTTTGAAAAAAAAAAGCAGAGGAGAAGACAATAGGCTACCTATGTATTTTTGATTCAATAAAAACTACATGAAATTGATTGTGAATCCATCTCTTACAGCCATAGACAGATTATCATGACCACGGGCCTACACACGCAAACTGTGCGCACGCAAAGGCGCAAAGGCTGTTACATTATTACATTGAATGTAGTAATGTCCGTAAACGTAATAAACCTCAAACACCTACTAATACTACTGACCGTGCGTGCAAAATCCAGCTGCTGACCCTCCGCACACAACGGATCCCCCGTCCGCGCTCCCTCTCTCTTATAATTGTTTGCCCGAAAAATAATTTCCATGAAGAAAACATCGCCTGACATTTAAATTTAAATTCCCATTGACGATACAAATCTCAAAAAATCTGGATGTATTGCTCATTTGTAAACACAACACTTATCAGTCTATAGGCAAGAATCTAAAGGTTTATTAATTCAATTCATTTCAAATTCACTTTATTGGCATGAATGCCACAACAACAATATTGCTCCAAGCACCAAGAACCACGAAAAGAATACCTCGCACAGTACCATTATACTTGCTGTGTGTGTGTTTATGTGAAATAATAATAATAATAATAATGATAATAATAATAACTTTGAACATTATCACAATTAAGTTATCAATCTGCAATGTAAACAAAATGCAAACATTACAGACTTCTAACCATTTTTCTAAAAGTGTCTGTATTTTAATTGAGAATAGTTTTTATATAAATTACACAAAAGGAAAAGAAAATGTGATTTGCTTTACCTATTTCAGCCATAAGCGGTCATATTGACCGCACATCATTTCTCGGGATTTCATTCATTGTCTCTCTTGTCTCTTACTTTGTTAGCGGTCTCCAGCTGTGCGACTGTAACACAACTTTATATGAAGAAGGACTAACACTAATAGCCTAATTGATTCTTATTTCTTCCACTTACAGAACTGACTCGAAACAATGTTATTATATATGACGTTTCTAAACCAAATGTCGCGGCTTCAAATGCATCAAATTCCCACATCCAGTTACGCAGGCAGCTTTCCAGGGTGCTGAACCAGGTCACAGACAAAGTAGGCTGCACTCTGCGTTCTGATGTTTGCTGGGCAGATCTGTCCCCCTTGCTTTCTCATCCACTCTGTTGTGGGAGATCTCCCACAGAGCAAAAGCAATACACATTTTTTCTCTCTCGGCTGAACTCTGGCTTGAGCCCACTTCACCCAGGCGTGAGCCTGCAGCCCCCGCTCCTGCTAACAACAGACCGGGGGAGAAAACAGACATTCCTTTGCTCAGAACCCATATCAGGCTGTGTCTGAATATGCACGAAGATCGGTATAACGCATTGGAGTTTGGAATTTCGGATATTTAGCATGATAAAATAATTTCAATTCAACATAGCCATTTGTCCAGCTGAAGCATAATGAGCGTTATGTCATTAATATGAAGTAGGCTTGTTTTACGGTTAATCAGCCACATGATCCGTTTGAACCCACAAAGGAAAAAAGGATAAATGTGCAGCCTCCGTTTCCTTTCTGATTGTGTACGTTCGAAGTGGGGGGGTTTCGGAATGGAGGGGTTTCCCCAATAGACTTTTCGGAATAGCGGGTCTTTGAAAAAAAAAGGAAACCCCGCCATTACGATGAATTGAAGTCTATGTTCGGAACAGCGGGGTTTCGGAAAGGCGGGGCTCCAGGCTATAAAGCGGCCGGTGATTTTGTGAACCGCTGCAGGTGCGTGGGTGTGGGAGAGAGAGACATTTGCTTATAGCACTTTGTAGAAGGAGCTTTATAAAGTTCACTCAATTGACCACATCCAATATGGGGGCGACGTCGACGTACGGTCCAGCGCTGATACCTTCAGTTTATTACCGGGAATACTGACTGTAAATTACTGTGTGTGTTTCATGGGTCTGACTGTGAGTCTGTAGTCTGACCCACCGTCACTGCCAGCAGCTCTTCAGAGCGGCTTCATTACGATCACCGTAAATGTTAGAGAATTTCGCACTGGAAAAAAAATGTGCGGCTGATTTAGCCAAGCAAACGCGAACCATGGCTGGCTTGACCGCAGTACAGAACTGGATATGATGGTGATTTCCCCGCTGTTTCTGAAAACATGTACCACAGTCTATGCTACCAACACAGCCTTCACACTCTCCTCTTGTCCCTTCTCTTGCTCCAGTGTCGAATAAGCACACCACCGCCCCCTAACGTAGATGCGTAGCACGGTCGGTCAGATTGGGGGCTGAAGAAGAAGAGAGGCTGCTGACGTCACTCTCCTGTGCCGCTTGGGATTGCGAATTCAAATTGAATTTTGGACCTTTTTTTGCAGGGGGAGGGCTTCAAAACGAAAAAGCATTTTTCTTTGTCTTTGTGTAACAAAATGAGCAGTTTTAAAGAAGAAAATGAAAATGCAATTTGGATGATTTATTATTAATTTTATTTATGAGTCAAAAATGCAGCTCTGACTTTGAAATGAGAAAGCATTTCGGCTAATGCATTTTAATTTTCAAATTGAATTTTGGTACCTATTTGCTGGGCCATCTTTTGAAAATTAAATCTTAAGTGTCCTTTTCCTTATCATTTGAATTAATACATAATAAGCAGTCTTGAAGAAGAAAATGAAAATGCAATTTGGATGATTTATTACTAATTTTATTTATGAGTCAAAAAATGCAGCTACATTCTGAAAATGAAAAAGCATTTCTGTAAATGCATTTTAATTTGAATTATGGTACAAATTTGCTTCCATAAGTTCCTGCTATTGTGCTATTGTTGCCTTATTTCTGCTGGATGTGTGCATAAGTGACTGTTTGCTCTTAAATTCAGCAGTGCTGTGTTTACAGCGTGTTTCTGAAGTATTCACCTTTTAAAGGGGTTATTTCCTCGGCCAAGGAAGTTATGTTTTCACATATGTCTGTTTGTTTGTCAGTTGGTTTGTCAGCAGGATGACACAAAACCTGCTCAGCATAAATCCATGAAGCTTTATTTAATTAACAGGGACTGTTGGGCCTTGCGGAAGGTATGTGCTCAACTGTGTGCCACTCTAATTTGCTAATGATATAGATATACATGTTATGTTTGAATCCAGAAAAGGTAGAATATGTTTTCAGTCACTCATCGTGTTGTTTTAAAGTGTAAGGCTAGTGTTATTAATTTATTTTTTTTTTTTCGTCAACAAATCCAACAACGGGACTGAGATCATGGGATTGACGATGTGAGTTTGTGATGATCCTCTAAGGCGCAGATCTTTTGGGCTCGGGATACATAGTTATAAGTAGTATACATTCATTGTTGAGCTGGCTCTGCTCACGACATTTGTTGACAAAAAGAGACACAGAATATCACCAAACTTATCCTTGTTCATACAGTTCTTTTTGTTGTGGCACTTCAGCCATTGTTATTCAGCAAGTTCAAAACTCTGTTTTGGTTCACATAGAGCCTACTGCCTATTACAGCACTCAGCAACGTCTAAAGTATACATTTTAATCTCTGTACACATTTAGTAAACAGTAACCTCGCATGATGATGAATATGGGGTCTGTTTAGTTTGTTTTGAGTGCCATCACATGCTGCCAGAGTAGAGCAGATTATTTGGGTGTGATAGTGAGTGGTGTTGTGCACAGTAAATGGATACTTACTAATTGGCTCCATAGTCCCCAGTAATCGTCTTATAAGGTCACAGCTCACATGCTCATGTTTTCCCACTGAGTCTGAGGAATGATTACACTTTTAAATATAGACATTCTGCCTGACTCATTTGAGAGGTCTTACAAACAGCCTTATATAACTGTCATTGTTTGTCTTGAAACATGCTCTATGATATCTTTTGTTGCAGCTTGGACAGCCAGTTGGACTGGGACAGAACTTTTTGAATTAATATTTTGAAGAGAAAGAAGGCGTTTGAAGTTGTACATCCTATCTACAGAAATTGTAAACACAGTAATTTTGTAATCTGTTTATTCCAATAGATATGAAAACCAGAACCTTGAAACACAAGATACATCCAAACCAGTTTTACTTTCACCAACTAAGGTAGGATCCTGTCTTGAGAAACAAAATACTTTGAAAGTTCAGTGTATTTCTCCATGTTTTCTTGTTCTGCAGGTGTTATATGTATCAATCTCATTTTGTTGAAGCAAAGAAAAAATCCATTCAACACTGAGATCACTGCAAGTCACACTTTTGAGGGAAAGGACAGTCAGTTATTGGACAAACCTGTGGATCAAACCCAGACACCGTATGAGGGTGAGTTTTCATATAGATATGGCTTGTGCTAAAACAAGATGTATTGTGTGTGTGTCGATTACTTTATCAATGATCTTATGGTATGTCGTGTTTTATGTTTTGAATTGAGTGGACTGCTTGATGGACAATTTGTGAAACCCGGTACATTACGAATCAATGTAAGTCTAGTTGGTATGACATCTAGGTGTGTGGGTCCTTAATGCTTCCGCTGATACAACCTTTCCTGGAAACAGCATGTTGGCATGAACAGTGGTTGCATGGCAGTGGAAAGCTTGTACTGGCTTGTCATTTCAATGTTATGATCTGATTTCATTCCATGTAGTTTTTCAGACAGGCACCTTTACACAAGGGGAAGGTCAACAAATCACAATTCAACGCAGCTCGTTGCTAGTTAATAGTTCTGGTTCAGAAAATTCTAAAATAGCTTATAATTTCCTCAGAGTTCTGTAGTAGAAAAGCGGCAGTATGTGTGCAAGTGTGCTTTCTTTCAGACAATGTGAAATAAGGCAGTGAGCTGGGACCACAATTTTCCCAGGGGCTGTCAAAGTAAGGGGAGGACCAAATACTCAAGGCTGCCACACTGAGCAGAGGATTACACAGAAATACATTCCAAAGCCTTAATCTTTACTGCATGACTTGTGCTAGCTGGAAATATTTCACAGCAGTGATGAAAACAATGTTTGAGTGGCAGAAATGAAAGGATGAGAAGAAATAACTATCAAATACTAACCATTTAGACAAGGCAGAGTAGGTCAAGTGATAACCTTTAACCTATCGCCACAGAAAACTGTACCAGGGTTATGTATATATGTGTGGATGTTGCACACAACACGCTATTAAAATACTTAGATCTTTAAGACTTGATGATAAACGTTAATATTATGAATTGAGGTCGATTGTGAGTCCTCATCACTGGTGTTAGACATAAAAACAGCCTGACTTTACTTGTACAAGACATAATATTTCTAGAGTAGAAATATTATTTATTTCGAAAGAAATGGTACCAGGTTTTATACGTTAGGCTCTACAAGACACTTGAACTTTGTGTCATCTCAGACAGAGAACAAGATGTACGCCTGAAAAAAGGAGTACTGTAGTCCCTGATGTTCAACAGTTGAGTTGACCTTCCCACTAATTAAACTTGTCTAAAGGTAGACTATAAGAGAAAGTGGTAGAACAAGGTTTTTAGAGCCTTAACTTAAGTAACATTTTTACTTCAGTTTGTTAAATTGTAATTGAGTATTTTTACGTTGGGCTGTCCTTTGAGGACAGTTTGTTTGTTCAGTTTGAAAGTTTGAAATCAATCAATAAAGAATTTTTCTTTTTTGAGTAAAATTACATCCCCAGAATTACATAGTGTGCCTGTAAGTCCTCTTATTGCAGTGGTTCTCAACCTAGGGTGTGGGCTCCTCTTTAAGGTCACCAGATAAATCTCCAGGGTCATTTGTTAATTCATTGTTATGGAAAGAGGACCAAAGTAATTGACATGACAATGTGTGAGATATTTAGAGAGGAAATGTCTCTTTGGTGGAACTGCTAACAACTCATAGATATCTGAAACATGACGAGGAGCCACAACTAGACCAGACTTTCCTCTGCTAATAGAAGACTGGAGTCTTATAATACAGGCAGTAAAAATCACCCCAAGAGTTACGTCCCTGACAGAGACACACAGCTGATGGGTTTTGGTTAAAATGGCGATCATGTGTTTATGTTTCTTTCAGGGCATTTACCATCGTCTGACAGCTGCATTTCTTTTGCTACTGAAGTCAAACAAGACCCTAGAGATAGCCTGGTCACCCAGAATGCATCTGTTCCCATGGCAATGCCTGAAAACAGAGCAGCCAGTCCCAGTTCTCACGAGTCATTTGCTGAGACAGATGAGCCAGAAGGTCGGCAAACTAACTCTGCTGCTCCACGTGGCATCCTCAAGCGCTTGTCCACTTCTAGCTCAACAGACTCCCTTATCTCCCGCATGGACCCACAGAGTGCAGTTAGCCTGGATTATCTTACTGAGACCTTGATAGACAGGAAGCAGGTAAGGTTTAGCTCCACTGTTGGTCAGACCAGAGTTGAGTGGCAGGATGGGAAGGAGTTGGGAGAGCACAGTTTGCTGGACAATGACTCCATCGCTCCTTTTAGGCTGGAAAATAATAGTGACCTTGAGAATGCCGTCAGTACCGCTGTTGGCACATGTAGGCCTTTATTCAGACAGAGTCAAGTGGATTCTCAGGAAGGTGAACTCAAGTGCAAAAACGAGGCATACCTTCTAGAGCAAGAAGCTGGCCAACACCAGGTCCTCGGTGGTAAGATTTTTTGTTTTTAAACAATGAGTCAACTAAACAACCATTCAATAATTCACAATAACTAACAATGACATAAAAAATATTCAAAATTATACTGCTTGCGCATGTTCTTGCATGCAATAAATGTGTGCATTTATGTATGACTGCTTATAGAGTATATTAAATATAGAAACAATAGTATTGGGCTCTGCTGCACCTTGCTTTGGTCTGTCACAGAATTCTGAGATCTCATGCCATGTGTGGCTTCTTCATTGGTTTATTATTTGTCTGTGCAATGAAGTGTGGCATTGCTCCCAAAGTATTAGAGTGAGGCTTAAGTGCAGTCTTCATAATCTGCTAACTAAATTTGGTCCACTCAGCCTTAAAGCAACATTTTGTAGAAATAAAAACCTTGCCTGGAAACAGCATGTTGGCATGAGCAGTGGTTGTATGGCAGTGGGAAGCTTGTACTGACTTGACATTTTAAAATATTTTTTATGATCTTAATTCACACCATTTAGTTTGTGTTACAATTTTAGACAAGGCATCGGCATAGTGAGCTGATAACTTTGCAAACAACCAAACATCAAGCAAGTGCAAGTACAGAATACAGGACAATTTAGCAATCCACCTTATATTACTTGCTATTCAACGGCAACAAGTTCAGCTCTGTGTCTGTCTGCAGCATTTTATTTTATTTAAGTCTTAAATTTACTCTTGTCTCTTACCTCTCGCTTGATGCTTTTTTGTGGTTTTATCACATACACTGCATGAAAAGTGGGATTTTCGGCCCCGTAAACGCCCGGAAATCTCCTTAATTTTCGGCAGTCAACGACAATTTACAGGCTGTGAACGTGGCGTTTGTGTGTGCCGAAAATTGTCGGAAACGAACCATGAAGTCAGTGGAGCTCCCGGAGGTGCGAACGCCTCTAATTTGCATATGAATAGCAGCGAAACCACGCCTGGCCATAGAATGTGTGGGCTGGCTTGAATATCCTCACTCAGTATTGGATGAAACCACTACTCATAAACAAGCAAAATCACTCGTGATTGGTCACCCTGGGTCATTATAAATGTAAACCCCAGTGGGAATATATATATATATATTATGTGTATATATTTATATTTATATGATTTATTCATTCATTTATATTTATGGTATCATCAATGACATGAATGAATTTACTGAGGAAAGGAACATTTGCCAGGAAGGAGTTGTTTATTCAAAGAAAGAGTTTTATTAGCACAAACACAAACACACCGCATGTACAAAGCATAATATGCCCACACAACAAACGGGAAGCTCACAAGAGGCCCAAAATCCTACAGCACCGAAGTGTCTGTTTCTGCAGAAGTCTGTGGTGCGCTGCCCTGTACTTCGGAATCGCCTCTCATGTGACTGCAGTGTGGCGCAGAGCTCGGTGAGCTCCCGGCTGCGAAAGGACGGAGGTCGCACAATTCATCCAGACACCCGCCATCTTGTGCCGTCTTCCTCCTCAGACATCAGATCCATGGCGGCGAACTTCGAAAGGTCCACCTCATCCTCAGCTAGCACACTGTCTCGCTTCCAGCAGCTGTAAAAACAATCAATAAAGACGATCAGTACTGCGCATGGATACAACACATATATTATTTGATAGAATAATAATCACATTGACCAAAAACGGACCTAATCTAATAAATCTTACCCTCTTTGTCCTCGATCGACTCTGAGCTGAACTCCTCACAGCGTCCGCCTGCGATGCAAGATCTGGTTGTTTGATGTCCTGCGTACTGTCTCGTAATGTCTTACAGGCAGCTGGAAAACAATTAAAAAGACTGGTATGAATAAAGAAACGCAAGTCACCGTACAATTAAGCGAGGGAGAAAACAGTAACAGTTACTTACACAATGGCGTCATTATCGGCATCGTGTAAATCTGGTCTTGCAGACGTGGCTCCGAGCTAACAGGAGGTCGCGGCCTTGTTATGAGGCGAAGTTAGTCTGTGAAAACAAAATGCTCGCAGCGATAAACCTCCGTGTCCCTCTGCGGCAGCGAAGCTCCGTCCGTCGGCGACATTCTTCGTGGCGACCCGGCAAAGCTTCTCCCGTCCGCGCAGGCCTCCTCTCGACAATGGCCGGGCCGCTAGCCTAGCTCTTGCTAGCTAGCTTAGCTCCTGCTAGCTAGCTTAGCCGAACTTGCTTCGTGTCCATTAAAACACAAACACTTCGACTGCGATGGAGAGTCCAACTCACACACTCACAGCACGTCGTCCGACAACAGTTCACAGTCTGTTAGTGATAAAACACACACTGTCCACTGTTAGCGGCTCGACGCCATTAACTCTCCGCTCCTTCTTCCTCGTCACTCACGCTCCGGTCTACCCGGAAGTGTAAAAACTCTTACAGGTCATGAACTCTCACACGCAATAAGAATTACTTTTCAACTGCTTTTAAAACATTCAGAACCCATGAAATTATAGAAAGACTTTTTTTTTTACATTTTAATATCTTGGTTATCTCAAAATATTTCATGCAAATTTTAACTTCTTAACAACTGGCGTTTTATCTTTAACTTGTTCCCAGGAGAGAGAGAGAGAGAGAGAGAGAGAGAGAGAGAGAGAGAGAGAGAGAGAAAAGAATAAATAATCTTTTTTACATAACATTGGCCATTGCTAATGACATACACAGTAATTAATCTAGCATACTTTCATTAAATAAATCCATTCAAGCTCAAATATAAGGGTCTATAATTAGGCTATACTGAGCCTGATCTATTTATACCAGAGATTTTCTTAAATGAAGTTAACACCTCTTAGAAAAAGGTCACCTGGGGTAAAACTCCCCCTGCAACCCTGATTTGCATTTGTATAGCTCACTGCATTTTCATTTACATGTTAAAGCCTCCCCTAGAATCAGGGGGAGGGGGGTCATTGGGGGACAACTGCCAAGCAAGGCCCACGTCAATTTCCGACAATTTCCGTCAATTTTCAGTGTTGCCTGCAAATTGCCGCGTGTAGCCGCAAACCTGAAATTCCACGTCAATCTACAGTGCCGCATACTGACGAAAATCCCACTTTTCATGCAGTGATATTTAAAAATTATTATGCTGCCATAGGTATTTGTAGAGAAAAAAGACAAGTGGTGCACTCAAAGTTTTGCAGCCATTTAATGCCATTGTCAGTGAGTCAGATTTGCTAACATGTGCATCACTGAGTGTGTTTGTTAAACTAATACTTAGGGGCACCAAAATTGCATGTTTTTTTAAAATCTTATGCATGGTCACTTTTTAAAGGAAATGCCATTCTTCATTGAACAGTGCATGAAGAGTAGATGACTATTTATAATGTGCACTGTTTAGCGGATATAATGTTCTGTACATGAGTAATCAAATAGATGGTTGCTGTCTTTGCAGATGTCTTTGAGCCCTGTCAGTTGGAGTTCTTAAGCCCAGTACGGTCTGGGCTCATTTCTGCTGAGCAGGAGTCAGGACCACCTGTTCACTACACTCAGGCTAACGCAATAGACTGGCCAACAGGACACATCATCCAACACCAGAAACTACCTGAACAAAGCATTGAAAGTTCTGTTGAGGCCACCTCAGATACTAAACCATCAACTAATGGCAGCTCAGAGGGTACATCTTATGCTTTTGCAGCGAAGCCTAGACGAGGAAAACTTGGATTTTCTACAAGTGAGAACATTAAACCTGTTGAGGTACAGAGTACACAGAAAGAAGATGTAAAGATATCTAAACCGAATTTCTGCCGAGGTCCTGCAAATACAACCTTGTATGAATCTACAAGTGTCAAACAAGAAGTTAAACCATCTGTGGTCAGAACACTGCCACTAACAGCATTGCAGAACACTCCCTTTCAAGAAACTGTGACCTCAGTGAAAGCTCAACAAGAGGCAACAGAAGGCAGAGTTGTTCAGCCTCCAGAGAGACTGTCTAATCTGAACACTTCCTGGGAGAGAGAAAAAACTGGTCCCAAAATAATATTTACCAGAGAAGAGGCAGGGCACACTGACATTGCCAAGAGTGAAGCTTCACATCATCCTAAGACTATCTCTGATGTGGTGAGCATAGGCAACAATATCTCACATCAATTGGTAGTGGCAGTTGAAGATACTGCTTTCACATCCCAAGAAAGGAGTTTGTCACCACAGACTGATTGTAGCCTCAATTTATCTAAAGAAGATGGCACATACAGAGCAAATCCAGTCATCCTCTATGATGAGACAGATGACTCTCTAACAGGCTCAGTAACAGAGTCACAGATTTCTGAGCCACTGGATAGTGTCAACACTCCTGTGCCTTCCTCTGTAGCCATCAACACCCAAAAGCAAAAGGGGGATATTCCAGTTTCCTTCCCTTGGAATTCCATTTCCAGTCCTCAAGAGCACAAGCCAGCCAAAATCATTGAGCTGAAACATTTGTGGGAGAAGGAAAATAGAGGAATATACAGGACCCAGGATAATTCCAACAAGCATAAAGCCCCTATCAGTTCAATATTCAGTAACAAAGTGGTTTCCCCTAAGTTTGATCTGAGAACATCCTCAGATGGCAGAGATAAGTTTGAGGGAGAAGCACAAACATCTCTATACAAAACTAAGTCTAATGTTTTGAAATATTTCAAAGTAACAGACAAGGGTTTTGTCTGTCAGAGTTCAGACAGATCACAGCTGAGGAGTTCTGGTAGTACTGTAGATATGCAGTCAACATATCATCAATACCAGGTCAAGGCTGACACAGAAGCTCAAGAAAGGCCCCTCATTCCTAGTAAATCCCAAACTTCAAGATCAAATGACCAGGATGACGAGGTCAGGAGGAGTCCATCTAAGACCTGCCACCCAAGGGTCTTACCTAGAGAATCCTCCAGTCCCAAGAAATCCAGACTGGAATGCTCTCCCTTAAAAACGTTTCCAATAAACATCGACCCGCAAACTAAGGATGCTGAAGCGCATCCTTGGAAGCCAACAGCAGCACCAAGACAGAGGAAGAGTCCCACTCGTGAAGCAATGCAGACAGTGATGACTGACAGTAAACCTAGCAAAGACATCATCTCATGTCCTCTCCCTTTACATCAAGAAGACAAAGCAACTTATTCTGGTTATGATAAAAGTTCAAGCCCCTCTACTTCAACACCATCCAAACAACCCCCAGACAAGAATTTGGGGTCATTCAAACACCTTGTTAGATCATTCGTCCCTCATGATTATCAACACTACCTCGGGCCACAGGAGACATGCTATGTTCCCACTTTTGACCAAGGGAAAGCTGCTGCTGCTGCTGCTGATAATAATGCCCTACACAGACCACAAAATGCCCTTGAAGACTTTGTGCAAAACCAGAATGACAGTCCCACTGAGGGGAATGCTCCAAGGGGCAGTTCTTGGGTTGTGCAAAATAAAGATGGAAACTTCAGCCACAAAACAACAACTACGGCCTGGTCTCTGACTCGGGCAAGTTCAAGCAGTGAGCTTTTGAACTATATCTCCCTGTCTATTTTTTCAATATAATGATAGAGCAGTGGAAATCAGAATGGTGTTTTCATGAAACAAATCACTTCAAATGAACAAATTACCATTATATTAGCTGTAGACATAGACATTCACTATTCGGTTTGATTGAAATCATTCTGCCTAGAAATTCCAACTTAACTGTTTACATGGGAGCTTAATTCAGTGATCTGATAAGATGTGCGTTTACATGGCCCAAAAATATTTAAATCAGAATATTACTTTTTTGACAATCATTTTTATTCTGATTGGGCTGTAATTCTGATAATTAATGGAATATTAGGGTCCATGTAAACACAGCTAGTGAGTCAGCTTGAGAATTAGTATATATTCAATTGTGTTATTTTATTATTATTTGTTTTGTATTCACACAAAACTGGAGAAAAAAAGGTTTATGTTTCAACTTCCCTTTAAAAAGTGGACAGTTTAAAGTTGAATTTTAGTAAATCTGAAATTGTGCAAATCTGCCTTGACTCTATTTTCCAGAGCTGACTTTGTTTCATTTGTGGCAGGTTATGATGAGACTTCTAGTCCTGTTATGTCAACTCTGAAACGATTATCTGCAAGGAGCATGTCCTCTTCCAAAAGTCTGGAAAACCTCACCACACAAACAAGTAGCTCAACTCTTTCTTATTCACATCCTGTACATCTTTATTACAGCTGATGGTCACAAAGCTTTATTGTATTGCCAGTTCATTATTGTGGTATGTAAAAAATGCTGTCTCATGGTGCTATATAACAAACTTCTCCAAGAGTGAATGATGGTTAGCATGTAGTCCTCTCTTTAAATCAGCTTACAACACTTTTCCAACTCATTATCTAGTAATTGTAAGAAATTGAAAGTCATATCTTTCTTCCAGTTTCTTCTCCACCATCAGCCTTGACTCTCTCCAACTCAGAGCAGATGAAAACCAGCATGTCAGTGCCTGTTCTTCAAAAGGAGGAGGTAAATTTACTCTTGACTGACTCTCAAAACTTATAACAAAATATGACATCCAGTTTTAGACATAATGAACTAATACATCTGCCAACTTTTCACATAATAGATCAGTTGATGAAATCCTCTCTGACAGATGACTGTTTTTTTATTCTTCTGTGACAAATATTTTACATTTGTGTTTAACTAACATTCTGGCTCTTATTTTTTCCTCTGATATTTTCAGACAGACAGTGACAGTACTTTTGAGACCAGCCTGGGCTGGAGAAGAAACACAGGCAGCTCCATGTCTGATATAAGTCTCTCCTCGGGAATGGTCTCCATGTCATCTGTATGTCTGCATGCAGCTCAATTGATAGTATATGTTTTGGGTAAAAATCACACTGTTTAATCCTATTAAGTCAGAATATTTTAATCATTGATTATTGGTGGTCATGTTACAACTATCTTTTTGATTAGATTACTTGATTGATTGATTTATTGATTGATTAGTCTACTATTGAAAGTCTAGTAGGCAAATATTTTGAAGGATAAGGCAGTTGATATTTAGCATTTTGGTCAACAATTGAGAGAACCAAACCAACAATGTGACATCTATAGAGCTCCAAGCCCAACTATTTATTTTAACAAGCTTGCTACTTTGGGGAAAATGAATAAAACACAGGTCTGGGTTCAATCATTGTTGGTTTTGGCTTTTATTGAGATTTGATGACCAGAAAAACTTTCAGGGAATACGATCACACTCATCCTTTAATAAGAAAGAAGCTTCATTTGGGATTTTTTGCTTATACCACTTGTGTTAATGGCACTCACCAGAATGAACAAAAAATGATGTAGCAGCCTTCAGCAAAATAATTCAATGAGTGTTTTTTTTCCTACAAATCATTGTAATCATTCTCCCATCACACAAACATTGAGTTAAAACCAGAGAGGTTGATGTTTTCTCTGTTATGTGTTATTGTGAATGAACAGGTCAGTGGCAGCATCAGCAGCATTTACCCTGCATTTATTGGTGACAGTGAAGTCCAAGGAAGCATCCAGTTTGCTGCGAACTACATCCAGAAACTTGGAGAGTTTCACATCTTTGTGGTACACTGCAGGGATCTGGCCGTGGCTGAAACCAAGAAGAACTGCTCTGACCCGTGTGTTCTTGTTATATGACTGTATGATCCAAATGGTGGTAGAACCTTAGTTAGTTTGGTTATTATCCTTTTCGGAATTTCTTTTGTCCATGTCTATGGCAATTGTTTAACAAAAACAACCACAACATTAGGACAATTAACGGCAAAGTGTTTCACGTCATCACCAACAATAAAGAATATCAGGTCTGACAAAGCAGTGACATACTCTGTTGTTGCTGGCCTGCAGTGTTGCTTGACATATTAACAATCTTACTAAGTTTGTTCTTCTTAACTACAGACAGTGAAATGAATGAATGAATCAGAAAGTCCAAATACTCAATACAAATACAAATTAACATTAAAACATAGCCAGTATTCTTCTGTCTGCTCAAAACTGTTAAAGCTTCCACATGAACTACAGTCATTGCGGTCCTTTCCTTTATGACACCTGTGTTTCTATCCCATGACAGTTTTACATCAATTAATGGTCCTAAATATTCATGTTCATTTACTGTATATACATATACAGTCTTGATGGATACATACACATAGTATACCCTGTATGTCCCTCTTCTCGCTCTAAAATCAAAGGTCATTCCCTTAGTTTTGATAATACTTTACTGAAGAAAAGAAGAACTGAACTGAAGAAACTTGCATGACACAAATTAACAAACCCATCTACACATACAATAAACCATATCACCCAGTGATATTTTTGAGATGAAGGTTAGAGGAAGGCCACAGGCAGATCAGGAAAGTCCTTATCAAATAGTGGCTACCTGCTGCCATTTGAAGTCTTTTGAATATTTCACTGTTCAGAAATGTAACTCCCAATTTCTTTTTACAGGTATGTGAAATGTTACCTTCTTCCAGACAAAACAAAGTTAGGGAAGAGAAAAACCACTGTGAAAAAGAAGACACTAAACCCCACCTACAATGAAATACTAAGGGTAAGCATTCCAGATTTAGTCTTTTACAGAGTTATCATCACCTGTATAACATATTTTACAAGCATATTTTTGCCTTCTCCTATTTCCACAGTTTAAAGTCATAATGGAGGTGCTGAAAACTCAGAATTTTAACATCTCGGTATGGCACAATGACACCTTTGGGCGGAACAGTTTCCTGGGCGAGGTGGTCTTGGATTTGTCAGAGTGGGATTTCAGTAACACAGAGATAAATGAATATGCCTTAAAAGCCAGGGTAAAGGCTTAATTTCCATATGCAGCCATTTTGTATTAAAGAAATCTTTTAGCTAGACATGTATTCACCTCAGCTCAATCCTTAAGGTCTCAGCACAAACTTCAACATTGTCTCCCTCACATCTGATGGACAGCAGAGGACAGATGAGAGTTGCCCTGAGATTCCTGCCACAGGCGTCCCATGGTGAGTTGATGACAGCTCATTCTTTATCAATTCTTTCCTTTCAGTTTTGTCTTTGGTCACCTGTCATTATGGTCTTTATCTGTAACTGTTACTTCATCCACAGGTAAGAGACCATCTAGGATGGAGACTGGTGAGGTGCAGATTTGGGTGAAAGACTGCAAGAATCTTCCTCCAGTCAGAGGAGTTATTATTGACTCTTTTGTGAAATGGTAGGATGTCCTGAAACTGTCAGGTTGCTGACTATGGAGACCCCAAGTATTCAATAAATAAAAGTCAAAATATTCCAATAAAGTCAATAAATAATTAAAACATTATGAGCTAATGATTAATAACAAAAATAAAAACTACTTAGAAAAAAATACAGAAGAACACACACAAAACACGTAATATACTTGTGAAATTGTGAAATAAAACCAACTATGGACATTTCAAAAATGAAAATTGCTTGAATAAAACCTCAATGATTTGCAATCAACTTTGAGAGTGTCGGAAAAGGCAGAATGAAACCAGAATGGCCCTTAGTAATGTGTGATAATGTGACGCTATAATGTGCAAAACTCCGCCAAGGCCCAACAGTCCTCTTTAGTTCAATCAAGCCTAATCCAATATCAAACATGATGTATCACTCTAAATTGTTAACAACCCTCAGCTACCTAACCATAATTTAAGTTCAACAGATCTAGGATCTGCATCAAATTGTTCTCACTTGCCTGAATACACCTAATTTGTTTTCACCAAGATAGGTGCATTATTTCCTAAGAAACAAAAGTGTTGAAAACACCTTATCACGCAATGTGAAAGAAGTGTGCGGATGCCGTTTAGCTCAGCTGGTAGAGCAGGCGTGTCATGTACAAAAACTTTGCCCTCGCTGCAGAAGCCCCGGGTTGGAGTCCTGGCCTGGGGCCCTTTAAATAAATACTAAAAAAAAAAAAAAAGTGTGGAATAATTCCTGCACTCCTCTCTTTATCCAGATATGCCTTAAAAGTCAATGGGGTCTATTCTCGGCCGACACCCATCCTCCATCCAAGTTTTGATGAAAGCTGTTCAGTAGATTTTATGTATTCCTGCCAACAAACCAACCAACCAACCAGCAAACAAACAGTTACATGTGAAAGCATAACCTCCTTGGAACAAGTAATAAGATTTCATAATGAATGGTGATGGTAATGAGTTGAGTTTCAAAGATTGTTTTAATAAATTGATTATTTCACTATTTAATAGTTACATTAAAGAATTTGTCTATATTTGGTCATGTGAATATTTATCTATTTATGTCTTAATTGATCACCGTGAATTACCAAATAATAGCCGGGGCGCTTATTTGTTTCAATCACTTAACAGACCAGGCGTTTATTTGGGACAAGGCGGCAATTTGGGACAGGCAGCAATTTGGGACAGGCGTTTGATTCCTCACAAAAACTCTTTTTATTTTTTGCTGCATTGGAGCCATGGCATCATCAATGTCATATTGACTGACAGAAAGCAAGCACAATACGTGAAAAAGGCAAAGAAAAAAAACGTGCAGTGTCAGTGGTCACATCTTCTTCCTTGATTTAAAAAAAAATTAAAAATTAGACCCGGCATTTATTTGGAACCGGCTTTTTATTTATCAAAATATACACCTGCACCCGGCGTTTAAAGGGGACCCTGCAGGCAATTCAAACCCAGCTATTATTTCATATTTTACGGTATTTAGTTTTGAACACATCCATACATGGCTTTTGTAAGCTCTGCCCAAAGAATAAATGCATTTTATCACCTTTATTTCTACTGCAGCACCGTACTTCCTGACACAAGTCGGAAAAGTCGACAGAAGACACGGGTGGTGAAGAGGACAGCCAACCCAATGTTTAACCACACAATGGTGTACGATGGCTTCCGACCAGAAGACCTCAAAGAGGCCTGTGTGGAGATCACAGTCTGGGATCATGACCGACTGAACAACCACTATATTGGGGGTCTGAGGCTTGGGCTAGGGACAGGTGAGATACAACTTTCCTGTAGTAAAGATTCCTTTTTTCCTTTTCATCTTTCACACTTTCCTCCCCTACCTCACTTCCTTTGCCTCACTTCCTTTCTTCTCCTTTCCTCACCACTCATTCATTCTTCTTTGTTTACGATTGGTCACACCGATCTCCGTGTGGAATAGTAGTGTTCAAGCCACGTCAAAATGAACATACATGACTTGGATCGATGAGCAGGGTCATCGGAATGTTTTTCCTGGTTAGCGGACATGGCCGAGGACCCCTCTCCAGACGGGATTCTCAAACCACACCTCCCAAGATGATCCTCACCCGACTGGCCAATAGGAACGTGGCCACGCCCATGACATTATTTTCACAGCGAGAGCAAAATCTTGACACAAGAGCAAAAAACTGCATCGAGAGCAAAGACTTAGGTTTTGAGAGAGAAGAAAAATGTTTTGAGAGAAACACTTTTTTTTGAGAGAGAGAGAAAATGTTTTCACACTGATAGCAAAAAATATATATTTGAGAGTAAAAAAAAGTATTTTGAGAGAGATTTTTTTTTTCTCAGAAATAATTTTAAAAATTTCAAATTTATATTTCTTTATGTTCTATGAGAAAATATTTTATCTCAAAACTTTCTTTAGTCTCAAATATTATTTTTTGCTATCAGTGTGATAACTTTTTCTTTCAAACATTTTTTTTTCTCTCAGATCATTTATTTTATATATTTAGTATAAACATTACAGACAAGATTAAGTCAACATTTTAAGAAAAACAAACCTGAGAGTAACAAGCAAAAGAAGGAGTAAAAGAAACTTTAAAAAAAATGATAATAAAAACAAAACAATAATAATAATAATAATAATAATAATAATAATAATAATAATAATAATATTCATGGTCATAAAATCAATAATGTAAAAATGATAAGTAATAAGATGCACATTCTTGACAGTTAAATTCATCACAAAACACTATTGCATGACATGTCTATTCCTTGAGCCTACATAGATAAATAGGTATATGGGGGAGTGTACAGGTAGCCATCATGATCATTTACTTTCCAATCGTTTCTAAATAAGGAGCCCATATCTTCAAGAAGATATCTAAATTATTATTGATCTTATAAATAAGTTGTTCAAAAGAAGCTATCTTGGTTAGTTCATCTCTCCATTCCATAAAACTGATCCCTTCTTCTGACGTCCAGTGTCTCAAGACTACCCTGTTTCCTGTTGCAAGAGCTAGTTTCACCCATGTGCATATTTGTGTGGATAGGCCAGATTTCCTTGGCAAAATACCCAGAATACATAGAGCTGGCCCCTCCCGGAACTCTACCTTCAGTACTTTATTGATGCACTGGATAACAGCCACCCAGAGGCTATGCACCATCTCACATCTCCAACACTTCTCCCTAAGTCCCAACCTGGACATTTTTGCTGGAGTCCAGTAGTTTCTATTCAATATTCTGAATGAAATAAGCCGTGTCTGCATGTCTCGGGCTATAGTGTACCAGGACCTAATTGTTTCCTCCCAGACCTCTCAGTCAATAGGTGCCCCAAGGTCTTCTCCCCATGCTAGCTTAATACCTCCATAGTTTGGGGGTTGATGTTTTCTAAACATGTCATAAAATCTGGATGTCCCTCTTCTAAGCTTCCAGCCTGATAGCCATAGCTCTTGAATACAAGAGACAGGTGCAAATTTGATCTTTCTATCAGCTGTTGTAATACAGCTCCTTATCTGAAGGAACTTCCAAAAATCTTTGCTGGGGATATCATATTTAGATGTACATTGTTCAAAGGAGATTAAGTGTTTCCTGTCAAATAGATCTTCCAGTAACATTACCCCTGCCTTCACCCAATTTTCCGACATGACCGATTTTTTGTTAATTTTCAATGACTTATTATACGATATTGATGATCCCATCGTGTGGTAATAGTTCAAATGGCACGCCTGGTGTGCCCATATCCAACTTTCTCTAGAAAATGCCAACACAGGGTTTCTGTAGGCTACATCACCTCCTGTCTGGGTGAGGAAAGCTTGCACTGAGAAGGGCTCTATCAACTCTTTCTCTATCGCCACCAAGGCAGGAGCACAGATCTCCAACATATTTGACTTGGATAGCTGACTGAGACTGAAGGCATGGTGATACCAATCTATTCTTGGACATCCTAGACCACTCTCCTCTACTGATGTATATAGTTTCTTTTTGTTAAAAGCAGGCTTCTTCCCCTTTCACAAGAAGCCTCTTATGGCCCTATTTTATATTATATCTAGACAGAAGGGGGAGTAGGAGGTCCAGAGGCAGCATGCTTGTTATAAAATTATAATAATCTGTGGAATTGTAATCATCTTCACTAAACGTATCTTTCCAATAAATGATAAACTTAATTTTGACCAGTTTTGAATATTACTTTCAGTTTTTTGGATAAGGGGCAGTAAATTTGAATTCATTACATCTTTAAATCCTGGGGTAATCATGATCTCCAAGTAGACCAGTCCAGATGGAACAGTCAGAACATGTACAGGAAGCATGAAACTGAAACACATCACAACAACAACAGTCTCATCAACACTTGAGAATTCACTCACATGAGTCTTTGCGCCATCAGCGCTCACCATCCGCAAATGGTACTCATCAAAAAGATCTTCCAGTAACACATCAAACCTCTCAAAAATTCTCAAAAATTGCAAATAGATACTCCCATTACACTCTATCAAAAGCTTTCTCTGCGTCTAGAGAGAAAGCCACAACCGGTTCCATGCTGTTCCTCGTTTGCCATACCAAATGTTATCTGCTGAGGACCGTCCCTTAACAAATCCCACCTGATCAGGGTGGATCAAGGTAGGGAGGCACACTTCTAGTCTTAATAACAATATCTTAGCCAAAATCTTGGTGTACAAGTCAATTAAGGATACTGGTCTATAGCTCCCACAGTGATGTGGGTCTTTGCCCTTCTTATGTATCAATGTTATTATTGCATTCTGCATACTCTCCGACAGGCTTCCTCTCTGGAACGCATCCTGAAAGACAGTAAGAAGTCTCGGGGCATCAGAATATGACTTATAAAAGTCTGTGGGAAATCCATCCCCCCCAGGAGACTTCCCAACTAAGATATTTAATCACTTGTTGAACCTCTCCCAGTGTGATGCATGCCCCCAGCCTCTCTCTAGCCAATTCAGTTAGTGCTGGTAAAGTAGTCCCAGACAGAAAATTTTGAAATTCACCCATATCCCAAGAATCCTGTGATGTGTATAATTTTTGATAAAATAATTGGAAAGCGTTATTTTCTTCTATAGTATCTGTTAGAATGTCCCCTTTCTCATTCTGTATCGCTGAGATCAAAGTTTGAGCTTGCTGTTGTTTCACCTTTTGAGCCAATAATTTCCCTGCCCTTTCCCCCTGTTCATAATACTTTTGCCTACACCTAAACCATGAAAATTCTGCTTATCTCTGCATGATAGTGTTTCATTCAAATTTTGCCTTACTTAAATTAGCCAATAAATTCTGGTCTCCTCTATCTGCATATTCCCTCTCTAGGTCTTTTAATTCTGTTTCTAATTAAGAAAGTTGATCAGATGCCTGCTTTTTTTGAATGTTGTATTAACCTGCCACTTAATGGCTTAAAAGCATCCCATACCACGCCTGGATCATCATCCACTGTGCCCTCATTAATTTCCCAATAATCTAATATTTGTTGACATATAAACTGACATGAATTTTCGTTTTGGGGCTGAGATGTATTCAGTCTCCAACAGGTAGAATGCCCCTTGCTCTCACTCTTAAATCCCAGAGTCATATCTACAGGACCATGATCAGTAACAACAATATTACCAATAGAAGTCTGCTCCACCATTGGTAAGTTGCTTTGATATCAAAAAGTAATCAATCCTAGAATATGATGCATGGGGATTAGAGAAAAAAGTATATTCCCTCTCTTGAGGATGCATGAGCCTCCACATATCAACAAGACCAAGTTCCTCTGAAATAATATCGATAGCTATCTGAGATTTCTGGATATTCCTAGATCTGCCCACGTTGCCGGATCTATCTATTATATTATGCCTTACTTGATTGAAATCGCCTCCAATTATAAAATCAGTATTTCCCATAGTCTGTATTACTGCATGTAGGTTATAGAAAAAATCTGGAGAGTCTGTGTTAGGGGCGTAATGAGCATCTCCTGCCCATTAGGTCAACAATTGCAACCCATCTTCCATCTGTATCCGATTTCTTGTCATTCACTTTAATAGTCACAGTTTTGCGAATCAAAATAATAACCCCACACTTATTGGATGAGAATGTACTGTAAAATATCTGACCAACCCAGTCCCTCTGTAGCTTTTTTGATTCTGTTGTATCTCAATGTGTCTCTTGTAGAAGGGCAATATCCGCCCTCTTTTGTTTAAGATAGATCATAAGTTTTTTCCTTTTTGTGGCTAGGTTAGCTCCCTGTACATTCCAAGTAACCATTTTCAGTGTTCCTGTCATGTTATAGATTGCTCTGTGTTTACAGTGTAAGTTGGCTGTGATGAATAACCAGGGAAATGAGAATGTGCTAAAGAATCATGAAAAAAATAAATGAAAAAAAAAACAATAAAAGATACCGACCATAATAATAAGACAAAAACAACTATCAATATTTTCTTTATCTCAACATTGCTCAATACCCTTTTACCCCCTAAAAGTTCAATAGGCTACCAAACATAGTTGCAATAAATAAAAATAATAATCAATAAAAACGATCATGATGAGAGAGGGGTTTATAGCTGATTCCGTGGTCTGTCTAGGGACCATGGTCTCTGGAACGGACCAGTGGTCACTTCCACTAGGGGCGCTAAAGACACTGGTCGCTACCAGTGGCACAGTGACCAGCTGCTCTGACAGCCCTTCCAGAAAAATGCAGAGTTTTTTTGTGATTGTTGCGGGCAAAAATCCTTGAATATGTGGCACGTTTTCTTAAGAATTGCGGGAACTTGCAAAAATTGCGGGAACTTGCAAAAACTGCGGTTTGATGAAAAAGAGAAAAAAAAGTGATTCCCCCAACACCCTGTTCTCACTAGGCTACTACCCTAATGTAAAGAGTCATTGCTTATTACTTCCTATGATAAGCAAGCATATTACATCACAGAAAGTGCTGGGAATATTTAAGTGCTCATCTTGTTTTATTTCAGACCTTAATAAACACATGGCTCAAACTTACAAAACATTGACGAGTCAAACAAGTTCTGTAGCTTTACAAAAGGAATATGCTACAACTTCTGTAAAAATGAATAAAAAAAATATAAAAAAATAAAATGTGTGCTTCCAGTTTTACAGGGGTAGCTATACAAAACAAACATCTTCTGTTTAAAGAAGTGCTTCCAATGCACAAAGTGCAATCTCTTACTGTAACGTAAATTTACATACTACTAATATACTTACAACTGTAAGGTTTTTGGAACTAGTATGATTTTTTGTTGGCAAATGAGACTGATTTACGGGCCTCATCATGGCTTCATCGCAGGGTTTGCAGTAAACGCAACATTTTTCAACTTTCTGCTAAGATATATGTGACTTTTTTGCAACGAAAATGCGGGGAGTATGAAATCATGCAAGCCCCGCATATTTTGCGTGGAAATCGGCAATTTATGTGGTGAAAGTGCGGCGTATTTGAAAAAATGCAAAATATGCAGACTTTGGCTGATTATGCATTGAATTATGCAATCGAATAACCAAGTTTTTCTGGAGGGACTGCTCTGTGATCTGTTCTGTTATTTGGACCAGTTGAGTGATCTGTGGAGTGTTTGTTTGTTTGTATTTATTTTTAATAAAACTTTTCCCTTTTCTCACTGTGTTAGCAGAATAGCCCAAATGTGAGAAGCCATAATCGTTTGTCTATCCAATGTTATTGATAACTATTTTTAATAGAAATCATAATAAAAATGATTAAATTATTATTATTAGTCGTAGTTGTATGAGTAGAACTATCGATTGTGCAGGTCCGTGTCTTCCTGACTGGTTTAAACTTTACTAATGTGTTGCATTTTAAAAGCTTGTCACATTACCCTTTGTATCAAATCTTGATCTAGAAACTAATATCAAATAAATGTAGTGGAGGAAAAAATGTAGAGTTGAGTGACAAAGCAACATTAAATAGAAATACAAAAATGTAGAAAAAAGTAGCCTACAGTACAGTAACAAAAGTAACACTCGAATCTTCTTGATTGATCCAGCACCTGATCACTCGATGATTGTTCCAAGGATTTTCTCTGCATAAAATCTGGAAAAACCCTCTAATCTCACCAGGATGTCAATTGTGCCCTGCATAACAGAAACCACTTCAGTAGGAAAACAATAAAACATCAGTTATTTGAGACGTACAAGATGGCTCAATTCTAAAAAGAGTCTGATCGGGTAAGAATATAGATAGATAAATAGATAGATAGATAGAATTACTTTAATGATCCCAGACTGGGAAATTATTTTGTTACAGCAGTAGTGGGTCAGCAAATAAAACACTTTGTACATAACATAAATAGAATCCAATATATACATAGTGTATATATACAGTGCACAGTGTGCTATAAACAATAAACAATAATAATATATACAACAAAACAAAATATGCAAAATATACTATAACAATAATAATATATACAACAAAACAGTAGAGAGACCAGAGTTCTCTGTCAGGCAGAGGTGAGAGAGTTGTTGTATAAAGTGATGGATTGTGGCAGGAAAGATTTCCTGTATCTATTGCTACGACAGCGAAGCTGAAGCAGCCTTCCGGAGAAGGTGCTCCGCTGTCTGACCAGTGTGAGTTGGAGAGGGTGGAGAGGATTATCCATGATGGATAACAGTTTTTTCAGTGTCCTCCTCTCCACCACAGCCTCCAGAGTGTCCTGTTTGCAGCCAATCACAGAGCCAGCCTTCCTGATCAGTTTGTTGAGTCTGTTGGTGTCGCTGGCTCCAATGCTGCTTGCCCAACAAACCACAGCAAAGAAAAGTACACTGGCCACCACAGACTGATAAAAGATCTCCAACATCTTGCTGCACACGTTGAAGGATCTCAGCTTCCTCAGGAAGTAAAGTCTGCTCATCCCCTTCTTGTAAACAGCTTCAGTGTTAGATCTCCAGTCCAGTCTGTGGTAGATGGTAACACCCAGGTACTTGTAATCCTCCACCGCCTCCACATCCCTTCCCAGAATGCACAGAGGTTCGAAAGCCGTCTTCCTCTTCTTCCTGAAATCTATCACCATCTCTCTGGTCTTGCTGATGTTCAGCCGCAGGTGATTCTGTCCAGTCCACTACACAAAGTTGTCTACCAGTGCCCTGTACTCCTCCTCCTGTCCCTCACTTATACACCCAACAACAGCCGAGTCGTCAGAAAACTTCTGCAGGTGACACGACCCGGTGTTGTACTGAAAGTCAGTGGTGTATAAGGTGAACAGGAAAGGAGACAGTACAGTCCCCTGTGGAGCTCCTGTATCACTAACCACCGCATCAGACAGAACACTGCCCATACGGACGAACTGTGGCCTGCCTGTCAGGTAGTCAGTAATCCAGGAGATCATTGTGTCGTCTACACCCATCACCCGCAGCTTCTCCCCCAGTAGCAGTGGCTGAATGGTGTTAAAAGCACTAGAGAAATCAAAGAATGTGATTCTCACAGTGCCTCCTCCACCATCCAGGTGCGAATGGGCTCGTTGCAGCAGGTAGATGACAGCGTCATCAACTCCCAAGTGGGGCTGGTAAGCAAATTGCAGAGGGTCTAGCAGGGCTCTCACCTGCGGCCTCAGGTTGGCCGAAACCAGTCTCTCCAGCACCTTCATGACGCAAGATGTGAGGGCCACTCGTCGATAGTCATTGAGGTCTGATGGTGTCAACTTCTTTGGAACAGGAACCAGGCAGGAAGTCTTCCAAAGCACCGGTATTCTCTCCTGACCAAGGCTCAGGTTGTAGAGGTGTTGTAGGACAGGAGACAGCTGGCTGGCACATGTCTTCAGGATCCTGGGGCTGATACCATCAGGGCCTGCAGCCTTCTGCTGGTGGAGTCTCTCCAGCTGTCTCCTAACCTGGCCTGCAGTCACAGTCATGCGGGGAGGCTGCTGGTGTCTTCAGTGGAGGACGAGGAGGTGGAGGAGGAGGTGAAGGTGGAGGAGGAGGAGGTGGAGGAGGAGGAGGAGGAGGAGGAGAGGTGCTGCACAGGAGAGCTCACAGCAGGGGAGTGAGGGGGGAGGGGAGGAAGCATTTGGGGCAGTGAGGGTGTGTGGGGGTCTGGAGGTGTCAGGGAGACGACAGAATGCTGTGAGCTGAACCTATTGAAGAATCTGTTCAGCTCGTTTGCCCTCTCCAGGCTGCCCGATGACTGTCTGCCGCTCACCTTACACCCAGTGATCTGCTTCATACCAGTCCACACATCCCTCACATTGTTCTGCTGGAGTTTGGCCTCCAGCTTCCTCCTGTAGGCGTCTTTACAGGCCCTCAGCATATCCCTGAGTTCATGCTGCACTCTCCTCAGTTCTTCCCTGTCTCCAGACCTGAACGCCCTCTTCTTCTTGTTAAGAAGGGCTTTCAGGTCATTGGTGATCCACAGCTTATTATTAGGGAAGCAGCGTACAGTCCGGGTTGGCATGGTGGTGTGTTCACAGAACCTGATGTATTCGGTGATGCAGTCGGTCATGCTGTCGAGATCCTCTCCATGTGGCTCAACAAGTGCATCCCAGTCTGTCGACTCAAAGCAGTCCTGTAGTGCGTCAGCAGCCTCCTGAGTCCACTTCCTCACGCTCCTAGTAATGACAGGCTGCCGCTGAACAAGGGGGATATACTTAGGAGTCAGCAGAACCAGGTTGTGGTCAGATCTTCCAAGAGGGGGGAGGGCTGTGGGACTGTATGCATCCTTAGCATTTGCATACAACAGATCTAGTGTGTTACAGTCTCTGGTGGGGCAGTCAACATACTGGTGAAATGTTGGAAGGGTTTTGTCCAGTGAGACGTGATTAAAATCCCCAGTGATGACAATAAATGCATTAGGATGCTGCGTCTGTATCTGGGCAACAGCGGAGTGGATGACGTCACAGGCCAGCGCTGCATCAGCTGGAGGAGGAACGTACACACCGATAATGACGGCGGATGTGCCTCATCCCCACAGTCAACAGTTCAATGTCCGGGGTACAGAGACGTTTCTTCACATGAACATGTCCGGGATTACACCACCTCTCACTCACATACAGTGCAATCCCTCCTCCTTTCTTCTTTCCGCTGCTTGACACGTCCCTGTCCGCCCGAACAGTGCTGAAGCCGGGAATCGCCACGCTGTGGTCTGGGATGTTTGAGTGAAGCCATGTCTCCGTGAAACACAACACACTGCACTCACGATATTCACTCTGAGCCTTTATCAGCGCGGCAAGCTCGTCCGTCTTGTTCCGGGCAGCAGTGCAGGTTCACACAGCGCAATCAGCTGGTCGCGTGTGTAAACAATGCGCTCAGTGATGCGCTCCTGACCCTCCGTTGCTAGGGCTAGCAAAACCATCACAAAAAAAGTGCCGTAAAAGTTTAAAAAAGAAAAAAAGAAAGGTGTTCGTCTTCTCTCAGTCTCTGGAGAAGAGTTGCCAAAAGTTCAGCTAAAATCAGTACAGAAATACAACAAAAACTACGAAAAAACTTAAAAACCCACGGGAGCTGCTGTTACAGGCTGCCACCTAGTACGGCGCCATAGCAACCGAATATCTCGATGAATAACAATGAAAACATGATAAAAGTCAAAGATAACTTACACAGATTGTTGGAATGGGCCTGGGAATCCAAGGAATTCAAGCGAATATATTGTAGTGACCAGGGGCGGACTGGGGTTGAAATTCGGCCCGGGAGCTTGGTTTGGAGAGGCCTTTTATCCGATCGCATGACGGATGCAAGTGGAACCATAATTTTAACATGAATACTTTATTTGCACTATAATAACTGCAGGAGAGGATGAGTTTATTGTTTCTGTGTGACTGGAATTGGAACATCAACATATGACATCTTAATATACAGTAATTCTGTGCAAAGACCTATTGCCAACCCAGTCCTGCACACTGCACCTGTACCTGGCACTGTTTTTTTGGTGGTTCTTGCTCCACTTTCCTCTTTCTCCTCTTGCTCCTCCTTCTTCTCCTCCTCCTCTTCCATCTCCTCCTCCTCCTTCTCCTGTCCCTTCTCATCTGTCTTATCCTCCTCCTCACTCCTATGACTGGCATTATCCTGTCCCTCTGCATCAACTCCATGACTGACACTGACCTTGTCAGCTAATAATAACAGTAACAGCAACAAAGATAAACTTTATGGCACTTTTGCAAAGAATTCACAAATACAATATAATAACCAACAAAAGGGCCTCACACACACACTGTAAATGAATTACTCACTTTAACGTATTTTTCTTGAGCTGGTAAAAATGGCTATATATTAATGTAGAAACAGAACAGGAAAACAGGATGTATAACCTATATATTCAAATAATATCTTTTTAACTTTGAACACAGACTCTCTCCTGAAATATGTTTTCTTTGCAACAAGGAAATTTGTGCGTTTTTCTCGTCAGCCAGTATGGATGTTATTTTTAATTGAAAAAGCAGATTAAGGATTTACGCAGGTATGGTGTAACATTGCTGATAGGCTACCTTTAATGTTTCTGTGTAGGCTTTATACGATCAGGATTTCTGTCTTTATGTCTTTGTGGCGTTTATGTTTTGAGCCCTGTCACTATGTGACAGACAATAAAGTTTTTTGAATCTTGAATCATTAGCTAGCAACATCATCACTAAGTTAGCAAACAGACATGTCGGTGCTGTGGAACTTCTTCGGAGTAAATGAGACAGATAAAACACAAGCTGTCTGCAATCTATGCGGCAGGAACATCTGCAAACAGTTTCAACACGACAATGACGTCATTGATCGGATGGGTGAATTAAGACATCACGGCTGATCTTACAAATTGCACAAAATGCAAAATATCGGCCGATCCGATACGATCGGCGGATAGCCTAGTTCTGTGTGCCTTGAACACATCCAAAAACACAAACTAGAGTTCTCAAGGGGCCTGAAATTACAACCCAACCCTCGCAGCCCGACATACCGGCATTGGGTCTGCTGCTGGGTCCCGTTTCTTCACTGGCCTGGCTGACAGAAGCCCCGCTGACCTTCACCCCTCCACACTTGATATGGCGCATTTGGCTACATCCTGTTTTAACCGTTTTTTCTTTTTTGCCCTTAATTTTTCTGCTCCACCCATCTCTTTCTGTGGCTTCTTTCTTTTTAGCATGTTTGCTAATTTGAATTTATCCCGCTCCACTTTCTTTATTCAAACAGGAAAATAACAGTTTAATGATAGACTGATCGGCTGAGCCAATCACATTTCAATAGAAAGATTAGACCCAGTCTGACGTTCCACTCTGTGCCACCTGCGGCCGTTTTATGGGGTAAAAAAAAACGTTCCGACCACCAGCCAGTTCGGCCTGGAACAGACCGGCAGTTCGGGAATACTCCCGAACCTCCCAATGGCCAGCCACCTGCCACCGGCCCACCAGCCCACCGGCCCACCGGCCCACTGGGGAAATCCCAGGTGTCCATGTACGCCAGTCCGCCCTTGGTAGTGACCGGAGGAGTACCGTTTGCGGATGGTGAGCGCTGATGGCGCAAAGACTCATGGGAGCGAATTCTCAAGTGTTGATGAGACTGTTATTGGTGTGATGTGTTTCAGTTTGATGCTTCCTGTACATGTTCTGACTGTTGTTGTTGTGTCCTGTTGTGTTCTGAGGATGTTTGATGTTGAATTAGCATAGACATTGATTTTGAAGTGTGCACCATGACCGAGTATGATAAGGCGGGTGATCATGTTCATCAAATGTATAAGTTTATCAGGTCATTGAAGATATGGCCCTAAGATGTTGCTGAATCAGCAGCACGGCAGTTGTGTTGAATTAATCTGCTATGAAAGACACTCTTTCGCTGGTGCTTGCTGCAGTGTATTCGAAACCATTTGTGGATTAGTGATGGGAACGGCAGTTCTTTTTACTGTACTGAATCTCTAGAATCCGTTCATTAAAATGATTCGTTCAAAAGATTCGTTCACCGAATCGTTCAGTGCTCTCCAACTCCCTGAACTGATAAGCAGCCAAACGATCCGTCATTCAGTTCATGATTCAGCCCTGAGGTTCATGTTCACTTACGGAGAGACGGTGCGTTCACGGACTATAGTACACAATCATTCTTGGGAGACGCAGCACTGCTTTGAGTGGTATACCTACATGCACTAAAATTATTACACGGTGAAAGTGTCCTCTGTGCACAGTAAAATCACTTAACATGATGCTACACGGATGTTAGCAACACAGCGCTAATTTTAGCAGTACGTTTTTTTTTTTTTTTAATTTAGTTTATTTAACAGGGACAATGCACGGCTCTCAGCCGTACCAGAATTAGCTCCTCGCTAAATTTCATCTGTAGTCCCTGGGCAAGAACAAATAACATAAATCTAACACAGACAAGCACATATAAAAAAAACAAAACAAAAAAAAAACTCATCACACAAACAGCCTTTCAAACAACAACAATAACATGGTTTCACACTCTTAAAACACAATACAACACAACAGGAATAAAATAACAATGTTAAAACACAACAAAACAATATTAAGATACAGCACTAAAAAGATTACAAAATAGTGAGCTAATGAACGTGAATCAACTCCTCTGCCCTGAGTGAGTGAGTGAGTGACACAGCGCCACTTTCAGCACAGTACATGAACGAGAATCTCGTCCTCAGCGACGCGAATCATGAGTGAGTGACAGCGCAAAATTCACGTCCTCAACAGGTCGTTCGCGAATGACCTGCTGAGGACGTGAATCACGTTCGCGCTTGTCACTGAATCAGCGTGAACGTGAATCAGCGTGAACGTGAATCAGCGTGAACGTAAATCACGTTCGCGAACATAAGTTACTTTTACTGTGCAGTAAAATCACTTAACATGATGCTACACGGATGTTAGCAACACAGCGCTAATTTTAGCAGTACAGTTACTGAACGTGAATCAACTCCTCTGCCCTGAGTGAGTGAGTGAGTGACACAGTGCCACTTTCAGCACAGTACGTGAACGAGAATCACGTCAGTTCTCTGTATGCAGTGGAGTCGCGAATCATGAACGAATCACAGCGTGAATGTGAATCCACTATTGTGGATTTAGAATGAGCAAATGATCAACACAATCCCACCTGGCATCAAATTTGGAAATTGCTCCTGGTTGGCAAGGAACTGAATCACCAACCATTTCCTTCATTTCATTGGTTTAAAGGCAGTGATCATGCCGCCATGGCATGATCGAAAAACCAACTGAAAATTAATCTTCAATTCTCTTCAAAAAGGAGTTAGGCTAAGTGGTCCTGATCGATTAATGATGTAAGACAAGGACCTGCATAATCGAAAGTACTACTCATACAACTACGATTAATGATAATAATTTAATCATCGTTATTATGATTTCTTTTAATAATAGTGATCAATAACATTGGATAGACAAACGATTATGGTCATGGTCATGACCACTGTGCCACTGGTGGCGACCAGTGTCTCTAACGCCCCTAGTGGTAGTGACCACTGGTCCGTGCCAGAGACCAGCTGGTCCTGACCACACAGATCTTCATAATCAATGCGAAAATACAGTGTGAATGCTAAAGGCTGAAGTCACTTCGGAAATCTGCTGAATGTACTGCCGAAAATGCATAAAACTATAGGAATGGTCAAGAATTTGCAGATAAAGCAGAATTTTTCAAAAGCCGAAAAGGCAGAAAAGCTGAAAGGTTATTGGCTTTAAGAGCTTAAAAATGTGAAAGAAGGCTGAACAGCTGTAGTGTGAAAGGGTTGGGAGAGCTTAAAAAGATGAAAAAAGCCTGAAAAGTTAAAGGCTGGAAAAGCTTAAAAAGATTAAAAAAGGCTGAAAAGGTGAAAGCTGTAGAGTAACCGGGCTGAAAGAGCTTAAAAGGGTGAAAAAAGCTGAAAAGCTGTAGAGTAAAAGGGCTGGAAGAGGTTAAAATTATGAAAAAAGGCTAAAAAGGTGAGAAATTAAAGGCTGAAAGAGCTTAAAAAGGTTAAAAAAAAAAAAAAAAAGGCTGAAAAGATGAGAAGCTGTAGAGTAACCTTACGTTCAGACCAAAGACGCATAAAGAGGAAAATGATCCCGGAAGTCATTCATTGTGTATTGGGAGCCAGGCGGACAAGGAGGGAAAGGTGGAAAAGGCGGAGGCAGGTGGAATAGGCGGATTAGGAGGAAAAAAAGTTTAAAAAGTCATGCGATAACCAGTGGCGTGGCGTGATGAAAATTTCCGAGGAAGCCAAGTGAGACATAACCTCTAAGCTGTGTATGTTTTACGGGGCTGGGGTCAAAAAATCGTATGTTGCAATTTATATGTTGCTATTTCATGTAGTCGGATGAACTATTAGAGCGCCCAGCATCATTTTACCAGGACACGCTTGTTATCTGACCGACACTTTGAGAACCGACGTGCTCTCTCTCTCTGTCCCTCAGTCAGTCAGTCACTCATACACGCACACACACACAGTCCTGACAAACGTCTCATTAATATATGCAACCACCCTCCCAAAAGCACAACCAGCTACTTAATGCACAGCACACATTTGATATTGGAAAGATGCGAATTCATTCACACACTCAATCAGAAGCCGTTAAGTTTTACGTCCACGTCAAACACGACTTGTACGCTCTATGTGAGATACACAAATGCTTTTCACTTTTCAGTTTATATACATAATAATAAATGTAAATGTTCATGATACAGCAACACAACAACCCAGTACCAGTGGCTGTAAACAGCACACCTGACATCAGACAGCCCGGCCCGTCACAGCCGCTGTCCGTGGTGCTCATTTTCTCCACATAAACAAAACAATAAACAACAACTGGAGTGGACTCACATGCTGCTTAATCAAAGCAAGCAAGACACAATAAGGACTATAATCACATCATTATGATGCGCACAGAAAAAAAAGCGTTTTCCTCACCCTATTCGTAGAGGAAGGCCATCCTCCTGTCTCTCATGGTGGCAAAGTGATCGTGACCATGTCGTATAACTTCCCACTGGCTTTTAGGTCCTCCACAACAACAGAGTAAATGGATATCTTGGTCAAGTTTATAAGCCTGTCCTGTCCACATGTGTTCCTCAGTTTTGTTCCTCTTTAGAAAGGAGAATGAGCGCTCTGCTGATGCGCTGGTAGCCGTAATCGTGAGCATACGCTGCAGCAGTTTGAAGACCTCGGTGTCAAACTCCACAAAAGTTTGCACCAACTCCACAAAATTGCCCCTGTTTGCGCTGCCAGTGGCCTCACTGTGACCCCTGAACGCTTGCTCTTGGCGCGCAAGGTACAGGGCTGCAACGATGAGTCTCATTAAAATATCCCGTTTTTTCTTCACCTGCTCATTGTGCTTCTTTGTGCTCAGACTTTTTGCCAAATCCAGAGCCTCGTTAATCCAAGCTTGGCGCTACCAGCTAGCCACTCGGTGCGGACGTAATTCTCCTCATTAAAAGTCCGAAAACTTTTCTTCATCTCAGTAAGGAGCTCTAGTGTTGGTGTTAGCCTGCCGTCAGATTTAATTCGGACTTGAGTTGCTGCTGTAGAGGCAGTTTAGTAAAATTATTGTTTACTAAATACTCCAAATCTCCACCCTCCATACTTGCGCTTAATATTTTTGCTAGCTTACCAAGTATTGACACAAAACAACAACTTCCGTCATTTCATTCAATGACGTTAACGTACTGTGATTTGATTGGCCTGAAGCCAACGAGTTTGTGGCTTCCCTTAACACTGTCCTGACCAATCACAGGGGAGCAGTGTCGTGCCAAACGCCTCACCTGATTGGTCAATCATTCTTTTTTTTTTCACGAAGGGAGGCCAGCTCAGCTTGGCCTCCTCACAGAGAACAGAGTGCAGTACCATGTTTTCAACGCTCATTCACCACGTAACATTTAGAGGGGCGCTGTTTTACACATTATGAAACGCTCAATAATTAATGAAGAGAGACGAGGAGGAGACGACAGACAAAACACAGAAGGATTACGTAAACTGTTAAAAAAAGTATTCTTATTAAATGACGGTTATATTCTGAAAAAAGTGAGGAAGCCTGGCTTCCCTTGGCCTCTGCAAGAAAACGCCACTGGCGATAACCAATGGGGGATGTCTCGTTCTGCTGTCGTCCCTTGGTCAGGTCGGTCCCAGAGAACAACCCGCATAGTTTTGGTTCCTACTAAACATTTGTTCCGAGATGGCGCTGGAAATGTTGATTGCTGCCGTAGCAGAACACCTGATCCTCTACGATTTGACCCTGTTCACATATAGGGATTAGAGTTTAGATCGGGCCCACAAAATCAAGCCCGACCCGAAGAGAGAGATGTGCGTTTTGTAGCTGGAAATACAGTCATTATTTTGAGTTATTTAAAAAATACAAAAAACAAATGCTTGATCAAGGGCCTGGCCCGAGGATAGTGGAGGGAAATATCGACGCGGCCCGTGGTCAGGGTTGGGCTCAGGCTCGGGCAGACTCTCTTGAGAGAATCTAAACTCTAAGAGGGATCAATTAAAGACTGCCGATGCGTGGAAGAAGGACGCTCTAGTCGTTGGTTTGCCTGGTGAGCTTTTAATTGTGTAATATGTTTGTAAGAAAGGAGAGAAATTATTGCATACTAGCATTGCAACGTAGCATGCTAGCATGCTATTTGATGACTTTATCAAGTAACTTTCCATCAAGTAACTTTCCGTGATCAACGATGTCGGTAAATGGATGGGCTGTGCTACAGCAGTAGTTGCGTGGTGGTGTTTAACATGAGTGGCATGCGGGCCCTTTAAATAGAGAGGCAAGGATGAACAGGGTGACAAAAGCGACTTAAGCGACTTAGGTGGAGTGGAAAAGGTGGATTTTCCTCTTTGTGCGCTTTAAGTCTAAATGCACAGTAAGAGGGCTGAAAGAGCTTAAAAAGGTGAAAAAAAAAAGCTGTAGAGTAAGAGGGCTGGAAGAGGTTAAAATGGTGAAAAAAGGCTAAAAAGGTGAAAAGTTAAAGGCTGAAAGAGCTTAAAAAGGTGAAAAAAAGGATGAAAAGGATGAAAAGATGTAGAGTAAGAGCGCTGAAAAAGCTTAAAAAGGTGAAAAAGAATCAAAAGCTTGCCTTCAGCATTCACACTTATTCCAGAAACACAATAGTGTGAATGCCTTCAGTATTCACACTAATTCCAGAAGAAAAATAGTGTGAATGCCTTTAGCATTAGCACTAATCACAATAATTCTGATATAATGTATTTTATAGACAAAAGATTATGATCTCTGACATTTATCCAGATAACAGACCGGAAAGGGGAGAAAATACTAAAGCCGCTTCACAGACCACAGGGACCACAGGGCAGATCACTGAGGAGCTGGTCAGGACCAGTATCTTTAGCGCCCCTAGTGGTTGTGACCACTGGTCCGTGCCACAGAGCAACTGATCGCGACCACTGATGAGCTGGTCGCAACCAGTGTCTCTAGCGCCCCTAGTGGTAGTGACCACTGGTCCGTGCCAGAGCCATGGTCCCTGAACAGACCACAGAATCAGCTACAACCCCTGCTGTGCCCGTTGAGGCACTTATCCATAGTATACTTGTCTGCACTGTGCTGCTAGCAGTCACCAAAATGCCCAAATAATAAGCCTGTCTTTGTCCCACTTCTGAATATAAAATATATTTTCTATGCTAAACTTGAGCAAAACTTAAAACATCATCCTGTGCAGACATTATAAACTTACATCCTGTGAATGTGGAAGGGATGTTTTTCTGAATTCAATAACCCAGAGCTTTGGTTTTAGAAATGTGAGTGAGCATAACACCATTGTACAAGGCGATGGAATTTTTTCGATTTCCACACACTCCCATCCCAGTGGGGGTCATTCCAGCATGACTTTCAATTAATACCTTCAATTAAATTCAAACCGTTTAATTTTCAATAATTCATTTCTGTGTTTCTGTGCAGGAAAGAGCTACGGGACAGAGGTCGTTTGGATGGATTCAACGACAGATGAAGCACAACTATGGCAGAGAATGTTACAGTCTGATGCTGAATGGGTGGAAGATGTTTTACCTCTGAGAATGTGGTGATGACAAATAGCATGTCAGAGTGACATTGTACAAAATGTGTGATAAGTGTTGAAACTGTATGTGAGCACACTGCATCTACATTGGGATGGATTTACAAGCTGTACACTTTTAGTGGAATGAACTGATGATTATTGTATGATAAATGAATACACAACGTACTTTAGTCCATATAGTCCAAGATGGATTTGATTTTTCCAAAAAGTTAATCATTCATGAAATAATACGAAATAGGGCAAGGGTATAATCGCACTGATAAAATGTACACATTGTTTTGATCTGAAGATATATTTGATCTGAGCACTGATTATTTGTATATATATAGTCATAGTGTTCTCTAATGTGATTACTGCATCAAGCAATTCTATCTTCAATAAACAGGATACTAATGTGACCTGCAATTTGATATTAATAGAATGGTGTCATTTTAGGTGTAGACTTATTTGGAGCAGATAATAGTTGTCATAGTATTCATAATCCACGCATGCAGAAATTCATGATCAGATTTCTTGTATTTTACCCTTTATTTTATTTTACTTTAATAACCAGCAGAAATAACTGGTAAATTAATTGTTTATTAAACCATTTAAAATTGACTTGACTTGACTATGAGTTGCAGTAGGGATTGGAAATGTTCCTCTCAAGACTTGTCATATGTAGCCAAACAGCAGCCTCTGGTGGTCATTAAAGAAAACGAGACGAATTGCATTTCCTGCGAAAATACAGTGTGCATGCCAAAGGCTAAAGCGAAATCTGCTGAATATACTGCCGAAAAGCTGAAAAAGCTGAAATGCCAGAAAAGCTGAAAGGGCTGAAAAGCTGAAAAAGCTGAAAAGGCTGAAATAGCTGAAAAAGCTGAAAAGTCTGAAAAGCTGAAAGAGCTTAAAAAGTTGAACATGTTGATAGCTGAACAGTTTCTGTAGCTGAACATGAAGCTGAATTATGAAAAGGATGAAAAGCTGTAGAGTAAGAGGGCCTAACAAGTTTAAAAAGGTTAAAAAGGATAAAGTAAGAGGGCCGAAAAAGGTGAAAAAGGTGAAAAAGGATGAAGAGCTGTAGAGTAAGAGGGCTGGAAGAGGTTAAAACGGTGAAAAAAGGCTAAAAAGTTGAAAAGTTAAAGGCTGAAAGAGCTTAGAAGGGTGAAAAATGGATGAAAAGGATGGAAAAGGATGAAAAGCTGTAGAGTAAGAGGGCCGAAAAAAAATAAAAAGGTGAAAAAAGGATGAAAATGTATAAAAGTTCAAGGGCGAAAGAGCTTAAAATGGCTGCACATACGCTGGAGCAGAAGCAACCATGGAGCAAGCCAACAAGATTTCCTACCTTTCTGTGTATATATTGTCTATGTAAAGTAAAAGATGTGGGATCCAAATCCAGCCGAAGAGAATTCTTTCTCCAGATTTTCCAGCTGCTCTACACTCTAGCGATGATGTCACGCACTCTGGCTCACGCAATACACATGCAGTCTTCAGATACACACGCTGGAGAAGTAGCAGAGACAGAGATGAAGATGTCCCCATACGAATGAATAGGAAAATGCCTCCCAAACTCCTGTGATTTTTGAAAAAACTGTAATGGTTATTGCCCAAATATCTACATGGTGAGTGAGAGGAGACATGGCTGAACGCACTCATGTTGTTTTTATTTCTGTCGAGTGAGAAATGAGGGCAGAAAAGCGAGAGACAAATCAGGTACCGTCTGCTCTCCTTCGGAAATTTTGCCTCAAAATTAACATTGCGGCTTATAGTGCAGCTGCTGGACTCCTTGTCGCTCTCGGGCTTCTAAATCCAAAACTGTAAATCCTACATCTGAAATAAGACCATCAGCTGATACCCAACAAGATTTCCTACATTTCTATGCATATATTGTCTATGTCAAGTAAAAGATGTGGGATCAAAATCAAGCTGAAGAGAATTTTTTCTTGAGCTGTTCCAGCTGCTCTACACTCTAGCGATGATGTCACGCACTCTAGATCACGCAATACACACCAATTATAAAATGAGAAGACGGGCTGAAACCCCTTAAAACTAAAACTGCGATTATTTCAAAACCCTACAAGATTTTTAAAAACTGAATACATCGCCAATAGTTCAAGGTCTTGTGACTCGTTTAAAGTTGGAATGGTGTCTCTCGCTCAAAGCATGTGGGACGAGAAGAGGTTGAAAGGCGATGAGTGTTGCAGAGGCTTTGAAGATTTTCCCATTTGATTCGGTGTTAAATTTTTTGGGGAAAAAGCTGAATTTATGCTGAGTCAGCATTCAATGCTGACTCAGCATTCACACTATTGTTCTTCTGGAATTTATGTTTCTTCTTCTTTTTTTTCTTCAGCTTTTTCAGCTCTTTCAACCTCATGCTTTTCAACTTTTCAACTTTTGCAGAAATTCAGCTTTTTCCAAAAACAATTTAACATTGAATCAAATGGGAAAAGCTTCAAATCCTCTTCAAAACTCACCAACTTTCAACCTCTACTTGTTCCTCATACGTTGAGCGAGAGACACCATTCAAACTTTAAAACGGTCTCAAGACCTTGAACTATTGGCAATGTATTCAGTTTTTAAAAATTTAGTACGGTTTTGAAAATATCGCAGTTTTAGTTTCAGGAACTTTTAGCTCCTCTTCTGATTTTCTAATGGGTGTGTATTGCGTCGGTTAGAGTGGGTGACATCATCGCCAGAGTGAAGAGCGGCTTTCGAAGACAGGAAAGAAAACTCTCTTCAGCTTGATTTTGGTCCCACACCTTCTACTTGACATAAACAATTTATGGATAGAAATGTAGGAAATCTTGTTAGGTGTCAGCTGGTGGTCTCATTTCAGATGTGGGACTTACGGTTTTGGATTGAGAAGCCCGAGAGCGACAAGAAGTTGAAATGTAACCCCATAAGGCGCAATGTTAATTTTGAGCCCAAATTTCTGGCCGAGAGTGGACGGTATCTGATTTGTCTCTCGCTAATGTGCCCTCATTTCTCACTCGACAGAAATAAAAACAACACGACTGCGTTCAGCAATGTCTCCTGTCACTCAACATCGCTCTTCCAGCCCACTTACTCTACTACTTGTAATTTTTTTAGCCTTTTTTCACAGTTTTAACCTCTTCCAGCCCTCTTACTCTACAGCTTTTCATCCTTCTTCAACTTTTTCATATTCTTTTTTGGCCCACTTACTTCATCCTTTTACACCTTCTTTAGCTTTTTCGGCACCCTTACTCTACTTCTTCTTATCCTTTTTTCACCATTTTAACCTCTTCAAGCCCTCTGACTGTACAGCTTTTCATCCTTTTGTCACTTTTTGAAGCTCTTTCAGCCTTTAACTTTTCGCCTTTTTTCAACATTTTAACCTGTTCCAGCCCTCTTACTCTGCAACTGTTCATATTTTTTCACCTTTTTAACTTCTTCCAACCTTCTTACTTTACAGCTTTTCATATGTTTTCACCTTTTTAACCTCTTCCAGCCCTCTTACTCTACAGCTTTTCACATTTCATCACAATTTTAACCTTTTCCAGCCCTCTTACTCTACAGCTTTTCATGTTTTCACCATTTTAACATCTTCCTTCCTCTTACCCAACAGCTTTTGATGCCTTGCCTCCTTTTTTCACCTATTTAAGCTCTTTCACCGTATAACTTTCGCCTTTTTAGCCTTCTTTCACCATTTTAACATCTTTACTGCCCTCTTAATCTATAGCTTCTCGCCTTTTTTTTCAACATTCTTATAGTTTTATGCATTTTCGGCAGCATGTTCAGCAGATTTCGGAAATCGCTTCAGCTGTCAGCATTCACACTATTTTCGCAGGAAATACACATTTTTCTAGTTATTAGTGTGAATGCTGCAATGCTGCACCAATAGTGTGAATGCTGCAAGCATTCACACTATTGTTCTTCTGGATTTTATTAGTATCACCATTGTTATTGCTCGCGCCTCTTCTTCTTATTAGTGGGCTGTGCTCGCCAGCCCACTATGGACACCTCTATAGCAGAGCTATAGGTGTCCACTATTGTTATTGCTCGCGCCTCTTTTTATTAGTGTGAATGCTTGCATTCACACTATTGTTCTTCTGGTGTTTATTAAAGTTAATATTATTCCAGCTTCCGTACGTTTTTCAGCACTCTTCTCCTTCTTCAAATCTTGAGCTATTCAAACCATTCAAATATCAAAATGTTCAGCTTTTTAAGGACATTACTGCTTGTATTTTTCTCATTTCAATGTTTTATACTTTTGGAAATATTAAGCTTTTTCTGCAAAATTTTGCCCATTCATCCTTATGGGGATTTTTTCAAATTTCATTCTGCTATAACTTCAGCGTACGTTCAGCTATTCAAACCATTCAAATATTCAGCTTTTTCAGCTCTTTCAACCTTCTGCTTTTCAACTTTTCAACTTTTCAACTTTTTCAGCAATTGAGCTTTTTCCAAAAATAAATTAACATTGATTCAAATGGGAAAAGCTTCAAATCCTCTTCAAAACATTCAACCTCTTCTTGTTCCTCATACGTTGAGCGAGACACCATTCAAACTTTAAATGAATCACAAAACCTTGAACTATTGACCTTGTATTCAGTTTTTAAAAATCTTGTACGGTTTTGAAATGGTCGCAGTTTTAGTTTTAAGGATTTTAAGCCCATCTTCTGAGTTTATAATGGGTGTGTATTGCGTGAGCTAGAGTGCGTGACATCATCAACTGCCGCACCCCAGAGTGAGGAGCAGCTCCGAAAACTGGAATTTTTTTTTGCTTCAGCTTGATTTGGATCCCACATGTTGTACTTGACATAGACAATATAGGCATATAAATGTAGGAAATCTTGGGTTTCAGCTGATGGTCTCATTTCAGCTGTAGGACTTGCGGTTTTGGATTTAGAAGCCCGAGAGTGACAAGCACTCCAGAATGTTCCCCATAAGCCGCAATGTTAATTTTGAGCCAAAATTTCTGGAGGATTGCAGACGGTACATGTTTTGTCTCTCGCTGTGCCCTCATTATGCACTTTACAGAAATATAAATGACATGAGTGCGTTCAGCAAAGTCTCCTGTAACTCAACATATGTCATGTTTTGGCGATAACTATAACAGTTTTCCAAAAATTTGCAGGGGTTTGGGAGGCATTCTCCCATTCATTCCTTATGGGGACATTTTCGTCCTTGTTTCTGCTCCTGCTGCAGCATGTCTGCAGCCATTTGAGGCTCTTTCTGGCTTTAACTTCTCACCTTTCAGTCTTCTTTTGCCCTTTTTAACCTCTTTCTGCCCTCTTACTCTACAACTTTTTGGGCTTTTCAGTCTTTTTTCATCCTTTCATTCTTTTAAGCTTTTTCCACCCTCTTACTCTACAGCTTTTTAGCCTTTTCAAACATTCATTTTTCTGTTCAAGGTTTCGGGATTCATTTAAAGTTCATTCATTCACTCTACAGAAATAAAAATAACATGGGTGCGTTCAGCAATGTCTCCTGTTACTCAACATATAGCATGTTTCGCCGATAACTATAACAGTTTTCCCAAAAATCGCAGGAGTTTGGCAGGCATTTTCCCATTCATTCCTTATGGGGACATTTACGTCCTTGTTTCTGCTCCTGCTGCAGCATGTCTGCAGCCATTTGAAGCTCTTTCTGCCTTTAACTTCTCACCTTTCAGCCTTTTTTCACCTTTTTAACCTCTTTCTGCCATCTTACTCTCCAACTTTTTGGCCTTTTCAGGCTTTTTTTCACATTTTTAAGCTCATTCCGCCCTCTTACTCTACAGCTGTTCATATGCTTTCACCTTCTAAGCTCTTCCAGGCCTCTTACTCTACTGCTTGTCATCCTTTATTCACCTTTTTAACCTCTTCCAGCCCTCTTATTCTACAGCTTTTCATATGTTTTCACCCTTTTAACCTCTTCCAGCCCTCGTACTCGACAGTTTTTCATCCTTTATTCACCTTTTTAACCTCTCCCAGCCCTCTTAATCTACAGATTTTCATATTCTTTTCACCTTTTTAACCTCTTCCAACCCTCTTACTCTACGTCTTTTTACCTTTTCATCCTTTTCTCACCTGTTTGAGCTCTTTCACCCTTAAACTTTTTTGCCTTTTCATCCTTTTTTCACCTTTTTAACCTCTTCCAGCCCTCTTACTCTACAGCTTTCATCCTTTATTCACCTTTTTAACCTCTTACAGCCCTCTTACTCTAAAGCTGTTCATATGTTTTCACCTTTTCACCTCTTCCAGCCCTCTCTACAACTGTTCATATGTTTTCACCATTTTAACCTCTTCCAGCCCTCTCAATCTACAGATTTTCATATTCTTTTCACCTTTTTAACCTCTTCCAACCCTCTTACTCTACATCTTTTTACCTTTTCATCCTTTTCTCACCTATTTGAGCTCTTTCACCCTTAAACTTTTTTACCTTTTCATCCTTTTTCACTTTTTTAACCTCTTTCTGCCCTCTTACTCTACAACTTTTTGGGCTTTTCAGTCTTTTTTCACCTTTTTAAGCTCTCCACTTCCTCACTCTGACTTGACTGTCCACCTGCATCTCTTCTCCTGCTTTCACCTGTCACAGGAGCTGTCAACTACTCCATTCTGTGATCATAAAGTGTCTGTGATGAAAAATAGACTCAATGTGAAATTCCATCTGGAATTTTACAGGGGGGCACAGCGCATGTTTACCGGGGCATATGCCCCGGTAAAAAGTGTCTGGCATCGCCCCTGCTTTCCACCCTCATACTCTACAGCTTGTTAGCCTTTTCAGACATTCATTTTTCCGCATTTTCAGCTCCTTCAAACATTCAACTTCATGTTCAGCAATTAAAATGTCCAACTTTTTCAACTCTTTCAGCCCCCTTAAGCTTTTCTGCCCTTTAAGCTTTTTAAAATATTCATCTTTCTGCCTTTCCAACTCCTTCAAACATTCCGCTTCATGTTCAGCTATGAAAATGTTAAACTTTATGAACTCTTTTAGCCCTCCTAAGTCTTTCTGCCTTTTCAGCTTTTTAAAATATTCATCTTGATATCATGTATGATTTTGACCAAATAGCACTAGTTTGACGTCCTAGATGTGAGGCAGAAATTGCTCTCAAATCAGCTCCTTCACAGTCCGTTGCTACGGCCCTTGCCAACGGTCACCTAGCAACCAAAAACAGCTGGGCCAAGAGAGAGAGTGACAGACAGACAGACACTAGACACACATCAGACAGACAGACACACAGGAGACACACATCAGACAGACAGACAGACAGAGAGAAATGTACACACACACACACAGACATGCTTAAGCGTGCATTCACATGCACACAGACTGAGTCTGTATGCCATTATTCAGTTTTCTAGAATATTAATGTTTGGCATCGTAAGACGCGAACAGCTGCGAGATACTTCCCATAAGGAATGAATGGGATGAGGTCAAAAAACTCGCAAATCTGCAATGTTTTTCAAACATCTCCTGCTCTGGCATACATTCAGCTAGAAACACCATTCCAGCTTTAAAATGTAGGCATAGGTCTTGAGTATTTTTGTTGTATTTGAACTTTTTTCCTATGATGTGTAGTTTTTGAACTGTGATCCTTGAACGATGGTGAGTGATTTTGGAGAAATTCAGGGTTTTCAATGATTGTGTATGGGGAAATTTTCGTGCAGCAGAGTGGAGAGGGCCAACGGACACCATTCCAGCTTTAAAATGTAGGCACAGGTCTTGAGTATTTTTGTTGTATTTGAACTTTTTTCCTATGATGTGTAGTTTTTGAACTGTGATCCTTGAACGATGGTGAGTGATTTTGGAGAAATTCAGGGTTTTCAATGATTGTGTATGGGGGAATGTTTGTGCAGCAGAGTGGAGAGGGCCAACTGACTCCCTCACAGTCCGTTGCTACGGCCCCTGCCAACTGTCACCTAGCAACCGAAATCAGCTGGGCAAAGAGAGAGAGTGACAGACATACAGACAGGAGACATACATCAGACAGACAGACAGACAGACAGACAGGAGACACACATCGGACAGACAGACAGACAGACAGACAGGAGACACACATGAGACAGACAGACAGACAGAGAGACATGTACACACACACACACACACACAGCCACGCTTAAGCGTGCACTCACATGCACACAAACGCACACACACAGTATATTTCCCAACATTTAAACTACATTTAATGATTATTTTTTCGCTCATTCAATGTGCGGCTCGATCGGACTTGGGTTGCTATTATTCAGCTTTACGAAATATTAATTTTTCGCGACGTAAGTTGCGAAAAACTGCGATAAATTTCCCATAAGGAATGAATGGGGCGAGGTCAAAAAAGTCGCAAATCTGTGACGTTTTTCAAACATCTCCTGCTCTAGCATACGTTCACGTAGAAACACCATTTCAGATTTAAAATGTAGGCACAAGTCCTGAGTATTTTTGTTGTATTGTTTTTTCCCACGATGTGTAGTTTTTGAACTGTGACCCTTGAATGGCGGTGAGTGATTTTGGAGAAATTCAGGGTTTTCAATGATTGTGTATGGCGGAATGCAGAGAGATAGAGTTAACAGAGTGGCGACACTCCCATAGACCTCCGTTGTTAAATATGGCGGCGCTTTGTACCGCCTACTTCCGGGTTATGGAGCTCGGAATAGTTCCAAACACTTTCATTTGTGCGCTGGACCTCATTCACTTACATTGCGGCGCATCGAATAGTTCCAGAGATAAGTTGCTGAAATATCGACCTCTTTTGAATTGTCAACTGTCTATATTGTATCAGAGGCCCTTTGTGATGCTTATACTGGTCTTCATTTGTACGTGCACAGCATAATTATCTATATTTTATCTTGGTTGTTAGAGCCAATTGTCAAGCATTGCCTGCTAGCTAGTTAGTTAGCGCGACGTCGCCAGCTGTGAAGGTAACGTAAGAGTCCGGTAATGAATCGCTAGCAACTTTTATATTAATGATGTTTGGTAACTAACAAGCAGAAGTTACATGTATTATCAATGGGTTTTATTTATTTAGGCTTTTATCTGATGAACCTGACCGTGTCAGCCATCGTTAGTCGGTTATGTGTGTGATATAGGACTCGTTCTAGCTGCTAGTAATAGTAGAAATAACGGGGCGTTTGTGATAAATATTTCATTTAATATTTCATTGAATTTTGGGACATACAACCTTTTTTATTACGTGACGTGTTGTTGGCTGCATTTAATGTTTTGTGCTGTTCCGTGTTTAATTTAACATGGTTACTCCCATTACTGTATGTAGGCTACTGCGCTTTATTTTAAGCGGCTGCTGCTGGAGGTCACGGCGGCTGACGGTGGTGGTCAAGGCTGCTGACGGTGGTGGTCATGGTGGCTGACGGTGATGGTCACAGCGGCTGACGGTGGTGGTCATGGCGGCTGACGGTAGTGGTCATGGCGGCTGACGATGGTGGTCACGGCGGCTGACGGTGATGGCGGTGGCTGCTGCAAATGGTCTGCGAATTGGCTGCTTATTTGGTCCTTCTCCTGAGCTTTTTTTTTTCATGGTTGCGATGTCATGGATCACCTGCCCCTGGTTTTTGTTTTTCTTGTTCACACACACAAACACACATTCTTGTTGTCTGTCATTGTTTAATAAAAAATACTTTATTTGAAAACATGGATATGTATCAGCCATCCTTACACTGATGTTTCAATAACTGTAACAGGAGTTACAAGTGTTTTGTTATTTGCTTAAGTTACTTGAGTTGAGTTACAGCTAACGTTATGA